>NC_086449.1:821719826-822067326 GCF_028390025.1 Pseudophryne corroboree | reverse complement strand
AGGAGCCAGTGCACACCACCTGATCGGAAAAGCTTTACTTTTTGTGCCCTGTCTCCTGCGGAGCCGCTATTCCCCATGGTCCTTTCAGGAACCCCAGCATCCACTAGGACGATAGAGAAAAGAATTTACTCACCGGTAATTCTATTTCTCGTAGTCCGTAGTGGATGCTGGGCGCCCATCCCAAGTGCGGATTGTCTGCAATACTTGTACATAGTTATTGTTACAAAAAAATTGGGTTGTTTATTGTTGTGAGCCATCTTTTCAGAGGCTCCTACGTTATCATACTGTTAACTGGGTTCAGATCACAAGTTGTACGGTGTGATTGGTGTGGCTGGTATGAGTCTTACCCGGGATTCAAAATCCTTCCTTATTGTGTACGCTCGTCCGGGCACAGTATCCTAACTGAGGCTTGGAGGAGGGTCATAGGGGGAGGAGCCAGTACACACCACCTAGTGGTCAAACTTTTAAATTTTGTGCCCTGTCTCCTGCGGAGCCGCTATTCCCCATGGTCCTGACGGAGTCCCCAGCATCCACTACGGACTACGAGAAATAGAATTACCGGTGAGTAAATTCTTATTTTTAGAAATTATCAGTTGTTATCGGGGGAAACCCACGCATCATCACACACCTCATTTAATTTCTCAGATTCAGGAAAACTACAGGTAGTTTTTCCTCACCGAACATAATACCCCTTTTTGGTGGTACTCGTATTATCAGAAATGTGTAAAACATTTTTAATTGCCTCAATCATGTAACGTGTGGCCCTACTGGAAGTCACATTTGTCTCTTCACCGTCGACACTGGAGTCAGTATCCGTGTCGGCGTCTATATCTGCCATCTGAGGTAACGGGCGCTTTAGAGCCCCTGACGGCCTATGAGACGTCTGGACAGGCACAAGCTGAGTAGCCGGCTGTCTCATGTCAACCACTGTCTTTTATACAGAGCTGACACTGTCACGTAATTCCTTCCAACAGTTCATCCACTCAGGTGTCGACCCCCTAGGGGGTGACATCACTATTACAGGCAATCTGCTCCGTCTCCACATCATTTTTCTCCTCATACATGTCGACACAAACGTACCGACACACAGCACACACACAGGGAATGCTCTGATAGAGGACAGGACCCCACTAGCCCTTTGGGGAGACAGAGGGAGAGGGAGAGTTTGCCAGCACACACCAGAGCGCTATATATATACAGGGATAACCTTATATAAGTGTTTTTCCCCTTATAGCTGCTGTATTATTTAATACTGCGCCTAATTAGTGCCCCCCTCTCTTTTTTAACCCTTTCTGTAGTGTAGTGACTGCAGGGGAGAGCCAGGGAGCTTCCCTCCAACGGAGCTGTGAGGGAAAATGGCGCCAGTGTGCTGAGGAGATAGGCTCCGCCCCCTTCGCGGCGGCCTTATCTCCCGTTTTTCTGTGTATTCTGGCAGGGGTTAAATTCATCCATATAGCCCAGGAGCTATATGTGATGCATTTTTTGCCATCCAAGGTGTTTTTATTGCGTCTCAGGGCGCCAGCGCCCTGCACCCTCAATGACCGGAGTGTGAAGTGTGCTGAGAGCAATGGCGCACAGCTGCAGTGCTGTGCGCTACCTTGTTGAAGACAGGACGTCTTCTGCCGCCGATTTTCCGGACCTCTTCTGTCTTCTGGCTCTGTAAGGGGGCCGGCGGCGCGGCTCTGGGACCTATCCATGGCTGGGCCTGTGATCGGTCCCTCTGGAGCTAATGTCCAGTAGCCTAAGAAGCCCAATCCACTCTGCACGCAGGTGAGTTCGCTTCTTCTCCCCTTAGTCCCTCGATGCAGTGAGCCTGTTGCCAGCAGGTCTCACTGAAAATAAAAAACCTAAAACTAAACTTTTCACTAAGCAGCTCAGGAGAGCCACCTAGTGTGCACCCTTCTCGTTCGGGCACAAAAATCTAACTGAGGCTTGGAGGAGGGTCATAGGGGGAGGAGCCAGTGCACACCAGGTAGTTCTAAAGCTTTACTTTTGTGCCCAGTCTCCTGCGGAGCCGCTATTCCCCATGGTCCTTACGGAGTCCCCAGCATCCACTAGGACGTCAGAGAAACTAACCTTAACCCCCCCTCCCCGCAGCCCATCCCTAAGGGCTGACAGTCTGAGTGCACTGGATGGTATATCGGTGGTAGCTAGTGGCGGGCAGTCTGATGCCTTTGTTTCATTCTCATAACTAGTATCAGAAACATGAAGAAATCAATGAAAACATTTCAGAAGAATACAGTAAGCATCTGAGCACTTATGCATTGTACGGGGGCTGCTATAGGTCACTTTGTACAAACTCATTCAATACCCGATAAGAGCCTATCTTTATTGCTATTGGTTAAGAAGATACACAGCTAGCATGTCATTGGACAAATGGTGCCAGACCTTTTGCATCATACTGGGAAACAGCCGCTCCCGGCCACAAGTGCTGATTGGATAACTGGCACACAATGGAGCATTGTGATAGGATTTCCAAGTAATAAGGCATCGAGCCAGGTTAATTGGGTCAATATTAACAACTATGTATCATCTATGCACTCACATATTGTTATGCTGTGGGCGTGAATGACCAGACTAAGGGGGTCATTCTGACCCGTTCGTTCGCTGCTGTTTATTGCAGCCGAGCGAACGGGTCTCTACTGCGTGTGCCAGACGGCCGAAGGCCGTAGCAGGACAGCGATCGCCTCTGCCTGATTGAAAGGCAGAGGCGGTCGCTGGGCGGGAGGGGGCGAAACAGCGGCATTTGGCCGGCGTTGCATAGGCGCTGTCCGGCCAACGCAGGCGTGGCCGGACCGAACGGTAAAGCTGCACTGGTTGACTGGTTGGGAGCTACTGTTGAAGTGCAAAGGCATCGCCTCTGTACGAAGCCTTTGCACTTCTGCGGGGGGGGGGGGGGCGGGGGCAGCACTGACATGTGGCACGGGCTAGCTCTGTGCAGGGCGTCAGTGTGAATGATCGTAGCTGTGCTAAATTTAGCATAGCTACAATCAACTCGGAATGACCCCCTAAGAGCAGTTAGATTGTGGGTACATGCAAGTAGGATGGCTAGGACATTGGTGGTAATTCAGATCTGATCGCTACTGTGCGTTTTCGGACAGGCTGCGATCAGATCCGAGCTGCGCATGCACCGCGCCGGCGCCTCGCACAGTTGCAACGAGGATCGCCGGTCAGTGATGGGATTGTGCAAAGGATCCATTCGCACGGGCGTTCGCAAGAAGATGGACAGGAAGAGGCTGTTTGTGTGGGTGGCAACTGACCGTTTTCAGGGAGTGTCCGGAAAAACGCAGGCGGGAACAGGCGTTTTCATGTAGGGTGTCTGACGTCAGCTCCGGCCCCGATCAGCAAGACTCCATCGCACAGGATAAGTCAGTCCTGGGCTGTGCACAAACTAATTTTTGTGCAGCTCTGCAACAGAATCGGTCGCACACTTGCACAGCATTTTCCCCTCCCCCTGTAGGCGGCGACTGGTCGCAGGGCAGCAAAAAACGCAGCCCAGCGATCAGATCTGAATTAGGTCCATTATCCGAGTATCCTAACACTACAATACCAGTGTTAACGTAAGTCTCTGATACGGATCACAAGTATGCCAAACTATTTTGCTGCAATACAGAATCTGTCTGAAAAACAAGTTGTATATGAATGGATGCGTAATGACGGCAGAAGCTCATTATAGTGCTGATTTCCAAAGGCCAAGCTGTAGAAGACAAATCAATGAAACACCTCTACCAATAGAATGACTCTAACCTACTATATAACGTAACAGCGACCGGTTACTGCAATAAAGTCTCCTACATGGATGTGATACAATTTGCTGACGGTCACATGTCTGACACCGGCATGCCGACAGGGTAATTATTTTACCCCTCCCCTAAGCTGCCTGGGGTGCCGGCTAGGGCTAACCCCACTAAGTATCTAACCCTAACACCTACCCTCCGTTACGGGCGCTAACAGTCACCCCGATACTTACCTTTGGGATGTCGACGGTTGGTGTTCCGGCACCGGGATTCCGACATCGGTGACATGACTGCCGGCAAGACTGCCGGGATGCTAACCACAACTCCTCCTGCACCACGGACTAGGAAGTCTATTGCGGCTTGTCTGAGAACGCAAGAGAACGCCGAAATAATTGCAGTGACCCAGACATGGCAGTCTCTACCCGCATACTTACAGGCCACATCATCCATGTATACCACTACTGCATGGCCTACATATGGGAACAACGCCGGCCGCACTCAGCAAATGGAGATTTAGGGGCCCACTCATCATCTCTAAGTGGCCCCTTTCACATATGGGAATGCTAGTTTCTGCATGGTTTATGTAATGGTCATTCAATATTAGGGGTCCAATAGGACCACCTGATATCCAGGAAACTCTGAAAACACCACCATCTTCACATTAAGCTTGTTGTCTGAGCCCCACTCCTTCCTATGGGAAGAAGATCCGGGTATGTGAAGATGGCTCCAAGCAGATCCCTCCGCTGCCTCTTCACTGCGTGACCAGTGGCACTGTCCATGCATGACCTCAGGTCTCACATGCACAGAAGCCGGCAATGGGAAAGGTAAGTAACGCTGCTACTAGAGTCGCTGTGTTACTGATCATAGGGACAGCTGCTTTTTGGATGCCGAATTGCTCCAGTGATAAGTATCCCCCTGCCGCGAGTTGGTAGAAAAAAAGATTCTCATATAATAATAAATAAGATTTTACGCACCGGTAAATCTATTTCTCGTAGTCCGTAGTGGATGCTGGGGACTCCGTAAGGACCATGGGGAATAGACGGCTCCGCAGGAGACTGGGCACATCTAAAGAAAGCTTTAGGACTATCTGGTGTGCACTGGCTCCTCCCCCTATGACCCTCCTCCAAGCCTCAGTTAGGACACTGTGCCCGGAAGAGCTGACACAATAAGGAAGGATTTTGAATCCCGGGTAAGACTCATACCAGCCACACCAATCACACCATATAACTCGTGATAGGAACCCCGGTTTACAGTATGATAACAATGGAACCTCTGAATAGATGGTTCGCAATAACAACCCGATTTGTGTAACAATAACTATTTACAAGTATTGCAGACAATCCGCACTTGTGATGGGCGCCCAGCATCCACTACGGACTACGAGAAATAGATTTACCGGTGAGTAAAATCTTATTTTCTCTGACGTCCTAGTGGATGCTGGGGACTCCGTAAGGACCAAGGGGATTATACCAAAGCTCCCAAACAGGCGGGAGAGAGAGGATGACTCTGCAGCACCGAATGAGAGAACTCAAGGTCCTTCTCAGCCAGGGTATCAAATTTGTAGAATTTTGCAACGTGTTTGCCCCTGACCAAGTAGCAGCTCGGCCAAGTTGTAAAGCCGAGACCCCACGGGCAGCCGCCCAAGATGAGCCCCCTTCCATGTGGAATGGGCTTTTACAGATTTAGGCTGCGGTAGTCCCACTGCAGAATGCGCAAGCTGAATAGTGCTACAAATCCAGCGCGCTATAGTCTGCTTAGAAGCAGGAGCACCCAGCATGTTGGGTGCATCTAGGCTAAACAGCGAGTCAGTTTTCCTGACTCCAGCCGTCCTGGAAATATAATTTTTCAGGGCCCTGACTACGTCCAGCAACTTGGAATCCTCCAAGTCCCGAGTAGCCGCAGGCACCACAATAGGTTGGTTCAAATGAAACGCTGATACCACCTTTGGGAGAAATTGGGGACAAGTCCTCAATTCTGCCCTGTCCATATGGAAGATCAGATATGGGCTTTTACATGACAAAGCCGCCAATTCTGACACACGCCTAGCCGAAGCTAAGGCCAACACCTTCCACGTGAGATACTTTAGCTCCACGGTCTTAAGTGGCTCAAACCAGTGTGATTTCAGGAAATCCAACACAACGTTAAGATCCCAAGGTGCCACTGGAGGCACAAAAGGGGGCTGAATATGCAGCACTCCCTTAACAAACGTCTGAACTTCAGGCAGTGAAGCCAGTTCTTTTTGAAAGAAAATAGATAGGGCCGAAATCTGGACCTTTATGAACCCCAATTTTAGGCCCATAGACACCCCTGACTGTAGGAAGTGCAGAAATCGACCCAGCTGGAATTCCTTTGTTGGGGCCTTCCTGGCCTCACACCAAGCGACATATTTCCGCCATATGCGGTGATAATGCTTTACTGTCACATCCTTCCTAGCTTTTATCAGCGTAGGAATCACTTCATCTGGAATGCCCTTTTCCGTTAGGATCCGGCGTTCAACCGCCATGCCGTCAAACGCAGCCGCGGTATGTCTTGGAACAGACAGGGCCCCTGCTGTAACAGGTCCTGTCTGAGAGGCAGAGGCCATGGGTCCTCTGAGATCATTTCTTGTAGTTCTGGGTACCAAGTTCTTCTTGGCCAATCCGGAACGATGAGTATAGTTTTTACTCCTCTCTTTCTTACTATCCTCAGTACCTTGGGTATGAGAGGAAGAGGAGGGAACACATAAACCGACTGGTACACCCACGGTGTCACTAGTGCGTCCACAGCTATCGCCTGAGGGTCCCTTGACCTGGCGCAATATTTTTTTAGCTTTTTGTTGAGGCGGGACGCCATCATGTCCACCTGTGGCAGTTCCCAGCAACTTACAATCTGTGTGAAGACTTCTTAATGAAGTCCCCACTCTCCCGGGTGGAGGTCGTGCCTGCTGAGGAAAGTCTGCTTCCCAGTTGTCCACTCCCGGAATGAACACTGCTGACAGTGCTAGCACGTGATTCTCCGCCCATCGAAGAATCCTTGTGGCTTCTGCCATTGCCATCCTGCTTCTCGTGCCGCCCTGGCAGTTTACATGGGCGACCGCCGTGATGTTGTCTGACTGAATCAGTACTGGGTGGTTTTGAAGCAGGGGCTCTGCTTGACTCAGGGCGTTGTAAATGGCCCTTAGTTCCAGTATATTTATGTGTAGTGAAGTCTCCAGACTTGACCACTGTCCTTGGAAGTTTCTTCCCTGAGTGACTGCCCCCCATCCTCGGAGGCTTGCATCCGTGGTCACCAGGACCCAGTCCTGTATGCCGAACCTGCGGCCCTCGAGAAGATGAGCACTCTGCAGCCACCACAGCAGAGACACCCTGGCCCTTGGGGACAGGGTGATCAACCGATGCATCTGAAGATGCGATCCGGACCATTTGTCCAACAGATCCCACTGAAAGATCCTTGCATGGAACCTGCCGAAGGGAATTGCTTCGTAAGAAGCCACCATCTTTCCCAGGACTCGCGTGCAGTGATGCACCGATACCTGTTTTGGTTTCAGGAGGTCCCTGACCAGAGATGACAATTCCTGGGCCTTCTCCACCGGGAGAAACACCTTCTTCTGTTCTGTGTCCAGAATCATGCCCAGGAAAAGCAGACGCGTCGCAGGAATCAGCTGCGACTTTGGGATATTCAGAATCCAGCCGTGCTGTTGCAACACTTCCTGAGAGAGTGCTACGCTGACCAACAACTGCTCTCTGGACCTCGCCTTTATGAGGAGATCGTCCAAGTACGGGATAATTATAACTCTCTTCTTCCGAAGGAGTATCATCATTTCGGCCATTACCTTGGTAAATATTCTCGGTGCCGTGGAGAGACCAAACGGCAACGTCTGGAATTGGTAATGACAGTCCTGTACCACAAACCTGAGGTATTCCTGGTGAGGTGGGTAAATGGGGACATGCAAGTAAGCATCCTTGATGTCCAGCGACACCATAAAATCCCCCTCTTCCAGGCTTGCAATAACCGCCCTGAGCGATTCCATTTTGAACTTCTTTATATAAGTGTTCAAGGATTTTAAATTCAGAATGGGTCTCACCGAACCGTCCGGTTTCGGTACCACAAACATTATGGAATAGTAACCCCTGCCCTGTTGAAGGAGGGGGACCTTGATTATCACCTGCTGGAGGTACAGCTTGTTAATTGCCGCCAGTACTACCTCCCTTTCCCTGGGAGCAGCTGGCAAGGCTGATTTGAGGTAACGGCGAGGGGGAGTCGCCTCGAACTCCAGCTTGTATCCCTGAGATACAATTTGTACAGCCCAGAGATCCACTTGTGAGCGAACCCACTGGTTGCTGAAGTTTCGGAGACGCGCCCCCACCGCACCTGGCTCCGCCTGTGGAGCCCCAACGTCATGCGGTGGACTTAGTGGAAGCAGGGGAGGATTTTTGTTCCTGGGAACTGGCTGCCTGGTGCAGTTTCTTTCCTCTACCCTTGCCTCTGGCCAGAAAGGATGCTCCTCTGACCCGCTTGCCTTTCTGAGGCCGAAAGGACTGCATTTGATAATACGGTGCTTTCTTAGGCTGTGAGGGAACCTGAGGTAAAAAAGTCGACTTCCCAGCAGTTGCTGTGGATACGAGGTCCGAGAGACCGTCCCCAAACAATTCCTCACCCTTATAAGGCAAAACCCTTCATGTGTTTTTTAGAATCAGCATCACCTGTCCACTGCCGAGTCCATAATACTCTCCTGGCAAAAATGGACATTGCATTAATTCTAGATGCCAGCAGGCAAATGTCCCTCTGGGCATCCCGCATATATAAGACGACGTCTTTTATATGTTCGATGGTTAGCAAAACAGTATCCCTGTCGAGGGAATCAATGTTGTCTGACAGGCTATCAGTCCATGCTGCTGCAGCACTACACATCCAGGCTGAAGCAATAGCAGGTCTCAGTAGAGTACCAGAGTGTGTATACACAGACTTCAGGATAGCTTCCTTCTTTCTATCTGCAGGATCCTTTAGGGCGGCCGTATCCTGAGACGGCAGTGCCACCCTTTTAGATAAGCGTGTTAGCGCCTTGTCCACCCTAGGGGTGGTTTCCCAACATAACCTGTCTGTTGGCGGGAAAGGGTACATCAGTAACCTCTTAGAAATCACTAGTTTCTTATCAGGGGAACTCCACGCTTCTTCACACAAATCATTTAATTCATCAGATGGGGGAAAAGTCACTGGCTGCTTTTTCTCCCCAAACATAATACCCCTTTTGGTGGTAACCGGGTTAATATCAGAAATGTGCAATACATCTTGCATTGCAGTAATCATGCATCGGATGGCTTTTGTAGACTGTACATTTGTCTCATCCTCATCTACACTGGAGTCAGACTCTGTGTCGACATCTGTGTCTACCATCAGAGCTAGCGGGCGTTTATGAGCCCCTGACGACTTCTGAGTCGCCTGGGCAGGCGCGGGCTGAGACCCCGGCTGTCCCAAGGCTGCTGCGTCATCGAACCTTTTATGTAAGGAGTTGACACTGTCGGTTAAGACCTTCCACATATCCATCCAATCAGGTGTCAGCCCCGTCGGGGGCGACACCACACTTATCTGCCCCTGCTCCGCCTCCACGTAACCCTCCTCATCAAACATGTCGACACAGCCGTACCAACACACCGCACAAACACAGGGAATGCTCAGACTGAGGACAGGACCCCACAAAGTCCTTTGGGGAGACAGAGAGAGAGTATGCCAGCACACACCACAGCGCTATATAACACAGGGATTTACACTGCTAATAAGTGATTTTCACAATAGCTGCTTGTCTGTATCGATTTTGCGCCTAAATTTATGTGCCCCCCCTCTCTTTTTAACCCGTCTTGTACCTGGATACTGCAGGGGAGAGCCTGGGGAGCGTGCTTCCAGCGGAGCTGTGAAGGGAAAATGGCGCTGGTGTGCTGAGGAAGAAGGCGCCGCCCCCTCAGCGGCGGGCTTCTGTCCCGCGTTTTCTGTAACTTAATGGCGGGGGTTTTTACACATATACAGTTAACTGACTGTATTATGTGTATTCTTTTGCCAAAAGGTATTAAAATTGCTGCCCAGGGCGCCGCCCCCCCCAGCGCCCTGCACCCTGCAGTGACCGGAGTGTGTGGTGTGCTGTGGGAGCAATGGCGCACAGCTGCAGTGCTGTGCGCTACCTTAATGAAGACAGGAGTCTTCTGCCGCCGATTTCATCGCTTCTTCTGTCTTCTGGCTCTGCAAGGGGGACGGCTGCACGGCTCCGGGAACGGACGATCGAGGTCAGGCCCTGTGTTCGAACCCTCTGAAGCTAATGGTGTCCAGTAGCCTAAGAAGCACAAGCTAGCTGCACGCAGGTAGGTTTGCTTCTCTCCCCTCAGTCCCACGTAGCAGTGAGTCTGTTGCCAGCAGATCTCACTGAAAATAAAAAACCTAACAAATACTTTCTTTTCTAGCAAGCTCAGGAGAGCCCACTAGGAGCACCCAGCTCTGGCCGGGCACAGATTCTAACTGAGGTCTGGAGGAGGGGCATAGAGGGAGGAGCCAGTGCACACCAGATAGTACCTAATCTTTCTTTTAGAGTGCCCAGTCTCCTGCGGAGCCCGTCTATTCCCCATGGTCCTTACGGAGTTCCCAGTATCCACTAGGACGTCAGAGAAAACAACAATAGTAAAATAAGGAAGAGTATATATATATATATATATATATATATATATATATAATTCCAAAAAACAAGGTGTGTAACACACCTTGACAAAGGGGCAAGTCGGCTATATATAATTGTTTTTGAATACAACTTTTTCTATTTTCAAATCCCTCGAGTGCCGCTGTTGTTTTTTGGAATTCTGCATCATCATTTCAGAAGGCACCGAGGTCAGTGATATTAGTTAGGAGAGTGCCAGTCCATTTGGGAAATATAAATATATATATATATATATATGCGCGCTGTGCTTCCCAAACTTTCTTGAATCACGACGCACTAGAACACTAGTATATTTTTCTCGGCAGGCACGGGCCAAAATCTTCTTAATGAGATACAGAAAAAGAATATTACATTACGTAAACTGTGTCCCTGTAACCCTTAGGGTCAGTCATATGAGGATCAGGACGGTGCACTGGTTTTGCTTATCTCATTGACCATAAATTAGTCTGGACCACCAACCCACAGCACCCCTGCAATTGCCCCATGACCAATAGCTGCATGGATTTCCCCATCCAGGTTGGGAAGCACTGTATTAAGGCATTATAAGGGGCCTCTTGCTTTACTATTCATAATCAATTGTTCTTTACTTTTCAGCACACTGTGTAGTGGCAGCAAGGCTGCAACTCCTGGCGCATTTACTCCTGTTACATGTGCGGGGAGGGAGACCATTTTCACCAAAAGGGCCATCAAAACAACACATAATCTGGAAACATTTGTATGTAGTCATCCCTTACATTGGGAAAATAACAAATCTGCAAGTTGTTTAAATGGGGTGGTGTCAACGAGGCCGTATGTTGGATATTGACACGACATCTGCACAATTATTATTATTACTACCAGTTATGTATATAGCGCACACATATTCCGCAGCGCTTTACAGAGAATATTTTTGCCCATTCACATCAGTCCCTGCCCCAGTGGAGCTTACAATTTATGTTCCCTATCACATGTACACGCAAACACAGTCATACTAGGGTTAATTTTGTCAGGAGCCAATTAACCTACCAGTATATTTTTGGATTGTGGGAGGAAACGGGAGTACCCGGAGGAAACCCACGCAAGTACGGGGAGAATATACAAACTCCACACAGTTAGGGCCATGGTGGGAATGGAACCCATGACCTTAGTGCTGTGAGGCAGAAGTGCTAACCATTACACCATCCGTACTGCCCACAATGCACCACTTCAGCGTTTTCCACGTCTAGGGGAAACATCTAGTTTTAGGGAGTAGCTGGTTCCTATCAGTAAGCCGGATGGAACATCCCCTCTAGGTGGAGCCACCAGTGGACATAGTCGACATGCTGACCACCGCCCCCCCCCCCCCCCCCTTCAACAAGCAGAAATTGCGACTGCTCAGCTGCACCCGCAGGAGGCCCGCCTTATTCCCTATCAAGACGGCTGCTTGAGACTCCCCCCCCCCCCTCCCGTTTGGCCGCCTCCGCAACGCTCCGTCTCCATCCTGGAAACAGAGCTTTGCCGCCCCGCGACTGCCTGATTGACAGGCAGAGGCGATCGCATTTTCTGTGCCCCCCCCCCCTACACGGACGGGCACTGCGCATGCACCCGCATCCTTGTCTCAGTTTTTGCGGTTGGTTCGGTCTGAATTAGGCCCATAATTAATTGATTTAGAATTAAGACTTTGGTATAAACACATTTACCATATACTGACGCTTTCCTTTTCTAGCGAGAGAACATTGACCAGTAGCTGTAAGGATTTTCCTATCCAGGACATATAACTTTATGATAAAATCATCACTGCACAAATACAAAAGGTAAGAGAATACAACTGAGGGACCGGGGGTACATAGAACACTAAATGCAGTCATTTACAATAAAGTGACTTGCAATGAGGGGGAGGGGGGGGGGGGGGGGGGGGGGGGGGCGCTACACCTGAATAATGTACAGTATTTACAGAAGTATCTATATAAATATATGTGGCGGAGATAGTCAGTTCCAAAGCAAATGCACATAGCGGGTCGGGGGGGGGGGGATGCAGGTTCTGCAGTCACTGAAGTTTTGCGATTATACGTCAGATCCGTGATTCCGTGCGCTGTGAAAAGAAATTAAGTCGTGTATTGATTTAACCCCGCCGTTACTTCAGCCAGCCAGCAACAGTTAACTATGAAATGAGTTCAGAAAGCAGATGAAAAACTAAGAAACACCCAACTCACTAGACAACCTAGGAGCACTTACAGGCCAAATAACATGGGTTCCCCATCAACTATATGATTATACTGTAGGAGGCGGCTATGAACCTCGCCCGCTGGGGACAGAACAGTGTCCGTCTTGCCCCTTCCTTATCACACAGCGTAATAAGGAGGCATACGTGGCATTATAAAGGAGGTGGCGTGAATTAAAGTAACTCCTGTCTCAACTCCGCGAGCAGTTGCCCCCAGTATGAATTGTCCACTCCCAGACCATTGTCTTCCTCCAGGCCACTGAAGCTGATGTCCAAGAGGATCTTACTCAGGCTCTCATCTGTAGTGTCCAGCACCAGTCCCTCCAGCAGCGAGCGGTTAGTGGAGCCCCCTACTTGCAGTTCCTTGGAACAACGCTTATGACTCTGTGGATCTAATGGCGTGTCCAGCATCTCTGGCTGAGGGGAAGCAGGAGACTGATTTACCATTAGGTCTATGGGGGAACCAAAGTACGGTAGGTCTTTGAAAGAGGTCTCTCCAAAGCAGAGGGCACCAAAGCTGTCCTTGAAGGGGGTGAGAGCGGAGCCTAGGGGAAATCGGACAGGACTAAATTCTGGCAGAGGATCTCTGGGCTGGGGTGTCTCAGCTTCCCCTGGCGGGAGGGAACCCCCGTCAGCTGGCTTGCTGGGAGTGGAAGATGACGGGGGTTGCAAAAGTTTCGCCTTGATGGGGGTCTTGAAGGAATAGGTCTCATCCTGAGTGAGCTGGAAGGTCCTCTCTTGTGCTTGTGTATCCTGCAGGAAGGAAAAATCGGTGTCGAGGCCAGAATCAGAGCTGCTGCTGTCTGGCAAGACGAGCTCCGGCTCCTGAGACCTGGGGGTGACCAGTCGCTGCTTTCTCCGCGATCCACTCGTTTGCTTACACTGAGCAGCGGGTGACGTCCTCACATTCGGGGAGATGGGGTCCACTTTAACAGGCAGTGATGGGAGCACCGAAGGCGGCTCCTTTGTCTCCACGGGGACCTGACAGAGACATAAAGATATCAGACTTCACACCACCAAACACTTTCCACTCTCTCCCTAAACTCTGCAGAAAACGTAGAGATTAATCCAACCTTCAAAAGAGGCAGTGTTGCCCACGGCAACCAATCAGGTCCTAGCTATCATTGCCTAGTACATTCTATAAAATTATAGCTAGTATCTAACTGGTTGCTATGGGCAACACTTCCAACAGCCTCTAGAGGTTTGATAAGCGTTCTACAGTTTGCAATGCTTGCATCAAACACAGACGTGGCTAAAAATAAGAATTTACTTACCGATAATTCTATTTCTCGTAGTCCGTAGTGGATGCTGGGAACTCCGTAAGGACCATGGGGAATAGCGGCTCCGCAGGAGACTGGGCACAAAAAGTAAAAGCTTTAGACTAGCTGGTGTGCACTGGCTCCTCCCCCCATGACCCTCCTCCAAGCCTCAGTTAGGATACTGTGCCCGGACGAGCGTACATAATAAGGAAGGATCTTGAATCCCGGGTAAGACTCATACCAGCCACACCAATCACACCGTACAACTCGTGATCTGAACCCAGTTAACAGTATGATAACCGTATGGAGCCTCTGAAAAGATGGCTTCCAACAATAAACAACCCGATTTGTTTGTAACAATAACTATGTACAAGTATTGCAGACAATCCGCACTTGGGATGGGCGCCCAGCATCCACTACGGACTACGAGAAATAGAATTATCGGTAAGTAAATTCTTATTTTCTCTGACGTCCTAGTGGATGCTGGGAACTCCGTAAGGACCATGGGGATTATACCAAAGCTCCCAAACGGGCGGGAGAGTGCGGATGACTCTGCAGCACCGAATGAGAGAACTCCAGGTCCTCCTCAACCAGGGTATCAAATTTGTAGAATTTAGCAACCCTGACCAAGTAGCTGCTCGGCAAAGTTGTAAAGCCGAAACCCCTCGGGCAGCCGCCCAAGATGAGCCCACCTTCCTTGTGGAATGGGCTTTTACAGATTTTGGCTGTGGCAGGCCTGCCACAGAATGTGCAAGTTGAATTGTACTACAAATCCAACGAGCAATCGTCTGCTTAGAAGCAGGAGCACCCAGCTTGTTGGGTGCATACAGGATAAACAGCGAGTCAGATTTCGTGACTCCAGCCGTCCTGGAAACATATATTTTCAGGGCCCTGACTACGTCCAGCAACTTGGAGTCCTCCAAGTCCCTAGTAGCCACAGGTACCACAATAGGTTGATTCATGTGAAACGCTGAAACCACCTTAGGGAGAAATTGAGGACGAGTCCTCAATTCCGCCCTATCCGAATGAAATATCAGGTAAGGGCTTTTATAGGATAAAGCCGCCAATTCTGATACGCGCCTGGCTGAAGCCAGGGCCAACAGCATTACCACTTTCCATGTGAGATATTTCAAATCCACTGTGGCAAGTGGTTCAAACCAATGTGATTTTAGGAACCCTAAAACTACATTGAGATCCCAAGGTGCCACTGGAGGCACAAAAGGAGGCTGTATATGCAGTACCCCTTTGACAAACGTCTGAACTTCAGGCACTGAAGCCAGTTCTTTCTGGAAGAAGATCGACAGGGCCGAAATTTGAACCTTAATGGATCCTAATTTTAGGCCCATAGACAATCCTGCTTGCAGGAAATGTAGGAAACGACCCAGTTGAAATTCCTCCGTAGGGGCCTTCTTGGCCTCACACCACGCAACATATTTTCGCCAAATGCGATGATAATGTTTTGCAGTTACATCCTTCCTGGCCTTGATCAGGGTAGGGATGACTTCATCTGGAATGCCTTTTTCCTTCAGGATCCGGCGTTCAACCGCCATGCCGTCAAACGCAGCCGCGGTAAGTCTTGGAACAGACAAGGTCCCTGCTGGAGCAGGTCCTTCCTTAGAGGTAGAGGCCACGGGTCCTCCGTGAGCATCTCTTGCAGCTCCGGGTACCAAGTTCTTCTTGGCCAATCCGGAGCCACGAGTATCGTTCTTACTCCTCTCCTTCTTATGATTCTCAGTACTTTTGGTATGAGAGGAAGAGGAGGGAACACATATACCGACTGGAACACCCACGGAGTTACCAGAGCGTCCACCGCTATTGCCTGAGGGTCCCTTGACCTGGCGCAATATCTGTCCAGTTTCTTGTTGAGACGGGACGCCATCATGTCCACCTTTGGTTTTTCCCAACGGTTTACAATCACTTGGAAGACTTCTGGATGAAGTCCCCACTCCCCCGGGTGGAGGTCGTGTCTGCTGAGGAAGTATGCTTCCCAGTTGTCCACTCCCGGAATGAACACTGCTGACAGTGCTATCACATGATTTTCCGCCCAGCGGAGAATCCTTGCAGCTTCTGCCATTGCCCTCCTGCTTCTTGTGCCGCCCTGTCTGTTTACGTGGGCGACAGCCGTGATGTTGTCCGACTGGATCAATACCGGTTGACCCTGAAGCAGAGGCCTTGCTTGACTTAGGGCATTGTAAATGGCCCTTAGCTCTAGGATATTTATGTGAAGAGACGTTTCCATGCTTGACCATAAGCCCTGGAAATTTCTTCCCTGTGTGACTGCTCCTGAATGCCGAATCTGCGGCCCTCTAGAAGATGAGCCTTCTGTAACCACCACAGGAGAGATACCCTTGTCCTTGGAGATAGGGTTATCCGCTGATGCATCTGAAGATGCGATCCGGACCATTTGTCCAGCAGATCCCACTGAAAAGTTCTTGCATGGAATCTTCCGAATGGAATCGCTTCGTAAGAAGCCACCATTTTTCCCAGGACTCTCGTGCACTGATGCACTGACACTTGTCCTGGTTTTAGGAGGTTCCTGACTAGCTCGGATAACTCCCTGGCCTTCTCCTCCGGGAGAAACACCTTTTTCTGGACTGTGTCCAGAATCATCCCTAGGAACAGTAGACGTGTTGTTGGAATCAGCTGTGATTTTGGGATATTTAGAATCCACCCGTGCTGACGTAGCACTACCTGAGATAGTGCTACTCCGACCTCTAACTGTTCCCTGGACCTTGAGGTTCCTTGGACCCAGGAGATCGTCCAAGTAAGGGATAATTAATACGCCTTTTCTTCGAAGAAGAATCATCATTTCGGCCATTACCTTGGTAAAGACCCGTGGTGCCGTGGACAATCCAAACGGCAGCGTCTGAAACTGATGATGACAGTTTTGTATCACAAACCTGAGGTACCCTTGGTGAGAAGGGTAGATTGGGACATGGAGATAAGCATCCTTGATGTCTAGAGATACCATATAGTCCCCTTCTTCCAGGTTCGCGATCACTGCTCTGAGTGACTCCATCTTGAATTTGAACCTTTTTATGTAAGTGTTCAAAGATTTTAGATTTAAAATTGGTCTCACCGTCCGGCTTCGGTACCACAAACAGCGTAGAATAATACCCCTTTCCCTGTTGTAGGAGGGGTACCTTGATTATCACCTGCTGGGAATACAGCTTGTGAATAGCTTCCAATACTGCCTCCCTGTCGGAGGGAGACGTTGGTAGAGCAGACTTCAGGAACCGGCGAGGGGGAGACGTCTCGAATTCCAATTTGTACCCCTGTGATACTACCTGCAGGATCCAGGGGTCCACTTGCGAGTGAGCCCACTGCGCGCTGAAATTCTTGAGACGGCCCCCCACCGTGCCCGAGACTGCTTGCAGAGCCCCAGCGTCATGCTGAGGACTTGGCAGAAGCGGGGGAGGGCTTCTGCTCCTGGGAAGAGGCTGCATGGTGCAGTCTTTTTCCCCTTCCTCTGCCCCGGGGCAGGAACGAGCGGCCTTTTTCCCTCTTGCCCTTATAGGGACGAAAGGACTGGGTTTGAAAAGACGGTGTCTTTTTCTGCTGAGAGGTGACCTGGGGTAAAAAGGTGGATTTTCCAGCCGTTGCCATGGCCACCAGGTCCGATAGACCGACCCCAAATAACTCCTCCCCTTTATACGGCAATACTTCCATATGTCGTTTGGAATCCGCATCACCTGACCACTGTCGCGTCCATAACGTTCTTCTGGCAGAAATGGACATCGCACTTACTCTAGATGCCAGGGTGCAAATATCCCTCTGTGCATCTCGCATATATAGTAATGCATCCTTTAAATGCTCTATAGTTAATAATATACTGTCCCTATCCAGGGTATCAATATTTTCAGTCAGGGAATCCGACCAAGCCACTCCAGCGCTGCACATCCAGGCTGAGGCGATCGCTGGTCGCAGTATAACACCAGTATGTGTGTATATACCTTTTAGGATATGTTCCAGCCTTCAATCAGCTGGTTCCTTGAGGGCGGCCGTATCAGGAGACGGTAACGCCACTTGTTTTGATAAGCGTGTGAGCGCCTTATCTACCCTAGGGGGTGTTTCCCAACGTGCCCTAACCTCTGGCGGGAAAGGGTATAGTGCCAATAATTTATTAGAAATCAGCAGTTTTTTATCGGGGGAAACCCACGCTTTATCACACACCTCATTTAATTCATCTGACTCAGGAAAAACCACTGGTAGTTTTTTCACACCCCACATAATACCCTTTTTTGTGGTACTTGTAGTGTCAGAAATGTTCAATGCCTCCTTCATTGCCGTGATCATGTAACATGTGGCCCTACTGGACATTACGTTTGTCTCGTCACCGTCGACACTGGATTCAGTATCCGTGTCGATCATCTGAGGTAACGGGCGTTTTAGCGCCCCTGACGGTGTCTGAGACGCCTGAACAGGCACTAATTGATTTGTCGGCTGTCTCATGTCGTCAACAGTTTTTTGCAAAGTGCTGACATTGTCACGTAATTCTTTAATTACTACCATCCAGTCAGGTGTCGACTCCCTAGGGGGTGACATCACTAACACAGGCAATTGCTCTGCTTCCACATCATTTTCCTCCTCATACATGTCGACACAATCGTACCGACACCCAGCACACACACAGGGAATGCTCTGATAGAGGACAGGACCCCACTAGCCCTTTGGGGAGACAGAGGGAGAGTTTGCCAGCACACACCAGAGCGCTATATATATACAGGGATAACCTTATAGAAGTGTTACTCCCTGTTATAGCTGCTGTATTTATATATTAGCTGCCAATAGTGCCCCCCTCTCTATTTTACCCTGTTTCTGTAGTGCAGGACTGCAGGGGAGAGTCAGGGAGCCGTCCTTCCAGCGGAGCTGTGAAAGAAAATGGCGCTTGTGTGCTGAGGAGAAAGGCTCCGCCCCCTTCACGGCGGCCTTTTCTCCCGCTTTTTTCAGGAAACTGGCAGGGGATAAATGCATCCATATAGCCCAGGAGCTATATGTGATGCATTTTTTTTTTTAGCCATATAAGGTTTTTATATCGTTTTTATTGCGTCTCAGGGCGCTCCCCCCCAGCGCCCTGCACCCTCAGTGACCGGAGTGTGAAGTGTGCTGAGAGCAATGGCGCACAGCTGCAGTGCTGTGCGCTACCTTATTTGAAGACAGGAACGTCTTCTGCCGCCGCTTTCTCCGGACCTCTTCGCTCTTCTGGCTCTGTAAGGGGGCCGGCGGCGCGGCTCCGGGACCCATCCAGGCTGAACCTGTGATCGTCCCTCTGGAGCTAATGTCCAGTAGCCAAGAAGCCCAATCCACTCTGCAGTCAGGTGAGTTCGCTTCTTCTCCCCTTAGTCCCACGATGCAGTGAGCCTGTTGCCAGCAGGACTCACTGAAAATAAAAAACCTATTTAAACTTTTACTTCTAAGCAGCTCAGGAGAGCCACCTAGCTTGCACCCTTCTCGTTCGGGCACAAAAATCTAACTGAGGCTTGGAGGAGGGTCATAGGGGGAGGAGCCAGTGCACACCAGCTAGTCTAAAGCTTTTACTTTTTGTGCCCAGTCTCCTGCGGAGCCGCTATTCCCCATGGTCCTTACGGAGTTCTCAGCATCCACTAGGACGTCAGAGAAATAGATTTTATTTGCTGTTTATTTATAATGCTAAAGTACAGTCTAGCCTGGAGCATGCCTGCGGAGTATATCCTGTCGCGTTCCCGCATTCCGAGAGCCAGGAGCTAGTTTCACAAAGATTCCTCATTTATTTAATAAAACTCTGCAATGGGCACCAATATGCTGTAACCAGGTGAGCTAGAATGAGTGCTGCAGCTGGATTTGTTGCCGTGGGTTACAGTTCACTTATACCCAATGCACTATTGTATATTTCAAGGTACATTTATACTGACCACTGTGCTGCTGGGTAGAGACTGAACTGACTGATGCCTGTTCTACTTTACTGTACTGTCCCATAGAAAGGAGTTTGATGTGACACAAAAGTATGAACTTGTGTGGCGAATATGTGGTTAGGTCTAGAACGCCCTTTATTTGGTTTAAAAAACAGATTCAAATAAAAAATAATCCGTGGAAAGATTAACAGTAGAACATTGGAAAAATATAGATTTTTTTTTTACAGCTGTGAGTAGCCTGCCAGGTGAATGTGCGTCTGTAGCTGACCTTAGGTGCGATCTTGATGCGCTTGCTGCATCGCGGCCCTTCGGACGGCCCAGGGTCACTGCAGAACTCCAGCGGAGAGAATATAACCTGCTGAGCAATAGGAAACTGGACCGGGATGAGATAGGAGTCGATCCGCGGCAGTAGGGGTTTCATCCTCCGTTCTGGAGCTTGAAGAGGAAGAAGCAGGTGCGTGAGTCGTTTTACAGGCGAGGTCTACGCCAATCAGCTGACGCGTACAACATCCCGCTATAGACAGCAGAGAAGAGCGCACACACCTTTAGTTCCGGTAGCTGCACACTGCGTGTTCCTGACTAGCTCCGGGATCAATCTCTTCTGCTGCTGTAATAGAGAAGGTCATTAACTCATCGTACACGCCAGGGGTTTATACAGAGCAACGCTATTATTGTGCGTGTGTGTGTGTGTGTGTACCGTGACTGTATAATTCTCATGTCGGTAGTCACGGCACCTAATAACACATAAAGAAATGCAACAACCCGCAACTGTGATCCTTATCATGATTAAAAGAAATGGAGGAAAAGTTTTATATTAGACCAGCAATAGTCACCCAGGTGTGGCCGGGTGAAAATATAAAAGGTCAAAAAGATAAAAATAAGATTTTACTTACCGATAAATCTATTTCTCGTAGTCCGTAGTGGATGCTGGGGACTCCGTCAGGACCATGGGGATTAGCGGCTCCGCAGGAGACAGGGCACAAAAATAAAGCTTTAGGATCAGGTGGTGTGCACTGGCTCCTCCCCCTATGACCCTCCTCCAAGCCACAGTTAGGATACTGTGCCCGGACGAGCGTACACAATAAGGAAGGATTTTGAATCCCGGGTAAGACTCATACCAGCCACACCAATCACACCGTACAACTTGTGATCTGAACCCAGTTAACAGTATGACAACACGTAGGAGCCTCTGAACAGACGGCTCACAACAAGAACAACCCGATTTTTTTGTAACAATAACTATGTACAAGTATTGCAGACAATCCGCACTTGGGATGGGCGCCCAGCATCCACTACGGACTACGAGAAATAGATTTATCGGTAAGTAAAATCTTATTTTCTCTAACGTCCTAGTGGATGCTGGGGACTCCGTCAGGACCATGGGGATTATACCAAAGCTCCCAAACGGGCGGGAGAGTGCGGATGACTCTGCAGCACCGAATGAGAGAACTCCAGGTCCTCTTTAGCCAGGGTATCAAATTTGTAAAATTTTACAAACGTGTTCTCCCCCGACCACGTAGCTGCTCGGCAGAGTTGTAATGCCGAGACCCCTCGGGCAGCCGCCCAGGATGAGCCCACCTTCCTTGTGGAATGGGCCTTGACAGATTTAGGCTGTGGCAGGCCTGCCACAGAATGTGCAAGTTGAATTGTGCTACAAATCCAACGAGCAATCGTCTGCTTAGAAGCAGGAGCACCCAGCTTGTTGGGTGCATACAGTATAAACAGCGAGTCAGATTTTCTGACTCCAGCCGTCCTTGAAATATATATTTTCAATGCCCTGACAACGTCCAGCAACTTGGAATCCTCCAAATCGCTAGTAGCCGCAGGCACCACAATAGGCTGGTTCAGGTGAAACGCTGACACCACCTTAGGCAGAAAATGAGGACGCGTCCTCAGTTCTGCCCTGTCCGAATGGAAAATCAGATATGGGCTTTTATACGATAAAGCCGCCAATTCTGACACTCTCCTGGCTGAAGCCAGGGCCAGTAGCATGGTTACTTGCCATGTAAGATATTTCAAATCCGCCGATTTGAGTGGCTCAAACCAATGGGATTTGAGAAAATCCAAAACTACATTAAGGTCCCACGGAGCCACTGGGGGCACAATCGGGGGCTGTATATGTAGTACTCCTTTTACAAAAGTCTGGACTTCAGGAACTGAAGCCAATTCTTTCTGGAAGAAAATCGACAGGGCCGAAATTTGAACCTTAATGGACCCCAACTTGAGGCCCATAGACAATCCTGTTTGCAGGAAATGTAGGAATCGACCCAATTGAAATTCCTCCGTGGGGGCCTTCCTGGCCTCGCACCACGCAACATATTTTCTCCAAATGCGGTGATAATGTTGTGCAGTCACCTCCTTCCTGGCTTTAACCAGTGTAGGGATGACCTCTTCCGGAATGCCTTTTTCCTTTAGAATTCGGCGTTCAACCGCCACGCCGTCAAACGCAGCCGCGGTAAGTCTTGGAAAAGACACGGTCCCTGCTGAATCAGGTCCCGTCTTAGAGGTAGAGGCCACGGATTTTCCGTGAGCATCTCCTGAAGTTCCGGGTACCAAGTTCTTGGCCAATCCGGAGCCACGAGTATCGTTCTTACTCCCCTTCGCCGTAAAATTCTCAGTACTTTGGGTATGAGAGGCAGAGGAGGAAACACATACACTGACTGGAACACCCACAGCTATTGCCTGAGGGTCTCTTGACCTGGCGCAATACCTGTCCAGTTTTTTGTTGAGGCGAGACGCCATCATATCCACCTTTGGTTTTTCCCAACGGTTCACAATCATGTGAAAGACTTCTGGATGAAGTCCCCACTCTCCCGGGTGTAGATCGTGTCTGCTGAGGAAGTCTGCTTCCCAGTTGTCCACTCCCGGAATGAACACTGCTGACAGTGCTATCACATGATCTTCCGCCCAGCGAAGAATCCTTGCAGCTTCTGCCATTGCTCTCCTGCTTCTTGTGCCGCCCTGTCTGTTTACGTGGGCGACTGCCGTGATGTTGTCCGACTGGATCAACACCGGCCGACCCTGAAGCAGGGGTTTTGCCAGGCTTAGAGCATTGTAAATCGCTCTTAGCTCCAGTATATTTATGTGAAGAGACATCTCCAGGCTTGACCATACTCCCTGGAAGTTTCTTCCCTGTGTGACCGCTCCCCAGCCTCTCAGACTGGCATCCGTGGTCACCAGGACCCAGTCCTGTATGCCGAATCTGCGTCCTTCTAATAGATGAGCACTCTGTAACCACCACAGAAGAGACACCCTTGTCCGTGGCGATAAGGTTATCCGCTGATGCATCTGCAGATGCGATCCGGACCATTTGTCCAGCAGATCCCACTGAAAAGTTTGTGCGTGGAATCTGCCGAATGGGATTGCTTCGTAAGAAGCCACCATCTTTCCCAGGACTCTTGTGCATTGATGCACAGACACTTTTCCTGGTTTTAGGAGGTTCCTGACAAGTTCGGATAACTCCCTGGCTTTCTCCTCCGGAAGAAACACCTTTTTCTGAACCGTGTCCAGAATCATTCCCAGGAACAGCAGACGTGTTGTCGGGGTCAACTGAGATTTTGGGAAATTCAGAATCCACCCGTGTTGTTGCAGCACTACTTGGGTTAGTGCTACTCCGTCCTCCAGCTGTTCTCTGGACCTTGCCCTTATCAGGAGATCGTCCAAGTAAGGGATAATTAATACGCCTTTTTTTCGTAGAAGAAACATCATTTCGGCCATTACCTTGGTAAAGACCCGAGGTGCCGTGGACAATCCAAACGGCAGCGTCTGAAACTGATAATGACAGTTTTGCACCACGAACCTGAGGTACCCTTGATGTGAAGGGCAAATTGGGACATGCAGGTAAGCATCCTTGATGTCCAGGGACACCATAAAGTCCCCTTCTTCCAGATTCGCTATCACTGCTCTGAGTGACTCCATCTTGAACTTGAATTTTTGTATGTACAGGTTCAAAGATTTCAGATTTAGAATAGGTCTTACCGAGCCGTCCGGCTTCGGTACCACAAATAGTGTGGAATAATACCCCTTTCCCTGTTGTAGGAGGGGTACCTTGACTATCACCTGCTGAGAATACAGCTTGTGAATGGCTTCCAATACCGTCGCCCTGTCTGAGGGAGACGTTGGCAGAGCAGACTTTAGGAACCGGCGAGGGGGAGACTTCTCGAATTCCAACCTGTAACCCTGAGATATTATCTGCAGGATCCAGGGGTCCACCTGTGAGCAAGCCCACTGCGCGCTGAAATTCTTGAGTCGACCCCCCACCGTTTCTGAGTCCGCTTGTAAAGCCCCAGCGTCATGCTGAGGGCTTTGCAGAACCCGCGGAGGGCTTCTGTTCCTGGGAAGGAGCTGCTTGCTGCCCTCTCTTACCCTTTCCTCTGCCTCGGGGCAGATATGACTGTCCTTTTGCCCGCTTGTTCTTATAGGACCGAAAGGACTGCGGCTGAAAAGACGGTGTCTTTTTCTGTTGGGAGGGGGTCTGAGGTAAAAAGGTGGATTTCCCGGCCGTTGCCGTGGCCACCAGATCCGATAGACCGACGCCAAATAATTCCACCCCTTTATACGGCAATACTTCCATATGCCGTTTGGAATCCGCATCACCTGACCACTGTCGTGTCCATAAACTTCTTCTGGCAGATATGGACATCGCACTTACTCTCGATGCCAGAGTGCAAATATCCCTCTGAGCATCTCGCATATAAAGAAAAGCATCCTTTAATTGCTCTAAAGTCTGTAAAATACTGTCCCTATCCAGGGTATCAATATTTTCAGTCAGGGAATCCGACCAGACCACCCCAGCACTGCACATCCAGGCTGAGGCGATGGCTGGTCGCAGTACAACACCAGTATGTGTGTATATACTTTTTAGGGTAGTTTCCAGCCTCCTATCAGCTGGATCCTTGAGGGCGGCCGTACCAGGGGACGGTAACGCCACTTGTTTTGATAAGCGTGTGAGCGCCTTATCCACCCTAGGGGGTGTTTCCCAGCGCGCCCTAACCTCTGGCGGGAAAGGGTATAATGCCAATAACTTTTTTGAAATTAGCCCTTTTCTATCTGGGTTAACCCACGCTTCATCACATACATCATTCAATTCCTCTGATTCAGGAAAAATAAGAATTTACTTACCGATAATTCTATTTCTCGTAGTCCGTAGTGGATGCTGGGGACTCCGTCAGGACCATGGGGTTTAGCGGCTCCGCAGGAGACAGGGCACAATAATAAAAGCTTTAGGATCAGGTGGTGTGCACTGGCTCCTCCCCCTATGACCCTCCTCCAAGCATCAGTTAGGATACTGTGCCCGGACGAGCGTTCATAATAAGGAAGGATATTGAATCCCGGGTAAGACTCATACCAGCCACACCAATCACACCGTACAACCTGTGATTTGAACCCAGTTAACAGTATGATAACAACGAAGGAGCCTCTGAAAAGATGGCTCACAACAAGAATAACCCGATTTTTGTAACAATAACTATGTACAAGTATTGCAGACAATCCGCACTTGGGATGGGCGCCCAGCATCCACTACGGACTACGAGAAATAGAATTATCGGTAAGTAAATTCTTATTTTCTCTAACGTCCTAAGTGGATGCTGGGGACTCCGTCAGGACCATGGGGATTATACCAAAGCTCCCAAACGGGCGGGAGAGTGCGGATGACTCTGCAGCACCGAATGAGAGAACTCCAGGTCTTCCTCAGTCAGGGTGTGCCCCTGACCAAGAAGCAGCTCGGCAAAGTTGTAAAGCCGAGACCCCTCGGGCAGCCGCCCAAGATGAGCCCACTTCCTTGTGGAATGGGCTTTTACTGATTTTGGCTGTGGCAAGCCTGCCACAGAATGTGCAAGCTGAATTGTACTACAAATCCAGCGAGCAATCGTCTGCTTAGAAGCAGGAACACCCATCATGTTGGGTGCATACAGGCTAAACAGCGAGTCAGATTTTCTGACTCCAGTCGTCCTGGAAACATATATTTTCAGGGCCCTGACAACGTCAAGTAACTTGGAGTCCTCCAAGTCCCTAGTAGCCGCAGGTACCACAATAGGTTGGTTCATGTGAAAAACAGAAAACACCTTAAGGAGAAATTGAGGACGAGTCCTCAATTCTGCCCTGTCAGAATGAAAAATTAAGTAAGGGCTTTTATATGATAAAGCCGCCCATTCTGACACACGCCTGGCTGAAGCCAGGGCTAATAGAATCTTCACCTTCCATGTGAAATATTTTAATTCCACAGTGGTGAGTGGATCACCAATGTGACTTTAGGAAACTCAAAACAACATTGAGATCCCAAGGTGCCACTGGGGGCACAAAAGGAGGCTGTATATGCAGTACCCCTTTTACAAACGTCTGAACTTCAGGCACTGAAGCCAGTTCTTTCTGGAAGAAATTTGACAGGGTCGAAATTTGAACCTTAATGGACCCTAATTTTAGGCCCATAAACAGTCCTGTTTTCAGGAAATGTAGGAAACGACCCAGTTGGAATTCCTCTGTAGGGACCTTCTTGGCCTCACACCACGCAACATATTTTCGCCAAATGCGGTGAAAATGTTTTGCGGTTACATCCTTCCTGGCTTCGACCAGGGTAGGGATGACTTCATCTGGAATGCCCTTTCAGGATCCGGCGTTCAACTGCCATGCCGTCAAACGCAGCCGCAGTAAGTCTTGGAACAGACAAGGCCCCTGCTGGAGCAGGTCCTTTCTTAAAGGTAGAGGCCACGGTTCTTCCGTGAGCATCTCTTGAAGTTCCGGGTACCAAGTCCTTCTTGACCCATCCGGAACCACGAGTATCGTTCTTACTCCTCTCCTTCTTATGATTCTCAGTACTTTTGGTATGAGATGCATAGGAGGGAACACATACCCTGACTGGTACACGCACAGTGTTACCAGAGCGTCCACCGCTATTGCCTGAGGGTCCCTTGACCTGGCGCAATATTTGTCTAGTTTTTTGTTCAGGCGGGACGCCATCATGTCCACCTTTGGTTTTTCCCAACGGTTTACAATCATGTGGAAGACTTCCAGCTGAAGTCCCCACTCTCCCGGGTGGAGGTTATGCCTGCTGAGGAAGTTTGCTTCCCAGTTTTCCACTCCCGGAATTAACACTGCTGAGAGTGTTATCACATGATTTTTCGCCCATCGAAGAATCCTTGCAGTTTCTGCCATTTCCCTCCTGCTTCATGTGCCGCCCTGTCTGTTTACGTGGGCGACTGCCGTGATGTTGTCCCACTGGATCAATACCGGCTGACCTTGAAGCAGAGGTCTTGCTAAGCTTAGAGCCTTGTAAATTGCCCTTAGCGCCAGTATATTTATGTGGAGAGAAGTCTCCAGACTTGATCACACTCCCTGGAAATTTTTTCCTTGTGTGACTGCTCCCCAGCCACTCAGGCTGGCATCCGTGGTCACCAGGACCCAGTCCTGAATGTCGAATCTGCGGCCCTTTCATAGATGAGCACTCTGCAGCCACCGCAGAAGAAAACACCCTTGTCCTTGGAGACAGGGTTGTCCGCTGATGCATCTGAAGATGCGATCCGGACCATTTTCCCAGCAGATTCCACTGAAAGGTTCTTGCGTGAAATCTACCGAATGGGATCGCTTTGTAAGAAACCACCATTTTTCACAGGACCCTTGTGCAATGATGCACTGATACTTTTCCTGGTTTTAGGAGGTTCCTGACTAGCTCGGAT
Organism: Pseudophryne corroboree; assembly: GCF_028390025.1. Classification (NCBI taxonomy): domain Eukaryota; kingdom Metazoa; phylum Chordata; class Amphibia; order Anura; family Myobatrachidae; genus Pseudophryne; species Pseudophryne corroboree. The sequence continues at coordinate 822,039,911 of NC_086449.1, read as the reverse complement.
AACTCCCTGGTCTTCTTCTCCGGGAGAAAACATCCTTTTCTGGACTGTGTCCAGAATCATTCCTAGGAACATTAGACGCGTCGTCGGAAAAAGCTGCGATTTTGGAATATTTAGAATCCACTCGTGCTGTCGTAGAACTACTTGAGATAGTGCTACTCCGACCGCCAACTGTTCTCTGGACCTTGCCCTTATCAGGAAAGCGTCCATATTTCTTTTAGGAAGAATCATCATTTCGGCCATTACCATGGTAAAGACCCGGGGTGCCGTGGACAATCCAAACGGCAGCGTCTGAACTGATAGTGACAGTTCTGTACCACGAACCTGAGATACCCTTGGTGAGAAGGGCAAAATTTGGACATGTAGGTAAGCGTCCCTGATATCCAGTGACACCATATCGTCCTGGTTCGCTATCACTGCGCTGAGTGACTCCATCTTGATTTGAACCCTTGTATGTAATTGTTCAAATCTTTTAGATCTCACCGAGCCGTTTGGCTTCAGTACCACAATATAGTGTGGAATAATACCCCTTCCCTTGTTGTAGGAGGGGTACTTTGATTATCACCTGCTGGGAATACAGCCTGTGAATTTTTTTCCAATACTGCCTCCCTGTCGGAGGGAGACGTTGGTAAAGCAGACTTCAGGAACTTGTGAGGGGAAGACGTCTCGAATTTCCAATGTACACCTGGGATACTACATGTAGGATCCAGGAGTCCACTTGCGAGTGAGCCCACTGCGTGCTGAAACTCTTGAGATGACCCCCCACCGCACCTGAGTCCGCTTGTATGGCCCCAGCGTCATGCTGCGGACTTGGCAGAAGCTGTGGAGGACTTCTGTTCCTGGGAATGGGCTGCCTGCTGCAGTCTTCTTCCCTTTCCTCTAGCCCTGGGCAGATATGACTGGCCTTTTGCCCGCCTGCCTTTATGGGTACGAAAGGACTGAGACTGAAAAGACTGTGTCCTTTTCTGCTGAGATGTGACTTGGGGTAACAAAAGTGGATTTTCCAGCTGTTGCCATGGCCACCAGGTCCGATGGACCGCCCCTTTATACGGCAATACTTCCATGTGCCGTCTGGAATCTGCATCACCTGACCACTGTCGTGTCTATAAACATCGTCTGGCAGATATGGACATCACATCTACTCTTGATGCCAGAATGCAAATATCCCTCTGCGCATCTCGCATATATAGAAATGCATCCTTAAAATGCTCTATAGTCAATAAAATATTGTTCCTGTCAAGGGTATCAATATTTTCAGTCAGGAAATCCGACCAAGCCCCCCCAGCACTGCACATCCAGGCTGAGGCGATTGCTGGTCGTAGTATAACACCAGTATGTGTGTATATACTTTTTAGGATATTTTTCAGCTTCCTATCAGCTGGCTCTTTGAGGGCGGCCGTATCTGGAGACGGTAACGCCACTTGTTTTTATAAGCGTGTGAGCGCCTTATCCACCCTAAGGTGTGTTTCCCAACTCGCCCTCACTTCTGGCGGGAAAAGGTATACCTCCCATAATTTTCTATCGGAGGAAACCCACGTATCATCACACACTTTAATTTATCCGATTCAGGAAAAACTACAAGTAGATTATTCCCACTCTACATAATACCCTTATTTGTGGTACTTGTAGTATCAGAAATATGTAACACCTCCTTCATTGCCCTTAACATGTAACGTGTGGCCCTAAAGGAAAATACGTTTGTTTCTTCACCGTCGACACTGAAGTCAGTGTCCGTGTCTGTGTCGACCAACTGAGGTAAATGGGCGTTTTTACAAGCCCCTGACGGTGTCTGAGACGCCTGGACAGGTACTAATTTGTTTGCCGGCCGTCTCATGTCGTCAACCGACCTTGCATCGTGTTGACATTATCACGTAATTCCTAAATAAGCCATCCATTCCGGTGTCGACTCCCTAGAGAGTGACATCACCAATACAGGCAATTTGCTCCGCCTCCTCACCAACATCGTCCTCCTACATGTCGACACACACGTACCGACACACAGCACACACACAGGGAATGCTCTGATAGAGGACAGGACCCCACTAGCCCTTTGGGGAGACAGAGGGAGAGTTTGCCAGCACACACCAAAAACGCTATAATTATACAGGGACAACCCCTTATACAAGTGTTTTCCCTTATAGCATTTTCACATATGTAATCATATCGCCAAATAAGTGCCCCCCCTCTCTGTTTTAACCCTGTTTCTGTAGTGCAGTGCAGGGGAGAGCCTGGGAGCCTTCCTCACAGCAGAGCTGAGCAGGAAAATGGCGCCGTGTGCTGAGGAGAATAGGCCCCGCCCCCTAAAACGGCGGGCTCTTCTCCCGGAGTTTGTGAGATCTGGCAGGGGTTAAATACATCCATATAGCCTCAAGGGCTATATGTGATGTATTTTAGCCATAAAAAAGGTATAATACATTGCTGCCCAGGGCGCCCCCCCCAGCGCCCTGCACCCTCAGTGACCGCTGGTATGAAGTGTGCTGACAACAATGGCGCACAGCTGCAGTGCTGTGCGCTACCTTATGAAGACTGAAAGTCTTCTGCCGCCTGTTTCTGGACCTCTGGACCTCTTCAACTTCGGCATCTGCAAGGGGGGTCGGCGGCACGGCTCCGGGACGAACCCCAGGGTGAGACCTGTGTTCCGACTCCCTCTGGAGCTAATGGTGTCCAGTAGCCTAAGAAGCAAATCCATCCTGCACGCAGGTGAGTTTACTTCTCTCCCCTAAGTCCCTCGTAGCAGTGAGCCTGTTGCCAGCAGGACTCACTGAAAATAAAAAACCTAACTTAAACTTTTATTCTAAGCAGCTCAGGAGAGCCACCTAGATTGCACCCTTCTCGGCCGGGCACAAAGATCTAACTGAGGCTTGGAGGAGGGTCATAGGGGGAGGAGCCAGTGCACACCACCTGATCCTAAAGCTTTTATTATTGTGCCCTGTCTCCTGCGGAGCCACTAAACCCCATGGTCCTGACGGAGTCCCCAGCATCCACTTAGGACGTTAGAGAAAACTACAGGTAGTTTTTTCACCCCCCACATAATACCCCTTTTTGTGGTACTTGTAGTATCAGAGATATGCAAAGTCTCCTTCATTGCCGTGATCATATAACGTGTGGCCCTACTGGAAAATACGTTTGTTTCTTCACCGTCGACACTAGATTCAGTGTCCGTGTCTGTATCGACCGACTGAGGTAAAGGGCGTTTTACAGCCCCTGACGGTGTCTGAGACGCCTGGGCAGGTACCAACTGGTTTGACGGCCGTCTCATGTCGTCAACTGATTTTTGTAATGTGCTGACATTATCACGTAATTCCATAAACAAAGCCATCCATTCCGGTGTCGACTCCCTAGGGGGTGACATCACCATTACCGGCAATTGCTCCGCCTCCACACCAATATCGTCCTCATACATGTCGACACACACGTACCGGCACACAGCAGACACACCGGGAATGCTCTATTGAAGACAGGACCCCACTAGCCCTTTGGGGAGACAGAGGGAGAGTTTGCCAGCACACACCCAAGCGCTATAATATATATGGGAACAACCCTATATAAGTGTTGTATCCTTATAGCAGCTTAAATATATTTATATCGCCAAAAAAGTGCCCCCCCTCTCTGTTTTACCCTGTTTCTGTAGTGCAGTGCAGGGGAGAGTCCTGGGAGCCTTCCTCACAGCGGAGCTGAGCAGGAAAATGGCGCTGTGTGCTGAGGAGAATAAGCCCCGCCCCCTATTTCGGCGGGCTCTTCTCCGGAATCTGTGAGATCTGGCAGGGGTTAAATACATCCATATAGCCTCAAAGGGCTATATGTGATGTATTTTTAGCCATAAAAAGGTATAATACATTGCTGCCCAGGGCGCCCCCCCAACGCCCTGCACCCTCCGTGACCGCTGTGTGAAGTGTGCTGACAACAATGGCGCACAGCTGCAGTGCTGTGCGCTACCTCAGGAAGACTGAAAAGTCTTCTGCCGCCTGCTTCTGGACCTCTTCCATCTTCGGCATCTGTAAGGGGGGTCGGCGGCGCGGCTCCGGGACGAACCCCAGGGTGAGACCTGTGTTCCGACTCCCTCTGGAGCTAATGGTGTCCAGTAGCCTAAGAAGCCAATCCATCCTGCACGCAGGTGAGTTCACTTCTCTCCCCTAAGTCCCTCGATGCAGTGAGCCTGTTGCCAGCAGGACTCACTGAAAATAAAAAACCTAAAAAACTTTTTCTAAGCAGCTCTTTAGGAGAGCCACCTAGATTGCACCCTGCTCGGACGGGCACAAAAACCTAACTGAGGCTTGGAGGAGGGTCATAGGGGGAGGAGCCAGTGCACACCACCTGATCCTAAAGCTTTATTTTTGTGCCCTGTCTCCTGCGGAGCCGCTAATCCCCATGGTCCTGACGGAGTCCCCAGCATCCACTAGGACGTTAGAGAAATGTATAAAGTATACAAGTTCCAGAAATATGACTCTACAGAACGGGGCTCTTGCAGATATTTCTATATTTCTGGGCAATGCTGTGTACAGTAGACTGAAGTTGTGCTGGGCTGTAGCATCGTGTGGGTCAGTATTGTGTAATGTGCAGAGCACGGTGTTTAGCAGAATGTGGGAGTCAGTGCCCTGAGGGGTGGAGGTAGTGGGGCAGAGTACAAGCGGCAGCACAATACACACACCCTTATCTTCCTCCCCACCTAGCCGCCAGCTGTAAGAATAGAAAATAGGGGAGCAGCGATTATGGTGGGACATATAGCATTGACCGCAGGAAGAAGGGATAAACTAGTTTATCATTACTTTAGGTTTAAAGTGCAGCCTAATAGCGAGAACTGGTGGACGGTAGGAGAGATGAGGAGACATTGCAGAGATTTGGGGGTAGAGATCAGTGATATTACCTGCCCAGGAGGGTCTGAGGAATAGTGGCAAGTTAGTGTGTATATGAGATGTCTGCTGTGATTGCTGAAGGTCAGTTCACACGACCAAGAACCTGTCAGACTTTCTGCTCTTTTCACTATTTGGAATACAAACCCATCACCACTAGCAACGGTCATATTTTCTACTTGTTTACTGAGGTTGGTAGCTAACGGAGGAATTCAGATCTGGGTAACAATGCCCGGCTTCGCACGTAATGGGCGATTACAGTAACACGGACATTACAAGTTTTCCCTTGCACGTCTATGGTGTGCTCCCTCCCAGATAGTCAATGAAAACAGAGATAGTGGAAGCTGCCACCTTGGAGAGGTGACATGTTGGATAGTGTTAGATTGTCTACAGAAAGAAATAGACTGGAAACACAAGTAGCTCAGAGAGACCTTACAGGAAGCACCTCGTACAGTTTCCAGTATAAGATCTTACCGATTCGTTGCAGACAGAGGACGCAGAGTCGGTGGACTACAGGAGTTGCAGCAGACAGAAGCCCATCGTGAAAAGAAATAAACAATACAAAAAATAAATAAAAATAACATTAAAATGACATCCCGTACCCTGGACCTGACAGCTGTGTGTCTGGTCTGTGCACACATATGGATTCTAAAAGGCTTAAAATGAACCCCACATACATTTCTTTCTATTTTGATCACCCCAGATAAATGAGATCTGCTAACTAAAGCTATTGTTTAATATTAATATGCAGGAAAGGCAGTATAACAATACGTCCACCACGCTCCCTCACTCCTCTGCAGCAGGCTGTCATGTTAGGAACGGGGGGGGCCTCTCTACCTAATGAGGCAGAGTTTCAGTGACAGCTTGACAGACTTGCACTGTATGGATTGGTGGACAGCGCCAGTGATGTCACAGCAGCTCAATTAACTGCTGCATTAGCACTTAGGCCTGTACGACATACCGTATGCAACTATAATAAGGGGTCAATGTTCTCCCTCAGTGAGAGAGGATTTTTGTTTGTTGTGTACGACATACTACCAGATCTGCATTCAAGAACAGGTAGTTGTGCCCACAACAAAAGTACCTTAAATGGAACATTGTAATGGGCCACAAAACAGACTCCCAGACTATATCCAGAGCTGAAAAATGGGAACCAGAGATTTGACGCTGAACTCACCTTGAAGACCTGATCGAGCGTCAGGCAGCGATTGGCCTGGGGGTGGATGGTCCAGTAGGAAATCTTGTTGTTGCCAGGGCTCTCCCGCACAAACATGTCATGCAATGAGAGGTTGTGTCGGATGGAATTCTGAGGGAGCACAAAGAACAGTGCACTCAGGAACAGTAGAGACAGCAGTGGAAAGTAATGACTGCATGAGGGAAAACCCGGGGCTTGCAGCTGCCCCGCAGGGTCTATGCCCGTTATAACCATATACGTTCACATTGGGCTGCTGACACAATACCTTCCAACCAGGCTTAGACACATGCTTGAAATAGGGGAAGTGGTCCTCAATCCAGGTGTAGATGTCCTTCAGGGTCATGCGTTTGGTGGGGGTGCTGTTGATGGCAAACTGGATCAAGGCCATGTAAGAGTACGGGGGGCGCTCGGAGATGGAGAGCTGCCACTTCTGGGGGGGCACTGCCAGGTCTTCCTCCACCTGAGGGCGCGAGAGACTCAAACATTCAGAAGTCAGGTTTTTTTTTTTGAACATCATTGGTCGTCCTGGGTGCAAATACAGACATCGGGAGAGCAAAGCCGGAAGCTGAAGACATAGGGGCAGATTCAATTCTCATGAAGCGCCGCTGGACACCACGTTACACAGTCCGTTACTATAGGCAACGGTCACTGGGTTTCCTGCCCACCTCTATTGGGTGCAAAGGAAAATCAGCAAAGACATGGTTGTGTAGTATACAACACGACGCTGCCTGAGATCTGTATCTCCCCTATGTGTTAAACAGGTATCCAGGTGACAGGTCGACATGCATTAGATGGACAGGTACAAAAGTTTTTTTCTTTTCCATGTTTTCCAAACTTTGGCTTGATCTACAATGCGCATGAACTACGATTGGAGATAGTAACTTGCCAAAAGTAAGCCCGCGGGGATAAACATTACCACTAATTGGGGTCACATACTGCAGGAAACCATCTACATAGGCACACGACTACTCCCAGTTAGAAGCTCACCTTAACATTGACAATCTCAGAGGTGTGGTTCTCCTTCTCGTCACCTTCAATCTTTATGCTGGGCGGCTCCTGCCTCACAGGGCTCATCTTCCCCAGTGGACTTATGCTGGTCGAGCTAACGTCCGCTTCCTTTGGCGCCTGAGGTAGTACTGGGAAGACCAAAGAACATAATGAAATGTTCTCTTCATCTCACGGAGATTGAGAAGAACTGGAAAGAGGAATTATGAACCATCCCCGCTATGAAACATGGAGGACAGAGCAGATGCTCCCAGACACTGTATAAATTGTGTCACAAAGTTGTTTATGTGCCAGATATCCTTTGTAGGCTCAATAAACTGAGTGCGGTACAGCGGCACCAGAAACTTGCCAACATAGAGCTTTATAAATCCCGGTTTCTGGACAGCATCGTCATTATTATAACTAATGAAGGGCCTTTGCTGGACCACTCTCTGCTTTCTCCTTCCCTCTCCTCTACCCAAACTTTCATTGGTGGGAAATCAATTCCCAACACAGCGATGTAGCACCAGAGTTAAGTGCCCGGAACTTATGTCAGGAGCTGCCATTTACCGCGATTAAAGCTCGGCCACAGTAGAGGTCATTTCCTTACTAAAGTGCCAGGTGCGATGCTGTTATCACATGCGGTAACACCGCAACTAGCCACGAGGCACCAGTGCAAGCTGAAACCACTAGTCGCAGCTTTACCACGCAACCAATAGATAAACTGAAGGCACTTTATCCAGGAGCTACATTGTCAGGCTGGGAATTGAATTCCCCCCAAAGAATTTCCTGTATATCACTATTTGACATACATGTATATGGTCAATATCTAGAATGGCTATTTTAAACCTTAAAAATGACTATATACAGACTGTGCATATACGTAGCTTGCTGATCAGTACAGAAACAGGTACTCAAACTGGCAATAAAACCAACTGTTGAGCCGGACTGATAAAATAATAAACGGAAAATTAATCAAAACATCGAGTCCCAAACATTTATAATTAAAAAAGCAAAATTCCCTGGATAAACGTGTCTAGTTACAACAAAATCAGTGTTCTGAAAGTCATCAAACCATACTTATCAATGTAGTCTCCATGGGATGCACTGATTAAACAATCAAACATCGGAACAAACCCACGTTTTTGGTTTTAGATGTGTAGCGGTGATGTTTTCTCTTATTCTGTTCTTTAAATCAACACTTTTTTATTTTATTTTTTAAACACAAATCCCTGTGGTATGCTATAAACTATTTTCCTCAGTTTGTTTCTTCAGGCTCTTATTACGGATTAACAAATCTGCACCGTCTCATGTGACTACTATGAGCCTATCCAGACACATTTTAGAAAGTGGATACCTGTGCCGATTTTGCGACTGGCCGAAAAATCTGGCACTGGTGAAAACCACATGGATCGGCACATTTTCCGCTGATACACGCATTTTGTTGAATTTGCAGGTGTTTTTGCCCATGCCGATTCGACAGAAAAAAAGGGGGTCAAGTCAATGTGCCGACAGTCGAACAGCGTCGGGAATTAGCTCCCGGCGCTATTCAATACAGCGCCACATGACACTTAATTGTTGGGAATTCCTCTAGCACACCCGGTGCTGGTGTGCGTCTGATTCTGTTGGGAATCAGCATCGCGCCGGGCAGTTAAGTCGGATAGTGCCCATTCTCCCGACAAATCAATCTGTTAAATCTGGGAGAACGGACCTTCGCCGACTTAACATGAGCAGAATTGAATAGCGACCGGAGCTAATTCCCGGCGCTATGCAACTGTCGGCAAATTGAATGGACTCCAAAAAGTGAAAATGGATTCGAAAACAGGCCTGCTACTGAATACACATGGTAAAATGAGTGCTGTTTTTTCGACCAGTTGAAAAAACGGCACTTATTTGAATACCCCCCACTGACTTGTAGAAGGTCATCTCATAAGTAAAGCAAGGGCATTCTTCAATGTGTTTAACTTGCTATTGAAAGGAAAATAAAACCCTTTCTGCGCGAGTCCAGAGAAGAACATTTGTCTTATTTGTTGATTCACGCATTTACCTTTCTTGCCGTCAGCTGGTGTCTGATGGTGGGGAGAGGGCGAGGCGTCGATCTGTAAAGTCTGCATCTCATCTCCCTTGCTTTGAAACCCAAGTTTTTCAGCCTGCGCGTGAAAGGAGGCGCTCCCAGTGATGAGAATGAATTTGTTGGGACCACTCTCCTTACCCCTGACGGTTAATGCCTGTATGATGCTTTCCACATCAGAGTGAAGGGGGATAACCACAAGCTGAGTATTTGGAATGGTCGGGTGACCCATGATTCTTATTCCGGCCGGTACACCAGGAGTTTCTGCTCTGACCGCAGGAGAACTTGGTGTAAAAGATGCAGAGATTCCTAAGCTGGCGTTGTGGCTTTGGTTGGGACTTGCAACGGTCTCAGAACGCTGAGTCTGTTCTGGGGTCCGCAATATTGACCACCTGCGGACCAGGCTTGGCTCTGGTGTTCTTCTCACTTCCGGCTCTACAAGCAGGCTTGAATCAGGGGTTCCCGTTTGCTCTCCCCTATGAGCCGAGTCCTGTCCCTGTTGCTCCGCAACTGCGGTCATGGGGGTCTGCCTCTGATCCGGAGCCTCCGCTCCGCAGACGACATCTTCATAGGGAAGGTTCAATCTGCGTCTCCTGAGTATCAGTGGCCTACGGGGGCTTGATCTCATGGTGTGACGGCAAAGCTGGCAGCCATGGCAAAAACAGATCCTGAGGAAGAGGAGGGATAACGCAGCTGCATGGAATAGGAGAAACGGACATTTGTTTGTAAAGAAATATGTAGGTTGTTTCAGGTAAAAAAAGAGAACGAACAACATAAATAAAGGACATTTATTATTCAGAAAGACCATGACATGTGAATATATGGTGGACTTAGTTTAGCCATCTATTTGTATGTCCCAATTAACCAATGGAATACATTACATTCACAGAGTAACACTCCTGCGTACATTACTGATCTAAGCTGTGTCCTAGAATGCAGTACTGGATCATCTCCCATGGGGTCACGCAAGCCGGCTGCTGCAGCTCCGAACAAGAGGCCGGGAAATCTCTGTCCTCTGACAGCGATCCTGGCCTGGTCTCTCCCCCACAATAGCGGCGACGCCTCCATTTTGAGAAACGGAGGCCGTCACTGCACCTCAATTATTGACAGTCTGACGCCATCCTGCGTCCGATGTTGCAGACCCGTACTGCACGCAAACTACTGAACATCAGTACATTGCTGCATGCACCGCGGGTCCTCCCGGATCTGAATTCGCACCCGCTACGTGGACAGTCCAATGAGCTGCGAGCAGCCGCCGGAAGCTGCTCCAGTAAAACAGGTAAGTGCCCTGCATCAGATGGTTTTGTAGCTTAATGACCATATGCAATACTTCCACTCAGTGTTGGGGGGAACACTAACATATGGCTTAGGCCAGGCATGTTCAAACTGCGGCTCTCCAGCTGTTGTGAAACTACAAATCCCAGAATGCCCTGACACAGTTTTGCTGTCAGAGAATGCTAAAGCTGTGCCAGGGTATGCTGGGATGTGTAGTTTCTCAACAGCTGGAGGGCCACAATTTGGACATGCCTGGCTTAGGCTTTCACAAACCTGATCAGTAATACCCCTTTCACATCGCACAAATAACCTGGTATCGACACGGCATATTGCCGTGTAGACTCGGGTCAGTGTGCGATGTGAAAGCACACTAGATGAATTAGCGGGTCGCCTGACCCGGTAATTCAACCCGGTAAAAAAGAAGGGTTTTACCCGGGTCAGGTGCGGTGTGAATGGGAGCCGTGTCGATGCGACACGGTTCCCATTCACAAGATAGGGAGAGGCAGCGCAGGAGATGAGCTCATCTCCCGGCGCTGCCTCCACCCCCGCCACTGCTGCTCCCTCAGTTGTCATGGCAACCGACCCGGTATATTGCCGGGTCGGGAAGCCTGCAACGGAGCGCAAATGCCAGATCCCACCCGGTAAGTACACTTTGTCTTACCGGGTAGGATCCGGCATTTGCTGTGTGAATGCGGCATAAATGGTAGCGGCCAATCCCATTACCGGAATACATATGTATTAGCGGCGGGCTGGATGCCGGATGTCAGTATCCCAACAGCGGCATCCCACCCGTTAGGATAACGGCAGCGGGTCGAGCGCAACTAAGCCCCTTTGCAGGCTCGGTGGCCCACCACAGGTTCTATTCCCACGCTATGGGTGAGAATAGCCCATAGCACCGGTATCCTGACCGCCGGCAAACTGATTGCCACCGCCATTACCAATAAAGATGTTTTGAACTATTTGCGGCGACTAACGATCATCTGCAGTCTCTGTACAGCGCTGTGGCGTATGTGTGCGCTACATAAATAACTGGTAGGAGTAATTATACCCCTAGCGGCCCTATGACACACACACGCCTGTCTGCTGTCTGTAATACTGCACATGTGGGTCAGGCCAGGGGTGTCTCCAGCTGCTGTGGAACTATAAGCACCAGCAGGCCTGGGGCATACTGAGACTTGCAGTGCCATGACATCACAGCACTAGCAGTGGGGCCTGGCAGACCGAGGCCTGAGCACAATGGCTGCCCTCAGGCCTCCCTCCTCCCCGGCCACACACTGAGCCTGTGCCCCCGGCCAGTCTGTGCGTGGTGGCAATGCCGGCGTCTCCCCCCGCCCTGTGCCCCCGCCACCGGCTGCCCCCCGGGTACAGACACTCATATACAGGCGTCTCCTCACCTCTCCCTCACTCGGCTCCGGCCGCCGCTGCTGCTGCAGTTTGAATCTTCGCGCTCTGGCGTCATCGTCCGGTCAGGCGGTGGAACCAACCAATCGCAGCGGCTGGTGGCCGGTCGCCAGCCAATCGGGGAGGAGGTCCCTGCGTCCCCCCTGCGGCGGCCAATCACAGCGTAGCCGTTAATAATGAGAACCAGAGTTGTAGAACCAATCGCAGCACGCGAAGCGAACGTCCCCGAAGGCTAGCAACCAATCGCAGCGCTTCCTTAGCAGAGCCCGGCGGCCAATCACGGAGCGCGTTTTATATCAGGACGGCAACAGCTTAGACTCGGTGAGAGAGGATTGTACCGGAGGTGAGGAGAGCGGAGCCGGCGGGCGGGCGGCACCGGGACGGTGGGAACGGGCTCTAGTTGTTTTGTGCTTGTGGTCACAAGGGTTTATCTCTCTCTCCCATCCCAGGCCCCCCTCCCACCCTGTGTCCCCATGACTTCTATCCGTCTCGTTTTGGTCTCAACCCTGTATAGCTTTAGTTGGACAGACTGGATGGCGTAGTGGTTAGTATTGCTGTATCACAGCGCAGAGGTCCTGGGTTTGATTCCCACCATGTGTGGAGTTTGTATGTACTCTCTGGTTTCCTCCCACGCCCCAAAAATACAGACTGTGGCTTCCAATAAAATGTAGCTTGTAATGTGAGTAGCCAGACAAAGCGCTACGGAGTATGTGTGCACATTATAAATGGTAATAAATTAGGAACAGTGCAGTGCGCACATCAGATGCCTATAGGTTACCCGTGGCATAGGGTCCGTAGGTTAGCCATAGCATGGGGCCCTAGGTGAGCCGAGGCATAGGGTCCGTAGGTGAGCCGTGGCATGGGGCCCGTAGCTGAGCTGAGGCATGGAGCCCGTAGGTGAGCCGTAGCATGGGACCCGTCGCTGAGCCGTGGCATGGGGCCCGTCGGTGAGCCGTGGCATGGGGCCTGTAGCTGAGCCGAGGCATGGAGCCCGTAGGTTAGCCGTGGCATGGAGCCGTAGGTTAGCCGAGGAATGGGGCCCGTAGGTTAGCCGGGGGGGTGTTGGGGTTGGTTAGCAGCACAATGTGACTGAGGTAGAGTGACCATAATATCCCTTTAATCTGGGACACCTATGATTTACACAGGTTCTGTGGCTGGCTAAAACCAGGTGAAATTCAGGCTAGTGTTTAGCCAGCCACAGAACCTGTGTAAATCATAGGTGTCCCAGATTAAAGGGATATTATGGTCACCATAACTAAGGCAGTGTATGGGTCGTTGGGTCGACCACTATTGGTCGACCTGGTCACTAGGTCGACAGGTGTTTTTGTTTTACCTTTTTTGGTGTTGTTTTCTTCGTAAAGTGATGGGGAACCCAAATAGTGCACCGTGTCCCCTCGCCAAGCTTCGGGCAAGGTGCCTCGCTCCAGATTACCATCCACAATTGTAGTCCACGTGGATCGTAAAGTATGAAAATGTTAAAAAATGGAACAAAAATTTGAAAAACTCACGTCGACCTTTTGAACTGTCGACCTAGTGACACTGTCGACCAATGCATGTTGACCAATAGTGGTCGACCTAATGACCATATCCCCAACAGAGTGTAGACTGGTCAGGGACCGGAGAAGTTCGGAACTGTAAGAACCCGGTGACAGTAGAATTCCAGTGTCTTTGGGTGAAGATCCTGAGGAATAAGCAGCTGCAGGCAGGGATAGGGGCTTGGAACAGCTTCTCCATTATCAGACACCCATGTACCGCTCCTGCTGCAATGGAAGATGTCTCCGCCAGGAACACCGGAGAGTTGGTTACTGAAAGACGTATTACTTGGGTGGAGGATACAGTCCTGTCCTAGGGGGAATGCTGGAGTAGACAGGTCTGTGTTGTCCAGGTAGCTTGCTGGACTGGTCCCCGAAGGGGACCAGGACACGTCTTCGGTTGGTGTCACAAATTGGGCAACTGTGTACATTCCATTTTTGGGCCATGAGACTGTCTTGTTTTGAAGCCGGAGCTGTGACATGTAGGAGTTTATGTAATAGCTTCCGATTTTACGGAAGCAGCGGGACGTCGGTGAGATTGCAGCTAAATATAAAGCTACAGCCAGTTATAATGTTTATTCAGCTTTAGAACTGATTCCACTTTAACGTTAGCTGCAATCTTGGCGACGTTCCGCTGCTTTGTGAAATCGGAAGCCATTACATGAACCCCATAGAGTTCTTCTGTTTCCCGGTCAGCTGTAGGTTATTACTAGCACCCGCCTCACTTTGCTGTGTAGTAGTGTTAATGTCTCGTGTCTCATATACATGATTCTTTCCTAGGTTTGGATTTGCACCGGCCTGTCCTGCGGTCTGCCGCCTGCAGTTGCTGAATGTTCTAGAACGTGCCGTGAAATCTCCTGAATACGTCCTGTTGTCCCCGGCAACTCCAAGTCGCCTTTTCACCATGTGGTTCCCACAATACCGGCCATTAAGTGCTGATGCCTCCAAAGAAACGAGCCGCTTGTAATCCACGGAAAACACGTCTGGCTTTCCTGGAAAGCCCACGTCAGGGTTCTGTTCATGAGTATGGGACTGCTCCACCAAAGGCTGACCCTAAATGTGTGCCCACCAAACCAGTGGACCAGGACACATCCACTTCTTGGGTAAATGTGTGATTGCTGAGCATTGGTCTCTGCTGACTGGTTGGTGGTCCTTCCACATTACGTGTCTTTCTGGTGCATTACACCCTTTCCTCCTGGGTTAGAAGCAGGGAGGTAATGTCTAGTACACATTGAACTCTCCGACAACACTTTATGGAGCATTTGGCTTTCTTGTATTGAGCAAAGCAGACATTACACAGAAAACTTTAATTGGGGGGCTTATGTAAATGTTGGGGTACTGTTAATTTTTCAGCAGGCACAACATTCATTGTAGAAGCTCTGGGTTCCTCAAGTTCTTTGTTAGTTGTTTATTCCAACTGGTGGTTGCTGGCGCTAACCAACAACCCTTCTATCTGTCTTGCAGGTGTCCCCGCAGTTCAGTCAAACGGTAGAGCTGAATTTCCCGGCACGTCGGCGCCTCCGGCACACCTCTAACAACAGCACCGTGCAGAGCCGCGCAAGGGATGCCAGCCAGAGCCGTCCGAGGGCACCAGGGAGGAAGCAGAGCGTCTGTAAATTCCCATCCTTATCGTTCACTAGCCAAGCGCCTGCTGAGCTAGTACAAACTCAATCGTTCTGCGCCAGGAGGCCGAAGCCAAGCGTACTTCCGCGCGCACCTGCGCCAAGGTCTCCTCTGCAGGATCTGCCTTGTAGTAAGACTCTTAGCCCCCCAGATATACAGACCCCAGAGACTAGTCGGCTACAAAGCAAGCTGCTCTCGCCTGGCGCAGGCGAGGTTCTGACGCCGGTTTCCAGGAGGCATGGAGAGCTGTGCGATGTAACAGACCTATCGGTTGAAAACAGCCCAGGGCCGGTGCTGGCAGAAGACACCCCGGAACATGAATACGGGGTCCGTATCACGTGGCGGAGACGGCAGGAACTCATGAAATACCTGAAATCGCGGGGAAGGCTAGAGAGCAGCCAGATACAGGTGAAGCCGTGACAGCGTCATGTAAACGGACTGAGATGAAGCTTCATATTGATCACCCTGTGTGCTGATTATGGACACTGAGTGATAATCTACAGAAATGATGCATAATGCATTAAAGCTCATAGTGCACTTACTTATCATCATTCCCTTTGTTGTATGGTTGTGTTAATGTGCATGCTTTTAATTGTAGCCAGTCCTGGTGATGGCTATACATTTCCCACTACGCGTGCATAAGTGATTGGGGTGTACACGATGATTAAAGAGCCTGTCGCTTGTGTGTTCGGCCGTAAGTGTCCCCAGATCTGGATGTTCTAATGTGTGTACATTTTATAATATCGGACTACTAAAATGTGACATTGACATTCCTGGCTCCCTTGGGTCCTCCTGGCTGGATGACTAGAAAAGAGAGCTACGTCTTTGCTTGACATTAAGATCGGCTCCTTTCACTGCGGGTCAGTCTCCACCTTTTGAGAATGTTCCTCACATCCGTTATCACCGTGTTTAGCCTCTATGTGGTTTTATTTAGTGAAATGAAGCGCCACAAGCATACATTAGAAAGTACGCTACCAAACGATACCCACCTACCTCATGAAATGTCCTTGGCTAAAGTAAAGGGATAAGTGAAATAACACAGAACTTAAATATGAACACTTTGTGCTGCTGGCCCAGATGTAAATTTAGTGTGTTTTGGGCAGCACTTGGGAAGAACGTTGCTCTTTGCAGTCTGCAAATCGCGTGCCTTCCATATAAATATAACAACATGTAGGAGATTCTTTATACATATGAGATTTCCAGAAGATTTGCTGCTGTTTGAACAACTTCTGCACTCGCCAACTGTTTCTTCCTACACTTGTTACTACTGGGATCTTGGCCAATATGGTTATATGTGAGGAAAGACGTGGGGCCCTGCTTAGAAGGTGTCCGTAGAGTTAGACAAGGTGCCCTGCAGGACTGAAACACCCATTATATGGAAAACACCAAATATTCAGCAAACTCCGTACCCTACCTGCAGATGCCAAACCCCCGCATCCTGGTAATGGGATACTACGTTAGTAGAAGGATCATAAGGGGTGTAACTAGGCACTGTATGGTGCATTAGTAATAAAGCTCCGGATTAGATGTGGGAGCAGCAGCCATAGCACTATGGTAATGCAGCAGGAGGCGTGACTCCTCCTTCAACCAGTGATCCGAGCTGCGTTCTAGGATTCGGCATCGGTACTTTGCACCATGCGCCACTAATCCGTCAGGTCCTGAATCAGGCCAAAAATGCAGACAATCTGTAGCAATGAAAATGTAAGATCTGGGTAGGTTATAGACAACTGAAACTGTATGTTATGGGTTGCAGAACTGACGTTACCTCTCTGCCGGGTCTGCCTCTAGCACATGTATAATCTGTTATAGAGTGTTATAATTATATAGCACTCTAATAATTTAGCATAATGAAGACAAATGATGTAAAATATTCTTAAACAGAAGGAAGTACCGTCTGCATTTTAGAAGAAATAAATCCTGTACTGTGACACCGTCACTTTGGTCCTTTCCAAATGATCAGGGTAGTGACAGACAGGCACTGTGTGCCCCTGTGTGTTGAAGTTGGGGCTCATACTTCATTTCTCTTCACATAGCAAGCACCAGGATCCTGACACACTTCTGCAGGCAGAAGACAGTGCTATGTACATCAAATGCCTAGCACATATATGTATTGCAAACCCGATGGTTTGTGCACAAACTCAATGTTTAGGGATCTCACACTATCGCGCTCAAGCCTCTGTCAGCCACAAAACGATTGACATGCTGCGACGTGTGTGGAGGGGGGGGGGGGGGGGGTATTGTGCCATTCTTTAAAACAAGATGCTCTGTGTGCCCCCGCAGCGGTGCCCTTGATCTTAAATTAGATCTATGCAAATTCTCGTATGAGTGCATCATATTGGCCCCTCTTTGGAGAGAGAGACAGTGGCTGGTATTTTATCTCCACCCAATCAGCTCGTAACTGCCATGTAGCAGCCTGGGCTTGAAAAATGACAGGAGCTGATTGATTGGTACTTTATTTCTCTCCAAGGCTTAGCACAGGCATTCCCAACCGCGGCCCTCAAGGCACACCAACAGTGCAGGTTTTAGTGATATCCAGGCTTCAGCACAGATGGTTAAATCTTAAGTCACCTGTGTTCAAGCCTGGAGATCACTAAAACCAGGACTGTTAGTGTGCCTTGAGGACCGAGGTTGGGAATGCCTGGCTTAGCCCATAGGGGGTCATTCCGAGTTGATCGCTCGCTAGCAGTTTTTAGTAGCTGTGCAAACGCTATGCCGCCGCCCTCTGGGAGTGTATCTTTGCTTAGCAGAAGTACGACCGAATGCATCGCAGAACGGCTACAAAAAAATATTGTGCAGTTTCTGAGTAGCTCAAAACCTACGCAGCGCTTGCGATCACTTCAGACCATTCAGTTCCGGATTTGACGGCACAAACACGCCCTGCGTTCACCCAGCCACACCTGCGTTTTTTCGAGCACTCCCTGAAAACAGTCAGTTGACACCTAGAAACGCCCACTTCATGTCAATCACTCTGCGGCGGCCATTGCGACTGAAAAGCTTCGCTAGACCTTGTGTGAAAATACATCGGCCGTTGTGAAAGTACGTAGCGTGTGCGCATTGCGCCGGATGCGCAGAAAACCGTTTTCTCTGACGTCCTAGTGGATGCTGGGTACTCCGTAAGGACCATGGGGAATAGCGGGCTCCGCAGAAGACTGGGCACTCTAAAAGAAAGATTAGGTACTATCTGGTGTGCACTGGCTCCTCCCTCTATGCCTCTCCTCCAGACCTCAGTTAGAATCTGTGCCCGGCCCGAGCTGGTTGCACACTAGGGGCTCTCCTGAGCTCCTAGTAAAGAAAGTATTTGTTAGGTTTTTTATTTTCAGTGAGATCTGCTGGCAACAGACTCACTGCTACGAGGGACTAAGGGGAGAAGAAGCGAACCTACCTGCTTGCAGCTAGCTTGGGCTTCTTAGGCTACTGGACACCATTAGCTCCAGAGGGATCGAACACAGGCCCTGCCTCGGTCGTCTGGTCCCGGAGCTGCGCCGCCGTCCCCCTTACAGAGCCAGAAGCAAGAAGACATCCTGCAAATCGGCGGCTGAAGACTTCGGTCATTGCCATTGCTCCCTATGCACACCACATACTCCGGTCACTGATGGGCGCAGGGGGGGGGGGGGGGGGGCGCCCTGGGCAGCAATTAGAGTACCTTACATTGGCAAATGGCACATAATATAGTCTAATAAGCTATATATTTGCAAAAATTCCCTGCCATAATATAATTATAAGAGCGGGAGAAGTCCGCCGAAAAAGGGGCGGGGCTATCTCCCTCAGCACACTGGCGCCATTTTCTCTTCACAGCTCCGCTGGAAGACAGCTCCCCAGGCTCTCCCTTGTAGTTTTCAGGCTCAAAGGGTTAAAAAGAGAGGGGGGGGCACTAAATTTAGGCGTTAAACTGTAATGTAAAGCAGCTATAGGGAAAATAACTTGTCTTAGTGTAAATCCCTGATTAAATAGCGCTGTGGTGTGTGCTGGCATACTCTCTCTCTCTCTGTCTCCCCAAAGGACTTCTGTGGGGTCCTGTCCTCAGTCAGAGCATTCCCTGTGTGTGTGCGGTGTGTCGGTACGGCTATGTCGACATGTTTGATGAGGAGGCTTATGTGGAGGCGGAGCAGGTGCCGATAAATGTGATGTCACCCCCTGCGGGGCCGACACCAGAGTGGGTGGATATGTGGAAGGTATTAACCGACAGTGTGAACTCCTTACATGAAAGGCTGGATGACGTAACAGCCGTGGGACAGCCGGCTTCTCAGCCGTCTGTCCCACGGCTCAGGCGTCTCAAAGGCCTGCCCAGGCGTCTCAAAGGCCATCAGGGGCTCAAAAACGCCTGCTACCTCAGATGGCAGACACAGATGTCGACACGGAGTCTGACTCCAGTGTCGACGAGGATGAGACATATACACAATCCACTAGGGGCATCCGTTGCATGATTACGGCAATGAAAAATGTGTTACACATTTCTGAAATTAACCCAAGTACCACTAAAAAGGGTATTATGTTTGGGGAGAAAAAGCAGTCAGTGTTTTTTCCCCCATCAGATGAGTTGAATGAAGTGTGTAAAGAAGCGTGGGCTTCCCCCGATAAGAAACTGGTAATTTCTAAAAAGTTACTGATGGCGTACCCTTTCCCGCCAGAGGATAGGTCACGTTGGAAGATATCCCCTAGGGTGGATAAGGCGCTCACACGTTTGTCAAAAAAGGTGGCACTGCCGTCTCAGGATACGGCCGCCTTGAAGGAGCCTGCTGATAGAAAGCAGGAGGCAATCCTGAAGTCTGTATATACACACTCAGGTACTATACTGAGACCTGCAATTGCCTCAGCATGGAGGTGTAGTGCTGCTGCAGCGTGGTCTGATACCCTGTCAGATAATATTGATGCCTCGACAGGGATACTATTTTGCTAACCATAGAGCATATTAAAGACGTTGTCTTATATATGAGGGATGCACAGAGGGATATTTGCCGGCTGGCATCCAGAATTAATGCAATGTCCATTTCTGCCAGGAGGGTATTATGGACCCGGCAGTGGACAGGTGATGCTGATTCTAAAAGGCACATGGAGGTTCTGCCTTATAAGGGTGAGGAATTGTTTGGGGAGGGTCTCTCGGACCTCGTATCCACAGCAACAGCTGGGAAGTCGACATTTTTACCTCAGGTTCCCTCACAGCCTAAGAAAGCACCGTATTATCAGGTACAGTCCTTTCGGCCTCAGAAAAGCAAGCGGGTCAAAGGCCCTTCCTTTCTCCCAGAGGCAAGGGAAGAGGGAAAAGGCTGCACCAGACAGCCAGTTCCCAGGGTCAAAAATCTTCCCCCGCTTCCTCTAAGTCCACCGCATGACGCTGGGGCTCCACAGGCGGAGCCAGGTGCGGTGGGGGGGCGTCTCCGGAACTTCAGTGACCAGTGGGCTCGCTCACAGGTGGATCCCTGGGTTCTGCAAGTAGTATCACAGGGATACAAGCTGGAGTTCGAGGCGTCTCCCCCTCGCCGTTACCTCAAATCAGCCTTGCCTGCTGCCCTCAGAGAAAGGGAGGTAGTACTGGCGGCAATTCACAAGCTGTATCTTCAGCAGGTGATAATCAAGGTACCCCTCCTTCAACAGGGACGGGGTTACTATTCCACAATGTTTGTGGTACCGAAACCAGACGGTTCGGTGAGACCCATTCTAAATTTAAAATCCTTGAACATTTATATAAAAAAGTTCAAGTTCAAAGTACCTCAGGCATTACCAATTCCAGACGTTGCCATTTGGTCTGTCCACGGCACCGCGGGTATTTACCAAGGTAATGGCCGAAATGATGATGCTCCTCCGAAAGAAGGGAGTCATGATTATTCCGTACTTGGACGATCTCCTTATAAAGGTGAGGTCCAAAAAGCAGTTACTAGTCAGCGTAGCACTATCTCAGGAAGTGCTGCATCAGCACGGCTGGATTTTGAATATCCCAAAGTCGCAGCTGATTCCTGCGACGCGTCTGCTGTTCTTGGGCATGATTCTGGACACAGAACAGAAGAAAATCTTTCTCCCGGAGGAGAAGGCCCAGGAATTATCATCTCTGGTCAGGGACCTCCTGAAACCAAAGCAGGTGTCGGTGCATCACTGCACGCGAGTCCTGGGAAAGATGGTAGCTTCTTACGAAGCAATTCCCTTCGACAGGTTCCATGCAAGGACCTTCCAGTGGGATCTGTTGGACAAGTGGTCCGGATCGCATCTCCAGATGCATCTGTTAACCACCCTGTCCCAGAGGGACAGGGTGTCTCTGCTGTGGTGGCTGCAGAGTGCTCATCTGCTCGAAGGCCGCAGATTCGGCATACAGGACTGGGTCCTGGTGACCAAGGATGCAAGCCTCCGAGGTTGGTGGGGCAGTCACCCAGGGAAGAAACTTCCAGGGACAATGGTCGAGTCAGGAAACTTCCCTACACATAAATATTCTGGAACTAAGGGCCATTTACAACGCCCTGAGTCAGGCAGAACCCCTGCTTCAAAACCAACAGGTTCTGATTCAGTCAGACAACATCACAGCGGTCGCCCATGTAAACCGCCAGGGCGGCACAAGAAGCAGGGTGGCAATGGCAGAAGCCACAAGGATTCTTCGATGGGCGGAGAATCACGTGATAGCACTGTCAGCAGTGTTCATTCCGGGAGTGGACAACTGGGAAGCAGACTTTCTCAGCAGGCACGACCTCCACCCGGGAGAGTGTGGACTTCGCCAGAAGTCTTCCAGCTGATTGTAAACCGTTGGGAACGGCCACAGGTGGACATGATGGCGTCCCGCCTCAACAAAGAGCTAAAAAGATATTGCGCCAGGTCAAGGGACCCTCAGGCGATAGCTGTGGACGCTCTAGTGACACCGTGGGTGTACCAGTCGGTTATGTGTTCCCTCCTCTTCCTCTCATACCCAAGGTACTGAGGATAATAAGAAGGAGAGGAGTAAGAACAATACTCATTGTTCCGGATTGGCCAAGAAGAGCTTGGTACCCAGAACTTCAAGAAATGATCTCAGAGGACCCATGGCCTCAGCCGCTCAGACAGGACCTGCTGCAGCAGGGGCCCTGTCTGTTCCAAGACTTACCGCGGCTGCGTTTGACGGCATGGCGGTTGAACACCGGATCCTAAAGGGAAAGGGCATTCTGGAGGAAGTAATTCCTACGCTGATTAAAGCTAGGAAGGATGTGACCGCAAAACATTATCACCGCATATGGCGGAAATATGTTGCTTGGTGTGAGTCCAGGAAGGCCCCAACGGAGGAATTTCAGCTGGGTCGATTTCTGCACTTCCTAGTCAGGGGTGACTATGGGTCTAAAATTGGGTTCCATTAAGGTCCAGATTTCGGCTCTGTCGTTTTCTTCCAAAAAGATCTGGCTTCACTGCCTGAAGTTCAGACATTTGTTAAAGGAGTGCTGCATATTCAGCCCCTTTTGTGCCTCCAGTGGCACCTTGGGATCTCAATGTGGTGTTGGATTTCCTAAAGTCGCATTGGTTTGAGCCACTTAAAACCGTGGAGCTAAAATATCTCACGTGGAAAGTGGTCATGCTGTTGGCCTTGGCTTCAGCCAGGCGTGTGTCAGAATTGGCGGCTTTGTCATGTAAAAGCCCTTATCTGATTTTCCATATGGATAGGGTGGAATTGAGGACTCGTCCCCAATTTCTTCCTAAGGTGGTATCAGCGTTTCATTTGAACCAACCTATTGCGGTGCCTGCGGCTACTCGGGACTTGGAGGATTCCAAGTTGCTGGACGTAGTCAGGGCCCTGAAAATCTATGTTTCCAGGACGGCTAGAGTCAGGAAAAATGACTCGCTATTTATCCTGTATGTACCCAACAAGCTGGGTGCTCCTGCTTCAAAGCAGACTATTGCTCGCTGGATCTGTAGCACGATTCAGCTTGCACATTCTGCGGCTGGACTGCCGCATCCTAAATCTGTAAAAGCCCATTCCACGAGGAAGGTGGGCTCTTCTTGGGCGGCTGCCCGAGGGGTCTCGGCTTTACAACTTTGCCGAGCTGCTACTTGGTTGGGTTCAAACACATTTGCTAAATTCTACAAGTTTGATACCCTGGCTGAGGAGGACCTTGAGTTTGCTCATTCGGTGCTGCAGAGTCATCCGCACTCTCCCGCCCGTTTGGGAGCTTTGGTATAATCCCCATGGTCCTAACGGAGTACCCAGCATCCACTAGGACGTCAGAGAAAATAAGAATTTACTCACCGGTAATTCTATTTCTCGTAGTCCGTAGTGGATGCTGGGAGCCCGTCCCAAGTGCGGACTCTCTGCAATACATGTATATAGTTATTGCATAACTAAAGGATTTTGTTATGAGCCATCTGTTCATGAGGCTCATTATTGTTTTCATACTGTTAACTGGATATAGTGATCACAAGTTGTACGGTGTGATTGGTGTGGCTGGTATGAGTCTTACCCTGGATTCCAAAACCTTTCCTTGTTGTGTCAGCTCTTCCGGGCACAGTTTCCCTAACTGAGGTCTGGAGGAGGGGCATAGAGGGAGGAGCCAGTGCACACCAGATAGTACCTAATCTTTCTTTTAGAGTGCCCAGTCTCCTGTGGAGCCCGCTATTCCCCATGGTCCTTACGGAGTACCCAGCATCCACTACGGACTACGAGAAATAGAATTACCGGTGAGTAAATTCTTATTTTTTTACTTAATCGCAGCGCAGCGAACATTTTCAGCTAGTGATCACCTCGGAATGACCCCCATAGACCCATGTGTCTCCAATGTTGAGGAAGGCAGTAGCAGCACAGGTGGGTGGTGGCTCGTTCACCTCAAGTTCCCTACGGCAGGTCCTTGTAGACAGAGAGAGGGGAAGTGTACTGTACCTCGGACAGAAAGGGTATATAGAAGAGCACAGATTAAATGAGAGGGGATACCATACTTGCCTATTATCCTGGAAGATCTGAGGCACTCTTGGATTTGGGGGGAGTTTCCTAAACCCCCCAGATGAGTGGATGTCCCTAAGAATAACACGGAGGGGACAATACCATGCAGTTATATGAGAATTTGCATAGATCTGCCATACAAGAGTCCCTTGGCCCTGCCCCATAAGTGATGGCTGCATCTCCCCTCCAGGCACGCAGCCATGTGTCACTTCTGGCAAAGGCCAGAAGGGCTGTTGGCCAGATGGGCCAGTCCAGCCGTGTGAATGCCTGGCCACACAGTTCCACCTCCCGGCTCTCTGCTCGGCCAGCATGCTTAGATGGGAGGGCGACTCGCAGCATGCTACTGTCCTGTGCGCACACACAAAGGGCACGCAGAGTCTGATGCCTCAGCCCACCCCTGTCCAGCCATCTCCCAAAGGGGAGAAAATTACAGTAGGTAAGTATTGGGGACACCTGTTCCCAGAGGGGTGCTGGGCTTCACAACAAGCATACAAGGGAAGGAAGATTCAGCTGCAGAAATGTGTAGAACTACAAGACCCAGCCTGACTTGGTGTACAACCTGTGTTAAGAGTAAGTGGAGAGCTGAAAGTATACCAATGGGCCTGCCTGTCGAACTACAAAATCCAGCAAGCCACTTAGCAATAATAACGCATCGGTGGCCCAATCCCAAATTGAATGCCTAGGCTATCAGACTGCTGAGGTCTGCCACGCCTTCTCTGCTCTTTATTCATTTTAAGGGTATATTAATAAAGTATGATAATGTCGATTTGATTACCTTATAATATTCACTATATATGGGTAAGAGACTAAGTACGCAATTGGCGTATGAGATACCGTAAGGGTACGCATTTAGCGTAGCAGACGCTTATCCGTGGTCGAGACGCACGAGCGGCACGTTCGCTCACGGCTTAATGCGTAGAGTCAAGCACGCTATAGGCTGCCGACTACCGTAATGATACGCTACCAGCGTAGCGGACGCTCGAGACCACGAGGAGATCACGAGCGGCGCAGACGCTCACAATATGACAATCAGTAAACCTTGAATGTAACACCCAGAAAGGATACTCTTATGCTGTAAACCTTGTTCTGAAACACTGTAGCGATATAACGCTGCTTAACCTTGTTAATACTAAAGCTGTTTGAGCGATCGAGACGCTCTTAATACCCACTGCAATGTAATGAACACACAATACCATGCTAAGGTTCCAACACCTTTACTAACAAGCTTTTAAGTTATATCGAAAAAGGTAAACAGTTCACAAGTCATACACTACATACTAACATATAATTCTAACAGAATATCTAGACAGAAATATACAATAACGTTACAATCTTATACAAAAACAGAGAGAGAGAATATGGCCAATACAATCAAAGAGCGAGAAGATTACAGAGAATTACTTACACACACTGGGAACGATCGCTGCGCTATTCCTGGTACCAGCTCCGAGTTAGTCAATATGATAACCGTTTGTGGAGTGAGAGAGAGAGCTGTCCAGGCTGGCTGACCTTATATACACTGCATACAGTATACTACAAAGGGACCTATAATCTCATTGTTCATTGGACACAGGAATGTCTCCTCGCATCATAACAAAAGGTCATAGGTTAGTTTGAACAGGTGGGCTGTGACTATTACAACCAGCTCAGGTGGGAGGGAATCTCCGGATTCCCGCCGCATGGATGATGAACTGCAAATATAGGAAATGTCCAGAAACTACTAATGGCCATAACTATACGCAGGAGCGTTTAATCTATACCTAACCAACACCGGATTATTGCTATTAAAATACTCTTCGGTTAGGTACCAGACACAACTGTTCTACCTTAATCAGACCCTTTGTACCACGTAAAGAGGGATTCCTAAGTCCGTGAACAAGTCACATTAAACAAACTTACTGTTATCACTAAAGGGAACATTACCTATAAAACCTGCTATATGGATTTATTAAGGAGCGATTGAGTCGCTCGCTAGACGCACACAAACTCTACCGTAAGTGCACATACCATACGCTCGAGCGCACGCCCGTAGGGGCGCCGTCACGCAACTGCGAGTATGTGCACGCACGCCAAAGAAAGTGCATGTGCAGCGGGCAAGCGCATGAGGTGAATATATGGCAACGTGTAGCGTGATATTTTTCTGACTTTGACAGTCCACCCTTTGGCAGTCACAAATAACTGCCACTTCCTAAAACAGTTCAAAAAGAGAAAAATATATGTCATATGTAAATACATTTCTATGATTGGGTAAGGGAGGAGAGAAGAAGGTGGGAAAAAGGTATGACCTGGTGAGATAGTAGAAGCATGTGTGTATGAGTCCATGTTTGAGGGGTCATGTATCATCGTGCCGTACGTGTTTTAGATCAAGCTTCGAGGTATTGCGAAGTATACATTTGAATTCCTTCTTATCCCGTATTAAGGGTCTGTGGATGGGCTGTCAAACTTTACCAAGCTCTCTTCGGCTTTTGGTTGTAACAAAATGGGGGAGCACATTTTAGTTGATGATACATGAATGGGGGGATATGTGATTGCTGATATCTGTGCCTATATTCCCTATCGACTATGTGTGTCATTACCTAAAGGCTGTAGAAATGAAGATAAGAAGCAATTATGGTAAATGCAGTCATAAACTATGTGAGTTTAATATACATTTGCTGATTGAGGTCTTGTCTTGTGTCTTGTCTCGATGTACATGTTGACTGTAGTCTCCCGATGCTTTTGCTATAATTGCTTGAGCAAAAAGCTTTCTCAATGTCCATAGACTTACAATCTTTAAAGTGTTGGGCTATCGTAAAATTTTAAGTCACTAGGGATATTGGGGGGTCTATGGCATTGTCCATCAGTGGTCTGTATAAAAAGGTTGTCAAATTCTTCTTCCAAGCGGATGTCTTTGTACCTTGGAGGAAAACAAAGGAGAAATGGGTGAAAGAAACGAACCGTGGAATCACATTTTCATCACAACATTGTCTCTATCGTTGGGTCATAAATCAAATTAGTCGTTGTTATTACAGTATCTTCACTTCTTAAACTCATCACTCGGGCACTACGTTTACACTTCGTTAAAACCCGAACGCATCTAAATGTCAGACCGACCAATATGATGACACCCAGAATACACAAAAGAAATTTCCCTACATCCATGATGATACCTTGGGCCCATTCTCCTAAACCAGAGAACCAATTTTGTGGGTTCAACCATGACACCCAACTGGTCAGCTCATTACCCACAGCGGCGAGAGTGAGATTATGTCTCCTTCGGAACTCCCACTTTAATTGCAAAATGTCATCCATCTTTTGGTCTATGACCTCGACCGGGTCCTCAGTGCTGTTTGTAATATACGTGCAACACTTTATTCCATACTGAGTTGCTAGGGTAACACAATACCCACCTGTCACAGCTGTGAGATAATTGAGAATCATCCTATGCTGAACCAGTTCTGTTTTGTAGGCTTGTAACTCTCTCCCAGTATACCTGAATGTGTCGTCATACATTTCGGTGATATTGTCTAATAAATTTGCAAGCGCAGATATATATCTATAATTCATCACTCCTCTGGCGGTACGAGTGATATCTAATGCGAGTAGGACTTGAATCCCGGCAGATTCATGGATCAGGTCAGAGGCCGGATGCTCTGTTCTTTCTATCAGGTGCCGTTTAACGATGTGCTCGTAATGAGTGTGAGTATAAGGAGCTTGGGCACCACGGTGAATATCTTTCATTTTTGTGTGGGATACAGTCATTACCTCAGGCAGTACTTTTCCAATATAACACAACCCTTCTGAGTTTGGGGCAAGCCACTTATACGCCTTCCTCCCGCATATGAAATATGCATCATCGGGGAGAACATATGGGACGGAGTGTGACATAACCATATTACAAATTTTCCATATGAAATCTCCTAACCCTAATTCTCCCATCTGTTTAGTACACGTATCTGTTTGTACGACATGTGCACAGTATCCTGGTGATACTTCTCCAACTCGCATGGTCCTACTTCCTAAAGTGTACCTATACCGGAAGAATCTTCCATGGTCGGCTATCTGGCGTATAAGTTCTGTGCCTATGGGCAATCTGTCGGCTCTATGTGAGAATGTCATGGTCTGATTACTCCATGACACTTCCCAATTTCCCGGCTTTTGGGGATTGGAAATGTTAAAGCACACTAAGGACCTATCCACATGATATTGGTGGAGCTTCAAACTAGGAGGACTAGAGATATTAAACCTCCTGTCCACCGGCCTCCCATCACTTAGCTCAAGTACCTCTCCTACCGTTAAAGGGAATGGTACTAGCCCTGATTTGCTATGGCCTTGAGGTATTTGAGCGCATACCCAACAATCTGTCTGATTTAATACTTTACCCACTAAGGAGTGATAGTCACTCAATGGATGCCGATCCATATGGATATTAAAACTGGATTGACATTTCTTGATGCACCCATCCTCAACTATCACAATGCCTACAGATGCAGTTCTCTTTAGCTAACAATCCTTCACAATGTTTACAAATAACATGGCTGCTAGATCGTTTCCGGTACTCGCCTTTGCTCGGTGATTGTGTTGCTATTGGAAATTTACACCTCCGTCTCAGTCATCAGAAACCCATTCCAGATCCTTTCTCGACCTCACTGGTACTCTCACCGAAAACAGACTGCTCTTGGTCAACATCATGGTTAACAGGAAAACACGGACTGCAGTCTCTTGGGGCGAGTCCATCTTACAGGAGGAGAAAGAAATTTGTAATGGGGGTACTAAGAAAATACTTTGAAGGGAAAGAAAAATGTTACGATGTCTTATGTCCTCTAGTTTTGTTGTTCTTCTTGCTCTGCTGTCATCTCAAAGGTGCTGTCTCTCAGTCCTCCAAACGAACACTCCGGTGATGCAATATTCCTTCCAAATCAGCGATCTCTCTGTAAGGAGCAAAAATCTTGCATTACCATTTGTCTAACTGATGTGTGACATACCATCTTTAAAACATGAAAACATGAGAGAGAGGAGAGAGAGAGAGAGAAAAAAAAAACAAACGAGAGAGAACAATTCATCACATTTTTCATTAAGCAACAAACAAAAAAAACATCAGATCTTCCGTTCACCATCAGGCTGTCACACCAACACATCCATTGGTATCTTTGCGCAGTCCCTCCCACCAGCATTTCCATACTGCTGGTAGGTCATACTGGGGTTTGGTAGACTTCTGCAAAGACCAAGTAGCTATGTGATGTTTGAGTCCTGCCGATGAACGTCAGAGATGGGGAAAAAAAGAACATTTACAGATAAATTACAACGTCTACCCGGCCGTCCTTGTGCCTGCAAGGAACTGACCTCCCATTTCATTAACTGTAACCTCAGGCTTACTATCAGTCCTAATGATCACCTTTCCTGATTGAATGTTACAGGTGCGGCCCAAACTCCTTCCTACTGTATGTGATCCCTGATTACAATTTGGTGTGTCATAACTTTGCTCATATCTTTGTCTAGGGGATTTATATGAATTTGGTCTACTTCTTGATCTACAATCTCTTGCAAAATGACCTTCCTTCTGGCAATTATAACACCTTATCACCTTCGACTTACCCACAGGGATCTGGGGCTTCTTTGTTTCCCTGTGCTTGATGATGTTTTGCTCATGCCCAACAGCGGAGTTCCTTAATGCAGTTACTGAGTTATCTCTCCAGTATGGATTGGTGGTCTGTATCCTTGCTCTCAACACTTCCTTTAAATCATCCATTAACACAAATACTGCTACTTCTCTGTGCGGTGCACTTGTTTCAATGTTTTCTATACCTGTATACCTAGTCATGTCCTGCAATGCCCGGTGGAAATAATTAGAAGTACTTTCCCCTTTGTTTTGTCTTATGGAGAAGATTTTGTTCCACTCGACAATGGCTGGGAAATATACTTCTAACTGTCAGTTGATCTGCTTAATACATTCCTGATTGTACAAGGTACTTAATACATTCCTCCGTACAAGGTACCTCCGTGTCTAATTTACAATCAGCAATAAATTTCGTAGGGTCAACACTGGAGGGCAAACATGCCCTCAGCACTGTCCGCCAATCTTTGTTGGTGGGTTCTGTGGAGTTTCCTAGTTCTTTAATAAATCTCTGACATGCAACTAGATCTTTCCTAGGATCAGGGAATTCAGACATGATTGATCTCAATTCTGTCCGGGACCAGGGACGGCGCATTGCACTGTCCTTGACGGGAATGATTCCCCGATCGTCAGTCTTCCCATTGGGGACTGTGATCACCCTGACAGGACTAAATTCAATTACATCATCTTGTGTTGGTTCTTCAATATGAGGTACATTTGTTTGTGCGTGATATATAACCGTACGGACCTGTGGACACGACCTCACCTGACCCTCCGTTAGGGGGTTTGATTACTGCCTTTACCGATTTGGTCGCGTCCACCTGGATGTCTTGTGTGATGGCTGCTGGAAGAGGTGCCAACATCGTGCTGGGCTCACTTTCTTGCTGGTAATCCTGAGGGAAGTTTAACATGGGGGGCAACTTGCATGGGTTAATAGTTGTACATTTAACAGTATTACAATTATCATTGTTACATTTATTACAATTATTCTTATCTATAATACAGTTGCTAAGTGCATTTTTTATCATACACCAGTGTGCCATTCTCTGTAACCACCTTCTCTCTTGCTGCCATATTTTTCTTATCACAGTGAGAGTCAGCTGTGTAAGCTAATTCTCCTTGTATTTCACCTTCCTGTTGCCATAACTGTAAACAATCATAATATTTGATCCGTCTCTTTGTAGATTTAATGAGACATATCCTTCTCCTTAGACTTTGTAACACATCTGGGCTAAAACTGCCTACCCGTGGGAACTTCTTCCCGTCATGCATAGTCATTCTTTCCCGTTCATCGCACAAAACCTCTGTGTGTGCGTATTTCTCACACATTACATACCTTGCCGACCCGATTGGTCGGTTTACTAAGTCAACCCGAACCGAGGTTGATCGCCCCCTACCTGAACAACTGGCCCCCATCTTTGCAGGTGTTGCTTTCACTACCTCTGACCTTAATCAGGGTCTTAAGCGAACCCTTACAAAAACCAAGATGTCCGGGGTAGGCCGGCGGCGAAGTTTACCGAGTACTCCACTCACTCGCCCACGTCGACCAATACGCCCACACACTGCCTTAGCGCTGGCGTACTCGACCTAGGGCCCCTGCGACCTGAACCTCTATTTACTGGAACATGTGGGTGTGATCCGAAGAGCACTTAACCCTTTCCAGTAACTATTGGTTGTTGGATAGTTCCCGAGTGACACGCGAACCTCCCTTAAAATAAAAAAAATTACACAAATCACGTTAGAATGTACAAATAGCGTTTATGACCCCTTTCGTACGCAAATGGTACTGGGTCAAATTACTAACTAATGCACACAATTACTTGCAGTACAATCGGTCTGCACATAAGCAACTAATCTTATGTGCGGAGCGACCAGTGGAATCGAAGATTGTGGCTGCGAATTCCTTCAGCCAGAGCTTTAATGGCCTATATGGGTTCCGCACCAACCCTTTCTGGTGTTGTGCTCCTTTTATCTATAGCGGACTTCTTAGTCTGCTGTACCTAGACCTCCTGGTCTGTCTGGACCTCCTGGTCTGTGCTACAGTAGACCTCCTGGTCTGCTATACTCTAATGCTCTTTTTTTAAATGTTTAACAAGGGATGCCTCCCAAGCCACCATGCAGTCACTTACACGTATGTACCTCACGAAAACTCGATGATTTCCTGTGGTTCAACCCAAAAATTTTAGAAACTTATATATATGTATACACACTCTTTCACCTCATATACTCTTTACTTTCGTTTCTGCGCAGAAATCCCTTTCATTCAGTAACACAGTCTAGTCCAGATGAGTCGCAAATTAGAGAAGGATCTATTAGCTTAAAATTTTGGACACTAAAATTGACTTGCGCTATTATAGCGTTGCCTCCTTTTCGCCTATTTAAAATAATACTATTGTGTGATTTGTATTATGTGGGCGTACCCAGACGCTCCGTTGCGTAATATACGCTCCGTGCGTCGGCCCTTGTGTTGCGTACACTAGTCTCACCCTTTTGTTAGAGACACGTGTATGCCAGCCAGATATGTCCACAGAAATACAATTAACACGTATATATCAATATAGATGATCTTTAAATGTAATCATCTACCGAGCACCACACAGGTCTTTCCTTATGTCTTTAGGCAAGGCTGTGTGCGTGTTTTACAAATTACCCCTTAATGTATTATTTTTACTCTTTAACTACCAATAGCAACAAATCTTTCTTAGCACGTTATCAATTATGAAATGGCAAACAGGAAAGTGAGATGTGAAAATACACGAATGAAAAGAAATGCAGATGTATGCGTGCGTGCGTACGTAAGACAGAAATAAACAGTTTTAAAAAGACAATAGCGTATTGTTCTTACCTCCGGGTCCGGATTCCACCAGCACTCCTACAACGTAGCGAAACAGATGCTTATCTAGCCAGCACTACTGCCTACTGCCTTCCCGCCCTTGCTGGCAGATCACGTCTGCTTTCGTCAGTGTGGATATGTGGAGGACGGACGAGCTCCCAATTGATAATGTCGATTTGATTACCTTATAATATTCACTATATATGGGTAAGAGACTAAGTACGCAATTGGCGTATGAGATACCGTAAGGGTACGCACTTAGCGTAGCAGACGCTTATCCGTGGTCGAGACGCACGAGCGGCACGTTCGCTCACGGCTTAATGCGTAGAGTCAAGCACGCTATAGGCTGCCGACTACCGTAATGATACGCTACCAGCGTAGCGGACGCTCGAGATCACGAGCGGCGCAGACGCTCACAATATGACAATCAGTAAACCTTGAATGTAACACCCAGAAAGGATACTCTTATGCTGTAAACCTTGTTCTGAAACACTGTAGCGATATAACGCTGCTTAACCTTGTTAATACTAAAGCTGTTTGAGCAAACGAGACGCTCTTAATACCCACTGCAATGTAATGAACACACAATACCGTGCTAAGGTTCCAACACCTTTACTAAAAAGCTTTTAAGTTATATCGAAAAAGGTAAACAGTTCACAAGTCATACACTACATACTAACATATAATTCTAACAGATTATCTAGACAGAAATATACAATAACGTTACAATCTTATACTAAAACAGAGAGAGAGAATATGGCCAATACAATCAAAGAGCGAGAAGATTACAGAGAATTACTTACACACACTGGGAACGATCGCTGCGCTATTCCTGGTACCAGCTCCGAGTTAGTCAATATGATAACCGTTTGTGGAGTGAGAGAGAGAGCTGTCCAGGCTGGCTGACCTTATATACACTGCATACAGTATACTACAAAGGGACCTATAATCTCATTGTTCATTGGACACAGGAATGTCTCCTCGCATCATGACAAAAGGTCATAGGTTAGTTTGAACAGGTGGGCTGTGACTATTACAACCAGCTCAGGTGGGAGGGAATCTCCGGATTCCCGCCGCATGGATAATGAACTGCAAATATAGGAAATGTCGAGAAACTACTAATGGCCATAACTATACGCAGGAGCGTTTAATCTATACCTAACCAACACCGGATTATTGCTATTAAAATACTCTTCGGTTAGGTACCAGACACAACTGTTCTACCTTAATCAGACCCTTTGTACCACGTAAAGAGGGATTCCTAAGTCCGTGAACAAGTCACATTAAACAAACTTACTGTTATCACTAAAGGGAACATTACCTATAAAACCTGCTATATGGATTTATTAAGGAGCGATTGAGTCGCTCGCTAGATGCACACAAACTCTACCGTAAGTGCACATACCATGCGCTCGAGCGCACGCAGTAGGGGCGCCGTCACGCAACTGCGAGTATGTGCACGCACGCCAAAGAAAGTGCATGTGCAGCGGGCAAGCGCATGAGGTGAATATATGGCAACGTGTAGCGTGATATTTTTCTGACTTTGACAAGTATAACATTTTAAACTTACAATCCTGTCATTACATTGGTGTAAGTGCCCCGCACACGAGTTTACTTCTTATGCAGTTGCAGGAAATCCTTTGTACAAACTGACAACTGACCTCTTTAGTTTCCTGGACGCAGCAACACTTCATATTGTGAGGGATCTATGGACCCGATTCCGATATTGCACAGCCTCGGCACTTCGAGAAAACGGGGGACAACACACCCCTGTTCTGCACAATGTCTCGGTCACCACCTCCGAAATGCAGCAACACGTGGCGACTGAGAAGGCACTGCATTCTATCACGCAGGACTAGTCATGCACATGTGCGGACCCACAATCGTTGGACATGTGTGAGACGCCGGCCAATCTCGGTCGTTTTTTAAATGAGCAATGACAAGGCAACACCATGCCTTGCAAGTGATTGCTCCTTTAAAAAAAACATCAGAAATCGGTCAGCATCTCGCAACTCCGGCGATCTCAGATGCCATTGCATCCCGCTGATGAAGTCTTACGCATACCATCAGCAATATTTTTTTACATTACAAGCTAGTTTTATAATGGTAATGCTGGCATACATTAGGACGACACTTTGTTTTTCCCTATCACATTGTATATATTTTTGTATTATTTTAATCACTCTTCTCACTTACATAGCACTTATGTGCTTCTTATTAACCCTTAATAAATTTTCACCTGTGTGCTGCCCTGGGGTAGCCGGCCTGTGCCGACATGATGGGGTCCCGCACCCCGGACCCACACCTAGTATTAGGGACCCCCAGTGACAGACGCCTTGACGTTCGGCCTGGGGGCTTAGCCCTGTATCTGCAGATGTACGCAACAAAGATCTCTGTATTATCTGATTATTATGTAGTTTTATTTCTCACTCAGTGCTCATTAGGGATAGAAAAATATTTTTCTCTTACCCAGAATTACCCCTCCCTTTTAGCACCTGAGTGACATCACAATCTGATTGAGCAGCTTGCCAATAAATGTCCTTGAATCCTTACCTGAAGGTTTTCAAAATCAAGATGGAGTCTTTGAGAGCGGTGATCACAGGCCTGGAACAACAGGAATTCTTAGTGTCCCTGGATATCCCAATTTTGCCTCCTCGTCAGGCCTATCTGAGGATTGCCCTGCTGATCAATCACTGCCAGTTTCAGGCGTTACCCTTCGGCCTGTCTACAGCTCCAGGGGTGTTCACGAAGTTGATGGCAGAAATGATGTTTCAGCTCAGGGTCCAGGGGGTCAATGTAATTCCATACCTGGATGATCTTCTGAAAATCGAGTTCCAGGGAGCTTCTATTGCTCCATATAGATCGCACTATCCAACTTCTGTCTCACCACGGGTGGATCCTCAATCTGCAGTAGTCCCACCTGGAACCGTCTCAGAGACTCCTGTTTCTGGGAATGCTACTGGATACTGTAGCACAGAGAGTGTTCCTCCCAGTGGAAAAAGCGAGAACACTCCAGGAAATGGTTCGCATGGTACTCAGACCTGCTCGAGTCTCCATTCATCTTTGCATAAGATTATTGGGAAAGATGGTGGCCTCCTAGGAGGCGATACAGTATGGAAGGTTCCATGCCAGACCCTTCCAATTGGACATCCTGAACAAGTGGTCCGGTTCCCATCTTCAGATGCACCGGATGATTCAACTGTCACCCCAGGCCAGGATTTCACTCCTGTGGTGGCTACAGTCTTCCAACCTCCTGGAAGGCCGAAGCTTCGGGATTCAGGATTGGATCCTACTCCCGACGGATGCGAGTCTAAGAGGATGGGGAGCTGTCACCCAAGAGGCGCAGTTCCAGGGCAGGTGGTCTGCCCAAGAGGCCCTACTTTCAATCAACATTCTGGAACTTAGGGCTATCCACAATGCTCTGCTTCAGGCGTCTCATCTATTATGGGATCGGGCGATCCAGGTGCAGTCGGACAACGCCACGGCGGTGGCGTACATCAATCGACAAGGAGGGACAAGAAGCTGGGCCTGCATGCCAGAAGTGTCAAGAATACTCCTAAGGGCAGAAAGAAATGCAAGAGCGCTGTCCGCAATCTTCATTCCGGGAGTGGACAACTGGGAGGTGGACTTCCTAAGTCGCCACGACTTCCACTCGGGGGAGTGGGGTCTACACCCTCAGGTGTTCCAATTGATCATCGACAGGTGGGGTTGCTCACAGATCGACTTGATGGCCTCTCATCTCAACAAGAAGCTTCGCTGCTATTGCTCACGAACCAGGGACCCTCAGGCGAGCTCAGTGGATGCGCTGACTTCGCCTTACCAGCTGGTCTACCTGTTTCCTTCGATTCCTCTGATCTCAAGGGAGCTCAAGCGGATCAGACATCAAAGGATGGAAGTAATCTTGAATGCCCCCCGAAGAGCGTGGTACACGGCTCTCCTGGACTTGTCCATAGAGGACCCTTGGCCTCTACCACTAAGAAGGGATCTTCTTCAACAAGGACCGTTCATCTACCCGGACTTACGGCGGCTTCCTTTGACGGCATGGAAGTTGAGCGGAACATCCTAGCTCACAAAGGGCTTTCCAAAAAGGTCACTGCCACTATGGTAAAGTCAGAAAACCTGTGACGTCAAAACATGTCTCATGGTGCGAGGAACGCAAATATCCCTCTGCAGAATTCCACTTGCGAAGGTTCCTCTGTTTTCTGCAGGCTAAAGTGGATAAAGGCTTGCGTCTGGGATACATTAAGGATTTCAGCTCTTTCCATCTTCTTTCAGAAGAAGTTGGCTCTCTTGCCTGAAGTTCAGACCTTCTTGCAAGGGGTGCTTCACATATAACCTCCTTTCATGCCGCCTACGGCACCTTGGGATCTGGATGTAGTGTTACGCTTTCTACAGTCCTCCTGGTTTGAACCTCTGATGACGGTAAAAGATAAGTACCTCACGTGGAAATTGGTGAAGTTACTGTCTCTGGCTTCTGCTAGGCGTGTCTTGGAATTGGGGTCCTTGTCGTGGAAAAGTCCGTACTTTGTCTTTTACGAGAACAGAGCGGAGCTCAGAACTAGAAAGCAGTTCCTGCCGAAGGTCGTCTCCTTATTTCACTTGAATCAACCTATTGTGCTTCCGTCCGGTTCTGACACTTCTGCTCTTCCGAAGGCATTGGAGGCAGTACGAGTCTAGAAAATCTACGTCAAGAGGATGGCTCGGATCAGAAAGACAGATTCCTTGTTCATGCTCTCTATGATGCGCGGAAAAAGGGTAGCCCTTTTTCAAAGCAGTCCATTGCTCGTTGGATTAGGCTGACTATCCAACAAGCCTATACGTCGGAAGCCTTACCGGTTCCACAGTCTCTGAAGGCCCTCTCTACTAGATCGGTGGGGTCTTCCTGGGTGGCTGCCCGTGGAGTCTCGACCTTGCAACTATGCTGAGATGCTACCTGGTCGGGGACGAACACCTTTGTGAAGTTCTACAAGTTTGATACCCTGACCAAAGAGGATACCCAGTTTGGGCAGGCGGTGCTGCAGACATCTCCGCACGTTCTGGAAGCTTTGGAACATCCCCATCGTACTAATTCTGTCCACAATATCCCTTACGTGACACGTGATTTTACCCAAAGTTCTGCCTACGTGAGTTATTTTAGATTAGGGTGCCGGCGCTCACGGATGCCGGTAGGTCGACCTCTCCCCCTTAGAAGAACATAGGTGCTGCAAAAGATGGCGCCGGAGCGCCTTAAGGGGGAGGGTCGCCAGGCAGCCCGCGGGCCGACAGCATGGCGAAAGGGGTGGACAGGCAGGTATGCCCATCCCTCCTTTCACACACCGATCAGCAGACTTTGTGGGTTACATGCCAAAGCAGACAATATTTATCCTGCATGCCCAAAAAAATAAAAACAATTGCACTCCTTAAAAATAAAAAGTATTGCAGTATGGTTTGGTGTGGGTGCAAAGTCACTCTATTTTTGTTGCTTTTCTGACCTCCTTACTCAGAATCAGCTCAGTGGTGGATCTAGACCATTCATTTAGGAGGGGTGGCGATTTAAAGATTAATCCTGACTCCTCCCTTTTGTGGTCCCAACTCCGCCCCTTTACAAGTGTTTTTCTATGGGTGATGACATGGATCATTCCAATTAAATATGTTTATTAATTCACTGTGTGACTTGTACAATTCAGTGTGTTCTACAAAGTCATCAGTCTACAGTAGACAGCAGCTATGCCTGGCACTGGATGGCACACTGTAGCAGGGCACACAGCTCTTGGTATCTCCCCTCCATAAACATGTGGGCCGTTGCTCTTGCACAATGCCCAGAACAGACAGCACCCAACCCTGCTGAAAGTAGGTATAGGAAGCCACCATTAGCCATGTGCCAGTCCTGGCCAGGTGCAGTGCTCTGCCCAGATCTACAGCCACTTACCTGGGGGCGGTAGAGCATAGGAGGCACATACTGTCAGGTATGCAGAAAGAGGGTGTATTGTGTACGGGGAGAGAGAGGACTGGGTTATACCTGCTGCTGCTGCTGGGGCATCTACTACAACTCCAGTAACTGCAGATAGTCCCTCCCTGCACTGAATTTTCAGCCCCCACCACACACTGCCTGGCTTGTGTAAGAAATGTGAGCCCTAGTCTAGCCTTTGCCTGGGAGCTGGCTGCAGCGTGCATAGGATTCCTGAATAACCTGTTGATTACTGCACCTATTCAGTACAGAATCATGCTGCCTGCAGAGAGAGATGATTCAATAAGTCAGACGAGCAATGCTGGGGGGGGCGAATGCTCCAATCACCACCCCCTAAATCTGCCTATGAATCAGCCCCACAATCTGAGTGCCAGCTCAGCCTCACCCTGTGTGCAGAATGCAACCCCACTGGTTTCTGAGTCTCAGTTTAATTTCCCTCTTCTGCTTCCAGCGATGGCGTCTGCTGATCTGAGACAACAGCTGGACTGTTCCATCTGCCTGAGCATTTACACAGATCCTGTAACCCTGAGATGTGGGGACAACTTCTGCCGGGTCTGTATTGATCGTGTTCTGGATACACAGGAGGCGTCTGGAGTTTATAACTGTCCTGAATGCAGAGCAGAGTGTCAGGAGCGTCCTGCACTACAGAGGAACATAACACTGTGTAACATAGTGGGGAGTTTCCTGTCTACTCGGCCAGATCAGGAGGAGACTGGGATCTTCTGCACTTACTGTGTGGACTCTCCTGTACCTGCTGCTAAATCCTGTCTGCTGTGTGAGGCTTCTCTGTGTGATAAACACCTGAGAGTACACAGCAAGTCACCAGAACACGTCTTATGTGATCCCACCACTGCCCTGGGGAACAGGAAATGCTCCGTCCATAAGGAGCTTTTCAGGTATTACTGCACTGAGGACGCTGCCTGTATATGTGTGTCTTGCAGTTTGATCGGGGAACACAGAGGACATCAGGTGGAGTCACTGGATGAGGCCTCTGAGAAGAAGAAGGAGAAGCTGAGAGATGTTCTGCAGATACTGACCACAAAGAGAGAGCAGACTGAGAAAAGAGTCCAGAGTCTGCAGGAGCGCAGGAGGGACTATCAAGGAAAAGCAGCTGGTGTAACAGAGACAGTCACTGCCCTGTTTAGAGACATCAGGAGACAGTTGAAAAACTTGGAGAAGAGAGTCCGAAGTGAGATCTCCAGGCAGGAACAGTGCGTTTCACTCCCGGTCTCTGATCTGATCCAACAACTGGAAATAAAGAAGAACGAGCTGTCCGGGAAGATGCGTCACATTGAGGATCTGTGTTACATGTCTGATCCAGTGACTGTCTTACAG
Source organism: Pseudophryne corroboree (assembly GCF_028390025.1). Taxonomy (NCBI): domain Eukaryota; kingdom Metazoa; phylum Chordata; class Amphibia; order Anura; family Myobatrachidae; genus Pseudophryne; species Pseudophryne corroboree. The sequence continues at coordinate 822,000,397 of NC_086449.1, read as the reverse complement.
GAACCAGACACAGGGGACTTGTGTGATACTGAGGACACAGAGAGACATGATAACCAGGTCCGTGGTGCAGGAGATCTGGATGTGGTTCTCATCTCAAGGACATTACACACTTTATCTGATATTATAAAAGGTATAAATACAGGGGTTTATGTGCAGGAGGCTACAGCCCTATTACTGGATGTAACCACAGCTGGTAATAATATACATATATCAGATAACAGGAAAATTGCAACCAGGTCAACAATCCAGACCTGCCCGGTAACACCAGAGAGATTTGAGGATGATCAGGTAATAAGCATCAGGAGATTCTCCTCAGGGCGACATTACTGGGAGGTGGATGTCAGTAAGTCAGTGTGGTGGAGGGTGGGGATGTGTTATCCCAGTATAGACAGGATAGGAACACAGTCACTCATTGGTAATAATAACAAGTCCTGGTGTGTGCGTAGGTATAATGATCAGTACTCAGTGATACATGACAGTACAGGGATCTGGATACCTGCCATTATCCCCTGTGACAGAGTGAGGGTATATCTGGATTATGAGGCAGGACAGCTGTCCTTTTATTCTGTGTGTGGCCCCATCAGACATTTACACACCTACACTGCCGCCCTCACTGAGCCCCTCCATGCTGCATTATGGGTAGAGTATGGGTATATAACTATATGTGGGGGAGTCAGGCACTGGAAGAAATTACCATAAGAAATCTGCCCAGAGACTGGCGACATCAGAGGGCGGGGAATATAAGGTGGGATGTAATAGCGTCCGAGATTGCAGGAGGTGCGGGATACCGGCCCAACTCAGACTTTTTTAATGCTGCCGCTTTAAAAAAAAAAAAAGCTGAGTACGGCTGGCATCCTGCAATTCCCGCAAACTCGGACGCTATTACAACTCACCGATGATTAGGGGAACATTCAGCCAATAGAATTGTACAGTGGGTGGAGCTACAGCTGAGCCCCTCCCCCTGTGTAACTAATTGACCAGTGTGTCTGGATATGTGATGAAATGTTAGCTGTCAGTATAAATAGTGCTATATGTCAGGAAGAACTCCGCATTTGAGGGTGGAGCTATTGAATATATAGATTTTTGGTTTTGTTGCATAGTAATTGTGATGTTAGTGTATTAGAATGCTTATATTTGTAGACAATCCCTTACTAATCTGTGTAAGCCTGAATCTTCAGTGATGGTCCCTGGGACCAGGGGGATGCTGGGAAGTGGGTAGTCCAGTGTGCAGTGTGTCTGGAGTTGGTGATGGAATAAACAGCACAGCAGTGAACTCACATGTCTCTGTGTCCTGATGACTGGATTTACAAACATATGAACAAAACATGGTGTCAGAAGAAGTTTAACTTGGACTGCTAGTGCTCTCAGACTGTGAAAGAATCCTGCAGAAGTTTGTAAGGCTGTGATAATCAGTGTCTGCAAAGCCTGCCGTGTGCTCCTATCTTCAAACAGTGAGTAACCATGGATAAACTAGCTCCTCCACCCGGCATGCTGATGTCTGGTAACTTGTCTGAAAACTGGAAAAGATTTAAGCAAAGGTTTAATATATATCTTGCTGCATGTGGAGCTGATACAGAGGCTGACAAAACGAAGGCATCCATTTTCCTCCATGTGATAGGAGAGGATGTGCTGGACATTTATAATAGTTTTCAGTTTGCTGAGGGGCAGAATATGGTGCTATCGTCTATAATGCAAAAGTTTGAAAATTGCTTTGTGCCAAGGAAAAATGTGACATATGAAAGATATGAGTTTTTCACATGTGATCAGAAGTCTGTAGATGGAATTGATCAGTATGTTACAGAGCTGCAATCACTCAGTAAAACTTGTGAGTTTGGTGATTTAAAGGATTCACTGATTAGAGATCGTATTGTCTGTGCAATACCTGATAATGGACTCAGAGAGAGATTGCTGAGAGAGCAAGACCTAACACTAGAAAAGGCAGTGACTGTGTGTAGATCTGCAGAAATAACTAGATTTCAAGCCAAAACGTTACACAAGGACGCTGATGCTGCAGTATATGTAGTGCAGAAAACAGAGAAAAACAAACCTCCATTCTCAAGAATGAAGCAGTCTAAGCCACAGTCTAATAAGGAAATGTGTAGTAGATGTGGAAATGCTCACAATTCTAAAATGTGCCCTGCTTATGGTAAAACCTGCATGAAATGTGGTAGACTTAATCACTTTGCCAAATGTTGTAAAATGAAAAGAAAAACGATGCTGTGCAAGATACATGAAGGCCACTTAGGTGAAGAAAAATGTAAGCGGAGAGCGCGTGAAGTTATGTATTGGCCAAGAATGAACCAAGACATAGCACAGACTACAGCTACATGTGAATTATGTCTTGCGTATAGATCGAAACAACATGTCGAGCCACTGAGTCCTCACGCAGTGCCAGAGAGACCGTACCAGAAAGTTGGCGCAGATTTGTTTGATTGTAATGGGAAAACATACATTGTACAAGATCTTATACTATACGTACAGAGCGTGGAACGGAAGTAAGAAGAAATCGGTTGGATTTAAGATCTCAACCTAACCATAATGAAGACAACATGACTGAAGGATACCCTTCATCTGACATGTATGATGATCCTGATAATGGTGAACAAACCACGATTCTAGAAAGGCCCAACATGGTCGATGAAACACAGACTGTGTATGAAAGACCCAAAAGGGAAATACGCAGACCTGAGAGACTCATTGAAACGTGTTAGATGATGTTCTTAATATGACGTTGTTAATTGTTGCATTGAAGCGTACAGGGCTTATCTTTAAAGAAAAGAGGATGTGATGTTAGTGTATTAGAATGCTTATATTTGTAGACACTCCCTTACTAATCTGTGTAAGCCTGGATCTTCAGTGATGGTCCCTGGGACCAGGGGGATGCTGGGAAGTGGGTGGTGTAGTGTGCAGTGTATCTGGAGTTGGTGATGGAATAAACAGCACAGCAGTGAACTCACATGTCTCTGTGTCCTGATGACTGGATTTACAAACATATGAACAAAACAGTAATGACTGTATGAATGAGAGTAATTTCTGTAGGCTTTCCCTACCTCTAACTCACTGAGTACTGTGATTGGCTGCAATATCTGTCTGTCAGCCAGTGTGCACCCTATCACTGTAGTCAGTGCTACGCTTGTTCCTATTGGCTGTGATGTAATAACTTTATATTTGTTAGAATCACAAAGTGTAATATTATTATCAGTCTGTTATAGAGGTGACATTATACAGTGCTCTCTCCATATGTCATCTCCCTCAGCTACCACCGGGCACTGTCTCAGCATAGGAGTGTTATAGAGGTGTCATTATACAGCACTTTCTCCTTATGTCATCTCCCTCAGCTACCACCGGGCACTGTCTCAGCATAGGAGTGTTATAGAGGTGTCATTATACAGCGCTCTCTCCTTATGTCATCTCCCTCAGCTACCACCGGGCACTGTCTCAGCATAGGAGTGTAATAGAGGTGTCATTATACAGCGCTCTCTCCTTATGTCATCTCCCTCAGCTACCACCGGGCACTGTCTCAGCATAGGAGTGTTATAGAGGTGTCATTATACAGCGCTCTCTGCTTATGTCATCTCCCTCAGCTACCACCGGGCAGTGTCTCAGCATAGGAGTGTTATAGAGGTGTCATTATACAGCGCTCTCTCCTTATGTCATCTCTCTCAGCTACCACCGGGCACTGTCTCAGCATAGGAGTGTTATAGAGGTGTCATTATACAGCGCTCTCTCCTTATGTCAGCTCCCTCAGCTACCACCGGGCACTGTTTCAGCATAGGAGTGTTATAGAGGTGTCATTATACAGCGCTCTCTCCTTATGTCATCTCTCTCAGCTACCACCGGGCACTGTCTCAGCATAGGAGTGTTATAGAGGTGTCATTATACAGCGCTCTTTCCTTATGTCAGCTCCCTCAGCTACCACCGGGCACTGTCTCAGCATAGGAGTGTTATAGAGGTGTCATTATACAGCGCTCTCTCCTTATGTCTGCTCTCTCAGCTACCACCGGGCACTGTCTCAGCATAGGAGTGTTATAGAGGTGTCATTATACAGCGCTCTCTCCTTATGTCATCTCCCTCAGCTACCACCGGGCACTGTCTCAGCATAGGAGTGTTATAGAGGTGTCATTATACAGCGCTCTCTCCTTATGTCAGCTCTCTCAGCTACCACCGGGCACTGTCTCAGCATTGGAGTGTTATAGAGGTGTCATTATACAGCGCTCTCTCCTTATGTCAGCTCTCTCAGCTACCACCGGGCACTGTCTCAGCATAGGAGTGTTATAGAGGTGTCATTATACAGCGCTCTCTCCTTATGTCATCTCCCTCAGCTTCCACCGGCACTGTCTCAGCATAGAAGTGTTATAGAGGTGTCATTATACAGCGCTCTCTCCTTATGTCATCTCCCTCAGCTACCACCGGGCAGTGTCACAGCATTGGAGTGTTATAGAGGTGTCATTATACAGCGCTCTCTCCTTATGTCAGCTCTCTCAGCTACCACCGGGCACTGTCTCAGCATTGGAGTGTTATAGAGGTGTCATTATACAGTGCTCTCTCCTTATGTCAGCTCTCTCAGCTACCACCGGGCAGTGTCTCAGCATTGGAGTGTTATAGAGGTGTCATTATACAGCGCTCTCTCATTATGTCAGCTCTCTCAGCTACCACCGGGCACTGTCTCAGCATAGAAGTGTTATAGAGGTGTCATTATACAGCGCTCTCTCCTTATGTCATCTCCCTCAGCTACCACCGGGCAGTGTCTCAGCATTGGAGTGTTATAGAGGTGTCATTATACAGCGCTCTCTCCTTATGTCAGCTCTCTCAGCTACCACCGGGCACTGTCTCAGCATAGGAGTGTTATAGAGGTGTCATTATACAGCGCTCTCTCCTTATGTCAGCTCCCTCAGCTACCACCGGGCACTGTCTCAGCATAGGAGTGTTATAGAGGTGTCATTATACAGCGCTCTCTCCTTATGTCATCTCCCTCAGCTACCACCGGGCACTGTCTCAGCATTGGAGTGTTATAGAGGTGTCATTATACAGCGCTCTCTCCTTATGTCAGCTCTCTCAGCTACCACCGGGCACTGTCTCAGCATAGGAGTGTTATAGAGGTGTCATTATACAGCGCTCTCTCCTTATGTCAGCTCCCTCAGCTACCACCGGGCACTGTCTCAGCATAGGAGTGTTATAGAGGTGTCATTATACAGCGCTCTCTCCTTATGTCATCTCCCTCAGCTACCACCGGGCACTGTCTCAGCATAGGAGTGTTATAGAGGGGTCATTATACAGCGCTCTCTCCTTATGTCAGCTCTCTCAGCTACCACCGGGCACTGTCTCAGCATAGGAGCGTTATAGAGGTGTCATTATACAGCGCTCTCTCCATATGTCATCTCCCTCAGCTACCACCGGGCACTGTCTCAGCATAGGAGTGTTATAGAGGTGTCATTATACAGCGCTCTCTCCTTATGTCAGCTCCCTCAGCTACCACCGGGCACTGTCTCAGCATAGGAGTGTTATAGAGGTGTCATTATACAGCGCTCTCCCCTTATGTCATCTCCCTCAGCTACCACCGGGCACTGTCTCAGCATAGGAGCGTTATAGAGGGGTCATTATACAGCGCTCTCTCCTTATGTCAGCTCTCTCAGCTACCACCGGGCACTGTCTCAGCATAGGAGCGTTATAGAGGTGTCATTATACAGCGCTCTCTCCATATGTCATCTCCCTCAGCTACCACCGGGCACTGTCTCAGCATAGGAGTGTTATAGAGGGGTCATTATACAGCGCTCTCTCCTTATGTCAGCTCTCTCAGCTACCACCGGGCACTGTCTCAGCATAGGAGTGTTATAGAGGTGTCATTATACAGCGCTCTCTCCTTATGTCAGCTCTCTCAGCTACCACCGGGCACTGTCTCAACATTGGAATGTTATAGAGGTGTCATTATACAGCTCTCTCTCCTTATGTCAGCTCTCTCAGCTACCACCGGGCACTGTCTCAGCATAGGAGTGTTATAGAGGTGTCATTATACAGCGCTCTCTCCTTATGTCAGCTCTCTCAGCTACCACCGGGCACTGTCTCAGCATAGGAGTGTTATAGAGGTGTCATTATACAGCGCTCTCTCATTATGTCAGCTCTCTCAGCTACCACCGGGCACTGTCTCAGCATAGGAGTGTTATAGAGGTGTCATTATACAGCGCTCTCTTATGTCATCTCCCTCAGCTACCACCGGGCACTGTCTCAGCATAGGAGTGCTACAGAGGCAGTGGCGTAACTACTGCACCCGCAGCCACTGCGGAGGCGCAGGGCTGCGGGGGCAACGCCACTTTTAGAGCAGATGTCCCCGTGCCGCCAGCATTGCGCCCGTCACAAGTGCCCCAGTGGGTTTCTGTGCAATAACACTGCCGTGCCCGGAAAACATAGTCTCAGTGTCTCAGCCAGTGTTCACCGTTCGGGTCCCGGCTGGAACGGGAGGAGGAGCCGCTCTCCACTCTCCACCCCTCTCATCTCAGCCCCTCCCCCAAGTCTTATCAGCGCTGCCTCCTGCCTGTTACTGATTTCAACTTCCAACTTTCCACATTGCTGACAGGAACGGCACGCAGAAGTGGGAGAGGGGCCGCTCTTTCAGCTACTATGTTCTGCAGTACCTTCTTGTGCCGCCTGTCAGTGTGTCACAAGTAAACAAAAAATACCACACTATGAATCCAGCCAGCGTACCCCTTCCCCCCACAGTTACCCCTGTCATCTGTATTATAGTCCTCACTGTGCGCTATGGCAATATGTCAGCGCCGCCCCTTCCTTGTTCTGTCTCTGCCTCACCGCCGCTGCCGCATCTAGCGTCTAGGAGGTGCCGGGACCCGCAAGAGCGCTGGCCGCGGCCGGCGGCACCCTGCAGCCCTGCTACCCTGGTGGCAGCGGCAGCAACAGCAACGGGGGGATCGGGCAGCGGTGGCCGCGGCGCACTAGAAGGGAGCGGACGAGCTTGACACCCAGCGCATGAAAACCCCTGGTACCGTGCATGGAACCAAGAGCATGAAACCCCTGGCAACGAGCAGGTAATTTAAAAGTAATCAGAAGCCTTACTGTAGGACTTAATATGTAATGGGCATTGCGGTGTGTGGCATAATGTATCACGGACATTGTGGTATGTAGTATAATGTATTCCGGGCATTGCGGTGTGTGGTATAATGTGTTGCAGACATGACGGTGTATGGTGTACTGTATCACGGGCATTGTATGTGGTATAATATCTCAGGGGAATTGTAGTGTGTAGCATAATGTATAATGAGCATTGTGATGCGTGGCGTAATGTGTCACAGGCATTACAGTGTGTGTCATAATGTGTCACAGGCATTACGGTGTGTGGCATAATGTCTGAGGGCCATTGCAGTGTGTGGCATAATGTGTAAGGGGCATTATTATAAGGAGGAATAATGACAAATAATGTAAGGGGCATGAATCAGGATTATAATTTTTTTCCTGTGGTCGCCAATGTCTCGGCGTGCAGGTTGCAAAACAGGGGTATAAAGTAGTCTTTTCCTGCAACGCCACGCCACTTTCAGCGAAGCCACACCCATTTTAGTAAAGCCACACCCCTTTTTTGGCGCGTGCACCTGCGGCGCGCGCAAATTCTTCACTTTACTAGTTACAATTAAGAGGGGTGGTGTGTCTGTGTGTGTGTGTGTGTGGGGGGGGGGGGGGGGGGGGGGGGCGGTCGCCAGGGATTTTTTGGCTTGGGGGAGAAATATTTCTAGTTACGCCACTATATAGAGGTGTCATTATACAGCACTCTCTTCTTATGTCACCTCCCTCAGCTACCGCCGGGCACAGTCTCAGCATAGGAGTGTTATAGAGGTGTCATTATACAGCGCTCTCTTCTTATGTCACCTCCCTCAGCTACCACTGGGCACTGTCTCAGCATAGGAGTGTTATAGAGGTGTCATTATACAGCGCTCTCTTCTTATGTCACCTCCCTCAGCTACCACTGGTCACTGTCTCAGCATAGGAGTGTTATAGAGGTGTCATTATACAGCGCTCTCTTCTTATGTCACCTCCCTCAGCTACCACTGGGCACTGTCTCAGCATAGGAGTGTTATAGAGGTGTCATTATACAGCGCTCTCTTATGTCAGCTCCCTCAGCTACCACCGGGCACTGTCTCAGCATAGGAGTGTTATAGAGGTGTCATTATACAGCGCTCTCTCCTTATGTCATCTCCCTCAGCTACCACCGGGCACTGTCTCAGCATAGGAGTGCTATAGAGGTGTCATTATACAGCGCTCTCTTATGTCAGCTCCCTCAGCCACCACCGGGCACTGTCTCAGCATAGGAGTGTTATAGAGGTGTCATTATACAGCACTCTCTCCTTATGTCATCTCTCTCAGCTACCACCGGGTACTGTCTCAGCATAGGAGTGTTATAGAGGTGTCATTATACAATGCTCTCTCCTTAAGTCAGCTCCCTCAGCTACCACCGGGCACTGTCTCAGCATAGGAGTGTTATAAAGGTGTCATTATACAGCGCTCTCTCCTTATGTCAGCTCTCTCAGCTACCACCGGGCACTGTCTCAGCATAGGAGTGTTATAGAGGTGTCATTATACAGCACTCTCTCCTTAAGTCAGCTCCCTCAGCTACCACCGGGCACTGTCTCAGCATAGGAGTGTTATAAAGGTGTCATTATACAGCGCTCTCTTATGTCAGCTCCCTCAGCTACCACCGGGCACTGTCTCAGCATAGGAGTGTTATAGAGGTGTCATTATACAGCACTCTCTCCTTATGTCATCTCTCTCAGCTACCACCGGGTACTGTCTCAGCATAGGAGTGTTATAGAGGTGTCATTATACAATGCTCTCTCCTTAAGTCAGCTCCCTCAGCTACCACCGGGCACTGTCTCAGCATAGGAGTGTTATAAAGGTGTCATTATACAGCGCTCTCTCCTTATGTCAGCTCTCTCAGCTACCACCGGGCACTGTCTCAGCATAGGAGTGTTATAGAGGTGTCATTATACAGCACTCTCTCCTTAAGTCAGCTCCCTCAGCTACCACCGGGCACTGTCTCAGCATAGGAGTGTTATAAAGGTGTCATTATACAGCGCTCTCTCCTTATGTCAGCTCTCTCAGCTACCACCGGGCACTGTCTCAGCATAGGAGTGTTATAGAGGTGTCATTATACAGCGCTCTCTCCTTATGTCAGCTCCCTCAGCTACCACCGGGCTCTGTCTCAGCATAGGAGTGTTATAAAGGTGTCATTATACAGCGCTCTCTCCTTATGTCAGCTCTCTCAGCTACCACCGGGCACTGTCTCAGCATTGGAGTGTTATAGAGGTGTCATTATACAGCGCTCTCTCCTTATGTCATCTCCCTCAGCTACCACCGGGCACTGTCTCAGCATAGGAGTGTTATAAAGGTGTCATTATACAGCGCTCTCTCCTTATGTCAGCTCTCTCAGCTACCACCGGGCACTGTCTCAGCATAGGAGTGTTATAGAGGTGTCATTATACAGCGCTCTCTCCTTATGTCAGCTCTCTCAGCTACCACCGGGCACTGTCTCAGCATAGGAGTGTTATAGAGGTGTCATTATACAGCGCTCTCTCCTTATGTCATCTCCCTCAGCTACCACCGGGCACTGTCTCAGCATAGGAGTGTTATAAAGGTGTCATTATACAGCGCTCTCTCCTTATGTCAGCTCTCTCAGCTACCACCGGGCACTGTCTCAGCATAGGAGTGTTATAGAGGTGTCATTATACAGCGCTCTCTCCTTATGTCAGCTCTCTCAGCTACCACCGGGCACTGTCTCAGCATAGGAGTGTTATAGAGGTGTCATTATACAGCGCTCTCACCTTATGTCAGCTCCCTCAGCTACCACCGGGCACTGTCTCAGCATAGGAGTGTTATAGAGGTGTCATTATACAGCACTCTCTTATGTCATCTCCCTCAGCTACCACCAGGCACTGTCTCAGCATAGGAGTGTTATAGAGGTGTCATTATACAGCACTCTCTCCTTATGTCATCTCCCTCAGCTACCACCGGGCACTGTCTCACTATAGGAGTGTTATAGAGATGTCATTATACAGCGCTCTCTCCTTATGTCAGCTCTCTCAGCTACCACCGGGCACTGTCTCAGCATAGGAGTGTTATAGAGGTGTCATTATACAGCGCTCTCTCCTTATGTCAGCTCCCTCAGCTACCACCGGGCACTGTCTCAGCATAGGAGTGTTATAAAGGGGTCATTATACAGCGCTCTCTCCTTATGTCAGCTCCCTCAGCTACCACCGGGCACTGTCTCAGCATAGGAGTGTTAAAGAGGTGTCATTATACAGCGCTCTCTTCTTATGTCAGTTCTCTCAGCTCCCACCGGGCACTGTCTCAGCATAGGAGTGTTATAGAGGTGTCATTATACAGCGCTCTCTCCTTATGTCATCTCTCTCAGCTACCACCGGGCACTGTCTCACTATAGGAGTGTTATAGAGATGTCATTATACAGCGCTCTCTCCTTATGTCAGCTCCCTCAGCTACCACCGGGCACTGTCTCAGCATAGGAGTGTTAAAGAGGTGTCATTATACAGCGCTCTCTTCTTATGTCAGTTCTCTCAGCTCCCACCGGGCACTGTCTCAGCATAGGAGTGTTAAAGAGGTGTCATTATACAGCGCTCTCTTCTTATGTCAGTTCTCTCAGCTCCCACCAGGCACTGTCTCAGCATAGGAGTGTAATAGAGGTGTCATTATACAGCACTCTCTTATGTCAGCTCTCTCAGCTCCCACCGGGCACTGTCTCAGCATAGGAGTGTAATAGAGGTGTCATTATACAGCACTCTCTTATGTCAGCTCTCTCAGCTACCACCGGGCACTGTCTCAGCATAGGAGTGTAATAGAGGTGTCATTATAAAGCACTCTCTTATGTCAGCTCTCTCAGCTACCACCGGGCACTGTCTCAGCATAGGAGTGTAATAGAGGTGTCATTATACAGCACTCTCTTATGTCAGCTCTCTCAGCTACCACCGGGCACTGTCTCAGCATAGGAGTGTAATAGAGGTGTCATTATACAGCACTCTCTTATGTCAGCTCTCTCAGCTACCACCGGGCACTGTCTCAGCATAGGAGTGTTATAGAGGTGTCATTATACAGCGCTCTCTCCTTATGTCAGCTCCCTCAGCTACCACCGGGCTCTGTCTCAGCATAGGAGTGTTATAAAGGTGTCATTATACAGCGCTCTCTCCTTATGTCAGCTCTCTCAGCTACCACCGGGCACTGTCTCAGCATTGGAGTGTTATAGAGGTGTCATTATACAGCGCTCTCTCCTTATGTCATCTCCCTCAGCTACCACCGGGCACTGTCTCAGCATAGGAGTGTTATAAAGGTGTCATTATACAGCGCTCTCTCCTTATGTCAGCTCTCTCAGCTACCACCGGGCACTGTCTCAGCATAGGAGTGTTATAGAGGTGTCATTATACAGCACTCTCTTATGTCAGCTCTCTCAGCTACCACCGGGCACTGTCTCAGCATAGGAGTGTTATAGAGGTGTCATTATACAGCGCTCTCTCCTTATGTCAGCTCTCTCAGCTACCACCGGGCACTGTCTCAGCATAGGAGTGTTATAGAGGTGTCATTATACAGCGCTCTCACCTTATGTCAGCTCCCTCAGCTACCACCGGGCACTGTCTCAGCATAGGAGTGTTATAGAGGTGTCATTATACAGCACTCTCTTATGTCATCTCCCTCAGCTACCACCAGGCACTGTCTCAGCATAGGAGTGTTATAGAGGTGTCATTATACAGCACTCTCTCCTTATGTCATCTCCCTCAGCTACCACCGGGCACTGTCTCACTATAGGAGTGTTATAGAGATGTCATTATACAGCGCTCTCTCCTTATGTCAGCTCTCTCAGCTACCACCGGGCACTGTCTCAGCATAGGAGTGTTATAGAGGTGTCATTATACAGCGCTCTCTCCTTATGTCAGCTCCCTCAGCTACCACCGGGCACTGTCTCAGCATAGGAGTGTTATAAAGGGGTCATTATACAGCGCTCTCTCCTTATGTCAGCTCCCTCAGCTACCACCGGGCACTGTCTCAGCATAGGAGTGTTAAAGAGGTGTCATTATACAGCGCTCTCTTCTTATGTCAGTTCTCTCAGCTCCCACCGGGCACTGTCTCAGCATAGGAGTGTTATAGAGGTGTCATTATACAGCGCTCTCTCCTTATGTCATCTCTCTCAGCTACCACCGGGCACTGTCTCACTATAGGAGTGTTATAGAGATGTCATTATACAGCGCTCTCTCCTTATGTCAGCTCCCTCAGCTACCACCGGGCACTGTCTCAGCATAGGAGTGTTAAAGAGGTGTCATTATACAGCGCTCTCTTCTTATGTCAGTTCTCTCAGCTCCCACCGGGCACTGTCTCAGCATAGGAGTGTTAAAGAGGTGTCATTATACAGCGCTCTCTTCTTATGTCAGTTCTCTCAGCTCCCACCAGGCACTGTCTCAGCATAGGAGTGTAATAGAGGTGTCATTATACAGCACTCTCTTATGTCAGCTCTCTCAGCTCCCACCGGGCACTGTCTCAGCATAGGAGTGTAATAGAGGTGTCATTATACAGCACTCTCTTATGTCAGCTCTCTCAGCTACCACCGGGCACTGTCTCAGCATAGGAGTGTAATAGAGGTGTCATTATAAAGCACTCTCTTATGTCAGCTCTCTCAGCTACCACCGGGCACTGTCTCAGCATAGGAGTGTAATAGAGGTGTCATTATACAGCACTCTCTTATGTCAGCTCTCTCAGCTACCACCGGGCACTGTCTCAGCATAGGAGTGTAATAGAGGTGTCATTATACAGCACTCTCTTATGTCAGCTCTCTCAGCTACCACCGGGCACTGTCTCAGCATAGGAGTGTAATAGAGGTGTCATTATACAGCACTCTCTTATGTCAGCTCTCTCAGCTACCACCGGGCACTGTCTCAGCATAGGAGTGATATAGAGGTGTCATTATACAGCGCTCTCTCCATATGTCATCTCCCTCAGCTACCACTGGGCACTGTCTCAGCATAGGAGTGTTACAGAGGTGTCATTATACAGCGCTCTCTCCTTATGTCATCTCCCTCAGCTACCACCGGGCACTGTCTCAGCATAGGAGTGTTATAAAGGTGTCATTATACAGCGCTCTCTCCTTATGTCAGCTCTCTCAGCTACCACCGGGCACTGTCTCAGCATAGGAGTGCTATAGAGGTGTCATTATACAGCGCTCTCTCCTTATGTCATCTCCCTCAGCTACCACCGGGCACTGTCTCAGCATAGGAGTGTTATAGAGATGTCATTATACAGCGCTCTCTCCTTATGTCAGCTCTCTCAGCTACCACCGGGCACTGTCTCAGCATTGGAGTGTTATAGAGGTGTCATTATACAGCGCTCTCTCCTTATGTCAGCTCTCTCAGCTACCACCGGGCACTGTCTCAGCATAGGAGTGTTATAGAGGTGTCATTATACAGCGCTCTCTCCTTATGTCATCTCCCTCAGCTACCACCGGGCACTGTCTCAGCATAGGAGTGTTATAGAGGTGTCATTATACAGCACTCTCTTATGTCACCTCTCTCAGCTACCACCGGGCACTGTCTCAGCATAGGAGTGTTATAGAGGTGTCATTATACAGCGCTCTCTCCTTATGTCAGCTCTCTCAGCTACCACCGGGCACTGTCTCAGCATAGGAGTGTTATAGAGGTGTCATTATACAGCGCTCTCACCTTATGTCAGCTCCCTCAGCTACCACCGGGCACTGTCTCAGCATAGGAGTGTTATAGAGGTGTCATTATACAGCACTCTTTTATGTCATCTCCCTCAGCTACCACCAGGCACTGTCTCAGCATAGGAGTGTTATAGAGGTGTCATTATACAGCACTCTCTCTTTATGTCATCTCCCTCAGCTACCACCGGGCACTGTCTCACTATAGGAGTGTTATAGAGATGTCATTATACAGCGCTCTCTCCTTATGTCAGCTCTCTCAGCTACCACCGGGCACTGTCTCAGCATAGGAGTGTTATAGAGGTGTCATTATACAGCGCTCTCTCCTTATGTCAGCTCCCTCAGCTACCACCGGGCACTGTCTCAGCATAGGAGTGTTATAAAGGGGTCATTATACAGCGCTCTCTCCTTATGTCAGCTCCCTCAGCTACCACCGGGCACTGTCTCAGCATAGGAGTGTTAAAGAGGTGTCATTATACAGCGCTCTCTTCTTATGTCAGTTCTCTCAGCTCCCACCGGGCACTGTCTCAGCATAGGAGTGTTATAGAGGTGTCATTATACAGCGCTCTCTCCTTATGTCATCTCTCTCAGCTACCACCGGGCACTGTCTCACTATAGGAGTGTTATAGAGATGTCATTATACAGCGCTCTCTCCTTATGTCAGCTCCCTCAGCTACCACCGGGCACTGTCTCAGCATAGGAGTGTTAAAGAGGTGTCATTATACAGCGCTCTCTTCTTATGTCAGTTCTCTCAGCTCCCACCGGGCACTGTCTCAGCATAGGAGTGTTAAAGAGGTGTCATTATACAGCGCTCTCTTCTTATGTCAGTTCTCTCAGCTTCCACCAGGCACTGTCTCAGCATAGGAGTGTAATAGAGGTGTCATTATACAGCACTCTCTTATGTCAGCTCTCTCAGCTCCCACCGGGCACTGTCTCAGCATAGGAGTGTAATAGAGGTGTCATTATACAGCACTCTCTTATGTCAGTTCTCTCAGCTCCCACCGGGCACTGTCTCAGCATAGGAGTGTTAAAGAGGTGTCATTATACAGCGCTCTCTTCTTATGTCAGTTCTCTCAGCTTCCACCAGGCACTGTCTCAGCATAGGAGTGTAATAGAGGTGTCATTATACAGCACTCTCTTATGTCAGCTCTCTCAGCTCCCACCGGGCACTGTCTCAGCATAGGAGTGTAATAGAGGTGTCATTATACAGCACTCTCTTATGTCAGCTCTCTCAGCTACCACCGGGCACTGTCTCAGCATAGGAGTGTAATAGAGGTGTCATTATACAGCACTCTCTTATGTCAGCTCTCTCAGCTACCACCGGGCACTGTCTCAGCATAGGAGTGTAATAGAGGTGTCATTATACAGCACTCTCTTATGTCAGCTCTCTCAGCTACCACCGGGCACTGTCTCAGCATAGGAGTGATATAGAGGTGTCATTATACAGCGCTCTCTCCATATGTCATCTCCCTCAGCTACCACCGGGCACTGTCTCAGCATAGGAGTGTTACAGAGGTGTCATTATACAGCGCTCTCTCCTTATGTCATCTCCCTCAGCTACCACCGGGCACTGTCTCAGCATAGGAGTGTTATAAAGGTGTCATTATACAGCGCTCTCTCCTTATGTCAGCTCTCTCAGCTACCACCGGGCACTGTCTCAGCATAGGAGTGCTATAGAGGTGTCATTATACAGCGCTCTCTCCTTATGTCATCTCCCTCAGCTACCACCGGGCACTGTCTCAGCATAGGAGTGTTATAGAGATGTCATTATACAGCGCTCTCTCCTTATGTCAGCTCTCTCAGCTACCACCGGGCACTGTCTCAGCATTGGAGTGTTATAGAGGTGTCATTATACAGCGCTCTCTCCTTATGTCAGCTCTCTCAGCTACCACCGGGCACTGTCTCAGCATAGGAGTGTTATAGAGGTGTCATTATACAGCGCTCTCTCCTTATGTCATCTCCCTCAGCTACCACCGGGCACTGTCTCAGCATAGGAGTGTTATAGAGGTGTCATTATACAGCGCTCTCTCCTTATGTCATCTCCCTCAGCTACCACCGGGCACTGTCTCAGCATAGGAGTGTTATAGAGGTGTCATTATACAGCACTCTCTCCTTATGTCATCTCCCTCAGCTATCACCGGGTACTGTCTCAGCATAGGAGTGTTATAGAGGTGTCATTATACAGCGCTCTCTCCTTATGTCATCTCTCTCAGCTACCACCGGGCACTGTCTCAGCATAGGAGTGTTATAAAGGTGTCATTATACAGCGCTCTCTCCTTATGTCATCTCCCTCAGCTAACACCGGGCACTGTCTCAGCATAGGAGTGTTATAGAGGTGTCATTATGCAGCGTTCTCTCCTTATGTCAGCTCTCTCAGCTACCACCGGGCACTGTCTCAGCATAGGAGTGTTATAAAGGTGTCATTATACAGCGCTCTCTCCTTATGTCATCTCCCTCAGCTACCACCGGGCACTGTCTCAGCATAGGAGTGCTATAGAGGTGTCATTATACAGCGCTCTCTCCTTATGTCATCTCCCTCAGCTACCACCGGGCACTGTCTCAGCATAGGAGTGTTATAAAGGTGTCATTATACAGCGCTCTCTCCTTATGTCAGCTCCCTCAGCTACCACCGGGCACTGTCTCAGCATAGGAGTGTTATAGAGGTGTCATTATACAGCGCTCTCTCCTTATGTCAGCTCCCTCAGCTACCACCGGGCACTGTCTCAGCATAGGAGTGTTATAGAGGTGTCATTAGACAGCGCTCTCTCCTTATGTCAGCTCTCTCAGCTACCACCGGGCACTGTCTCAGCATAGGAGTGTTATAGAGGTGTCATTATACAGCGCTCTCTCCTTATGTCAGCTCTCTCAGCTACCACTGGGCACTGTCTCAGCATAGGAGTGTTATAGAGGTGTCATTATACAGCACTCTCCCTTATGTCAGCTCCCTCAGCTACCACCGGGAACTGTCTCAGCATAGGAGTGTTATAAAGGGGTCATTATACAGTGCTCTCTCCTTATGTCATCTCCCTCAGCTACCACCGGGCACTGTCTCAGCATAGGAGTGTTATAGAGGTGTCATTATACAGCGCTCTCTCCTTATGTCAGCTCCCTCAGCTACCACCGGGCACTGTCTCAGCATAGGAGTGTTATAGAGGTGTCATTAGACAGCGCTCTCTCCTTATGTCAGCTCTCTCAGCTACCACCGGGCACTGTCTCAGCATAGGAGTGTTATAGAGGTGTCATTATACAGCGCTCTCTCCTTATATCAGCTCTCTCAGCTACCACCGGGCACTGTCTCAGCATAGGAGTGTTATAGAGGTGTCATTATACAGCACTCTCCCTTATGTCAGCTCCCTCAGCTACCACCGGGAACTGTCTCAGCATAGGAGTGTTATAAAGGGGTCATTATACAGCGCTCTCTCCTTATGTCAGCTCCCTCAGCTACCACCGGGCACTGTCTCAGCATAGGAGTGTTAAAGAGGTGTCATTATACAGCGCTCTCTTCTTATGTCAGTTCTCTCAGCTCCCACCAGGCTCTGTCTCAGCATAGGAGTGTAATAGAGGTGTCATTATACAGCACTCTCTTATGTCAGCTCTCTCAGCTACCACCGGGCACTGTCTCAGCATAGGAGTGTAATAGAGGTGTCATTATACAGCACTCTCTTATGTCAGCTCTCTCAGCTACCACCGGGCACTGTCTCAGCATAGGAGTGTAATAGAGGTGTCATTATACAGCACTCTCTTATGTCAGCTCTCTCAGCTACCACCGGGCACTGTCTCAGCATAGGAGTGTAATAGAGGTGTCATTATACAGCACTCTCTTATGTCAGCTCTCTCAGCTACCACCGGGCACTGTCTCAGCATAGGAGTGTAATAGAGGTGTCATTATACAGCACTCTCTTATGTCAGCTCTCTCAGCTACCACCGGGCACTGTCTCAGCATAGGAGTGTAATAGAGGTGTCATTATACAGCACTCTCTTATGTCAGCTCTCTCAGCTACCACCGGGCACTGTCTCAGCATAGGAGTGTAATAGAGGTGTCATTATACAGCACTCTCTTATGTCAGCTCTCTCAGCTACCACCGGGCACTGTCTCAGCATAGGAGTGTAATAGAGGTGTCATTATACAGCACTCTCTTATGTCAGCTCTCTCAGCTACCACCGGGCACTGTCTCAGCATAGGAGTGTAATAGAGGTGTCATTATACAGCACTCTCTTATGTCAGCTCTCTCAGCTACCACCGGGCAGTGTCTCAGCATAGGAGTGTTATAGAGGTGTCATTATACAGCGCTCTCTCCATATGTCATTTCCCTCAGCTACCACCGGGAACTGTCTCAGCATAGGAGTGTTATAAAGGGGTCATTATACAGCGCTCTCTCCTTATGTCAGCTCCCTCAGCTACCACCGGGCACTGTCTCAGCATAGGAGTGTTAAAGAGGTGTCATTATACAGCGCTCTCTTCTTATGTCAGTTCTCTCAGCTCCCACCAGGCTCTGTCTCAGCATAGGAGTGTAATAGAGGTGTCATTATACAGCACTCTCTTATGTCAGCTCTCTCAGCTACCACCGGGCACTGTCTCAGCATAGGAGTGTAATAGAGGTGTCATTATACAGCACTCTCTTATGTCAGCTCTCTCAGCTACCACCGGGCACTGTCTCAGCATAGGAGTGTAATAGAGGTGTCATTATACAGCACTCTCTTATATCAGCTCTCTCAGCTACCACCGGGCACTGTCTCAGCATAGGAGTGTAATAGAGGTGTCATTATACAGCACTCTCTTATGTCAGCTCTCTCAGCTACCACCGGGCACTGTCTCAGCATAGGAGTGTAATAGAGGTGTCATTATACAGCACTCTCTTATGTCAGCTCTCTCAGCTACCACCGGGCACTGTCTCAGCATAGGAGTGTAATAGAGGTGTCATTATACAGCACTCTCTTATGTCAGCTCTCTCAGCTACCACCGGGCACTGTCTCAGCATAGGAGTGTAATAGAGGTGTCATTATACAGCACTCTCTTATGTCAGCTCTCTCAGCTACCACCGGGCACTGTCTCAGCATAGGAGTGTAATAGAGGTGTCATTATACAGCACTCTCTTATGTCAGCTCTCTCAGCTACCACCGGGCAGTGTCTCAGCATAGGAGTGTAATAGAGGTGTCATTATACAGCGCTCTCTCCTTATGTCAGCTCTCTCAGCTACCACCGGGCACTGTCTCAGCATAGGAGTGTTATAGAGGTGTCATTATACAGCGCTCTCTCCTTATGTCATCTCCCTCAGCTACCACCAGGCACTGTCTCAGCATAGGAGTGTTATAGAGGTGTCATTATACAGCGCTCTCTCCTTATGTCAGCTCCCTCAGCTACCATCGGGCACTGTCTCAGCATAGGAGTGTTATAGAGGTGTCATTATACAGCGCTCTCTCCTTATGTCAGCTCTCTCAGCTTCCACCGGGAACTGTCTCAGCATAGGAGTGTTATAGAGGTGTCATTATACATCACTCTCTCCTTATGTCAGCTCCCTCAGCTACCACCGGGCACTGTCTCAGCATAGGAGTGTTATAGAGGTGTCATTATACAGCGCTCTCTTATGTCAGCTCCCTCAGCTACCACCGGGCACTGTCTCAGCATAGGAGTGTTATAGAGGTGTCATTATACAGCGCTCTCTTATGTCAGCTCCCTCAGCTACCACCGGGCACTGTCTCAGCATAGGAGTGTTATAGAGGTGTCATTATACAGCGCTCTCTCCTTATATCAGCTCTCTCAGCTACCACCGGGCACTGTCTCAGCATAGGAGTGTTATAGAGGTGTCATTATACAGCGCTCTCTCCTTATGTCAGCTCCCTCAGCTACCACCGGGCACTGTCTCAGCATAGGAGTGTTATAGAGGTGTCATTATACAGCACTCTCTCCTTATGTCATCTCCCTCAGCTATCACCGGGTACTGTCTCAGCATAGGAGTGTTATAGAGGTGTCATTATACAGCGCTCTCTCCTTATGTCATCTCTCTCAGCTACCACCGGGCACTGTCTCAGCATAGGAGTGTTATAAAGGTGTCATTATACAGCGCTCTCTCCTTATGTCATCTCCCTCAGCTAACACCGGGCACTGTCTCAGCATAGGAGTGTTATAGAGGTGTCATTATGCAGCGTTCTCTCCTTATGTCATCTCTCTCAGCTACCACCGGGCACTGTCTCAGCATAGGAGTGTTATAGAGGTGCCATTATACAGCACTCTCTCCTTATGTCAGCTCCCTCAGCTACCACCGGGCACTGTCTCAGCATAGGAGTGTTATAGAGGTGTCATTATACAGCACTCTCTCCTTATGTCATCTCCCTCAGCTATCACCGGGTACTGTCTCAGCATAGGAGTGTTATAGAGGTGTCATTATACAGCGCTCTCTCCTTATGTCATCTCTCTCAGCTACCACCGGGCACTGTCTCAGCATAGGAGTGTTATAAAGGTGTCATTATACAGCGCTCTCTCCTTATGTCATCTCCCTCAGCTAACACCGGGCACTGTCTCAGCATAGGAGTGTTATAGAGGTGTCATTATGCAGCGTTCTCTCCTTATGTCAGCTCTCTCAGCTACCACCGGGCACTGTCTCAGCATAGGAGTGTTATAAAGGTGTCATTATACAGCGCTCTCTCCTTATGTCATCTCCCTCAGCTACCACCGGGCACTGTCTCAGCATAGGAGTGCTATAGAGGTGTCATTATACAGCGCTCTCTCCTTATGTCATCTCCCTCAGTTACCACCGGGCACTGTCTCAGCATAGGAGTGCTATAGAGGTGTCATTATACAGCGCTCTCTCCTTATGTCATCTCCCTCAGCTACCACCGGGCACTGTCTCAGCATAGGAGTGTTATAAAGGTGTCATTATACAGCGCTCTCTCCTTATGTCAGCTCCCTCAGCTACCACCGGGCACTGTCTCAGCATAGGAGTGTTATAGAGGTGTCATTATACAGCGCTCTCTCCTTATGTCAGCTCCCTCAGCTACCACCGGGCACTGTCTCAGCATAGGAGTGTTATAGAGGTGTCATTAGACAGCGCTCTCTCCTTATGTCAGCTCTCTCAGCTACCACCGGGCACTGTCTCAGCATAGGAGTGTTATAGAGGTGTCATTATACAGCGCTCTCTCCTTATGTCAGCTCTCTCAGCTACCACCGGGCACTGTCTCAGCATAGGAGTGTTATAGAGGTGTCATTATACAGCACTCTCCCTTATGTCAGCTCCCTCAGCTACCACCGGGAACTGTCTCAGCATAGGAGTGTTATAAAGGGGTCATTATACAGCGCTCTCTCCTTATGTCAGCTCCCTCAGCTACCACCGGGCACTGTCTCAGCATAGGAGTGTTATAGTGGTGTCATTAGACAGCGCTCTCTCCTTATGTCAGCTCTCTCAGCTACCACCGGGCACTGTCTCAGCATAGGAGTGTTATAGAGGTGTCATTATACAGCGCTCTCTCCTTATGTCAGCTCTCTCAGCTACCACCGGGCACTGTCTCAGCATAGGAGTGTTATAGAGGTGTCATTATACAGCACTCTCCCTTATGTCAGCTCCCTCAGCTACCACCGGGAACTGTCTCAGCATAGGAGTGTTATAAAGGGGTCATTATACAGCGCTCTCTCCTTATGTCAGCTCCCTCAGCTACCACCGGGCACTGTCTCAGCATAGGAGTGTTAAAGAGGTGTCATTATACAGCGCTCTCTTCTTATGTCAGTTCTCTCAGCTCCCACCAGGCACTGTCTCAGCATAGGAGTGTAATAGAGGTGTCATTATACAGCACTCTCTTATGTCAGCTCTCTCAGCTCCCACCGGGCACTGTCTCAGCATAGGAGTGTAATAGAGGTGTCATTATACAGCACTCTCTTATGTCAGCTCTCTCAGCTACCACCGGGCACTGTCTCAGCATAGAAGTGTAATAGAGGTGTCATTATACAGCACTCTCTTATGTCAGCTCTCTCAGCTACCACCGGGCACTGTCTCAGCATAGGAGTGTAATAGAGGTGTCATTATACAGCACTCTCTTATGTCAGCTCTCTCAGCTACCACCGGGCACTGTCTCAGCATAGGAGTGTAATAGAGGTGTCATTATACAGCACTCTCTTATGTCAGCTCTCTCAGCTACCACCGGGCACTGTCTCAGCATAGGAGTGTAATAGAGGTGTCATTATACAGCACTCTCTTATGTCAGCTCTCTCAGCTACCACCGGGCACTGTCTCAGCATAGGAGTGTAATAGAGGTGTCATTATACAGCACTCTCTTATGTCAGCTCTCTCAGCTACCACCGGGCACTGTCTCAGCATAGGAGTGTAATAGAGGTGTCATTATACAGCACTCTCTTATGTCAGCTCTCTCAGCTACCACCGGGCACTGTCTCAGCATAGGAGTGTAATAGAGGTGTCATTATACAGCACTCTCTTATGTCAGCTCTCTCAGCTACCACCGGGCAGTGTCTCAGCATAGGAGTGTTATAGAGGTGTCATTATACAGCGCTCTCTCCATATGTCATTTCCCTCAGCTACCACCGGGCACTGTCTCAGCATAGGAGTGTTATAGAGGTGTCATTATACAGCGCTCTCTCCTTATGTCATCTCCCTCAGCTACCACCAGGCACTGTCTCAGCATAGGAGTGTTATAGAGGTGTCATTATACAGCGCTCTCTCCTTATGTCAGCTCCCTCAGCTACCACCGGGCACTGTCTCAACATAGGAATGTTATAGAGGTGTCATTATACAGCGCTCTCTCCTTATGTCAGCTCTCTCAGCTTCCACCGGGAACTGTCTCAGCATAGGAGTGTTATAGAGGTGTCATTATACATCACTCTCTCCTTATGTCAGCTCCCTCAGCTACCACCGGGCACTGTCTCAGCAAAGGAGTGTTATAGAGGTGTCATTATACAGCGCTCTCTTATGTCAGCTCCCTCAGCTACCACCGGGCACTGTCTCAGCATAGGAGTGTTATAGAGGTGTCATTATACAGCGCTCTCTCCTTATATCAGCTCTCTCAGCTACCACCGGGCACTGTCTCAGCATAGGAGTGTTATAGAGGTGTCATTATACAGCGCTCTCTCCTTATGTCAGCTCCCTCAGCTACCACCGGGCACTGTCTCAGCATTGGAGTGTTATAGAGGTGCCATTATACAGCGCTCTCTCCTTATGTCAGCTATCTCAGCTACCACCAGGCACTGTCTCAGCATAGGATTGTTATAGAGGTGTCATTATACAGCGCTCTCTCCATATGTCATCTCCCTCAGCTACCACCGGGCACTGTCTCAGCATAGGAGTGTTATAGAGGTGTCATTATACAGCGCTCTCTCCATATGTCATCTCCCTCAGCTACCACCGGGCACTGTCTCAGCATAGGAGTGATATAGAGGTGTCATTATACAGCTCTCTCTCCTTATGTCAGCTCCCTTAGATACCACCGGGAACTGTCTCAGCATAGGAGTGTTATAGAGGTGTCATTATACAGCGCTCTCTCCTTATGTCAGCTCCCTCAGCTACCACCGGGCACTGTCTCAGCATAGGAGTGTTATAGAGATGTCATTATACAGCGCTCTCTCCTTATGTCAGCTCTCTCAGCTACCACCGGGCACTGTCTCAGCATTGGAGTGTTATAGAGGTGTCATTATACAGCGCTCTCTCCTTATGTCAGCTCTCTCAGCTACCACCGGGCACTGTCTCAGCATAGGAGTGTTATAGAGGTGTCATTATACAGCGCTCTCTCCTTATGTCATCTCCCTCAGCTACCACCGGGCACTGTCTCAGCATAGGAGTGTTATAGAGGTGTCATTATACAGCGCTCTCTCCTTATGTCATCTCCCTCAGCTACCACCGGGCACTGTCTCACTATAGGAGTGTTATAGAGGTGTCATTATACAGCGCTCTCTCCTTATGTCATCTCTCTCAGCTACCACCGGGCACTGTCTCAGCATAGGAGTGTTATAGAGGTGCCATTATACAGCACTCTCTCCTTATGTCAGCTCCCTCAGCTACCACCGGGCACTGTCTCAGCATAGGAGTGTTATAGAGGTGTCATTATACAGCACTCTCTCCTTATGTCATCTCCCTCAGCTATCACCGGGTACTGTCTCAGCATAGGAGTGTTATAGAGGTGTCATTATACAGCGCTCTCTCCTTATGTCATCTCTCTCAGCTACCACCGGGCACTGTCTCAGCATAGGAGTGTTATAAAGGTGTCATTATACAGCGCTCTCTCCTTATGTCATCTCCCTCAGCTAACACCGGGCACTGTCTCAGCATAGGAGTGTTATAGAGGTGTCATTATGCAGCGTTCTCTCCTTATGTCAGCTCTCTCAGCTACCACCGGGCACTGTCTCAGCATAGGAGTGTTATAAAGGTGTCATTATACAGCGCTCTCTCCTTATGTCATCTCCCTCAGCTACCACCGGGCACTGTCTCAGCATAGGAGTGCTATAGAGGTGTCATTATACAGCGCTCTCTCCTTATGTCATCTCCCTCAGCTACCACCGGGCACTGTCTCAGCATAGGAGTGTTATAAAGGTGTCATTATACAGCGCTCTCTCCTTATGTCAGCTCCCTCAGCTACCATCGGGCACTGTCTCAGCATAGGAGTGTTATAGAGGTGTCATTATACAGCGCTCTCTCCTTATGTCAGCTCCCTCAGCTACCACCGGGCACTGTCTCAGCATAGGAGTGTTATAGAGGTGTCATTAGACAGCGCTCTCTCCTTATGTCAGCTCTCTCAGCTACCACCGGGCACTGTCTCAGCATAGGAGTGTTATAGAGGTGTCATTATACAGCGCTCTCTCCTTATGTCAGCTCTCTCAGCTACCACCGGGCACTGTCTCAGCATAGGAGTGTTATAGAGGTGTCATTATACAGCACTCTCCCTTATGTCAGCTCCCTCAGCTACCACCGGGAACTGTCTCAGCATAGGAGTGTTATAAAGGGGTCATTATACAGCGCTCTCTCCTTATGTCAGCTCCCTCAGCTACCACCGGGCACTGTCTCAGCATAGGAGTGTTATAGAGGTGTCATTATACAGCGCTCTCTCCTTATGTCAGCTCCCTCAGCTACCACCGGGCACTGTCTCAGCATAGGAGTGTTATAGAGGTGTCATTAGACAGCGCTCTCTCCTTATGTCAGCTCTCTCAGCTACCACCGGGCACTGTCTCAGCATAGGAGTGTTATAGAGGTGTCATTATACAGCGCTCTCTCCTTATGTCAGCTCTCTCAGCTACCACCGGGCACTGTCTCAGCATAGGAGTGTTATAGAGGTGTCATTATACAGCACTCTCCCTTATGTCAGCTCCCTCAGCTACCACCGGGAACTGTCTCAGCATAGGAGTGTTATAAAGGGGTCATTATACAGCGCTCTCTCCTTATGTCAGCTCCCTCAGCTACCACCGGGCACTGTCTCAGCATAGGAGTGTTAAAGAGGTGTAATAATACAGTGCTCTCTTCTTATGTCAGTTCTCTCAGCTCCCACCAGGCACTGTCTCAGCATAGGAGTGTAATAGAGGTGTCATTATACAGCACTCTCTTATGTCAGCTCTCTCAGCTACCACCGGGCACTGTCTCAGCATAGGAGTGTAATAGAGGTGTCATTATACAGCACTCTCTTATGTCAGCTCTCTCAGCTACCACCGGGCACTGTCTCAGCATAGGAGTGTAATAGAGGTGTCATTATACAGCACTCTCTTATGTCAGCTCTCTCAGCTACCACCGGGCACTGTCTCAGCATAGGAGTGTAATAGAGGTGTCATTATACAGCACTCTCTTATGTCAGCTCTCTCAGCTACCACCGGGCACTGTCTCAGCATAGGAGTGTAATAGAGGTGTCATTATACAGCACTCTCTTATGTCAGCTCTCTCAGCTACCACCGGGCACTGTCTCAGCATAGGAGTGTAATAGAGGTGTCATTATACAGCACTCTCTTATGTCAGCTCTCTCAGCTACCACCGGGCACTGTCTCAGCATAGGAGTGTAATAGAGGTGTCATTATACAGCACTCTCTTATGTCAGCTCTCTCAGCTACCACCGGGCACTGTCTCAGCATAGGAGTGTTAAAGAGGTGTCATTATACAGCGCTCTCTTCTTATGTCAGTTCTCTCAGCTCCCACCGGGCACTGTCTCAGCATAGGAGTGTTAAAGAGGTGTCATTATACAGCGCTCTCTTCTTATGTCAGTTCTCTCAGCTCCCACCAGGCACTGTCTCAGCATAGGAGTGTAATAGAGGTGTCATTATACAGCACTCTCTTATGTCAGCTCTCTCAGCTCCCACCGGGCACTGTCTCAGCATAGGAGTGTAATAGAGGTGTCATTATACAGCACTCTCTTATGTCAGCTCTCTCAGCTACCACCGGGCACTGTCTCAGCATAGGAGTATAATAGAGGTGTCATTATAAAGCACTCTCTTATGTCAGCTCTCTCAGCTACCACCGGGCACTGTCTCAGCATAGGAGTGTAATAGAGGTGTCATTATACAGCACTCTCTTATGTCAGCTCTCTCAGCTACCACCGGGCACTGTCTCAGCATAGGAGTGTAATAGAGGTGTCATTATACAGCACTCTCTTATGTCAGCTCTCTCAGCTACCACCGGGCACTGTCTCAGCATAGGAGTGTAATAGAGGTGTCATTATACAGCACTCTCTTATGTCAGCTCTCTCAGCTACCACCGGGCACTGTCTCAGCATAGGAGTGATATAGAGGTGTCATTATACAGCGCTCTCTCCATATGTCATCTCCCTCAGCTACCACCGGGCACTGTCTCAGCATAGGAGTGTTACAGAGGTGTCATTATACAGCGCTCTCTCCTTATGTCATCTCCCTCAGCTACCACCGGGCACTGTCTCAGCATAGGAGTGTTATAAAGGTGTCATTATACAGCGCTCTCTCCTTATGTCAGCTCTCTCAGCTACCACCGGGCACTGTCTCAGCATAGGAGTGCTATAGAGGTGTCATTATACAGCGCTCTCTCCTTATGTCATCTCCCTCAGCTACCACCGGGCACTGTCTCAGCATAGGAGTGTTATAGAGATGTCATTATACAGCGCTCTCTCCTTATGTCAGCTCTCTCAGCTACCACCGGGCACTGTCTCAGCATTGGAGTGTTATAGAGGTGTCATTATACAGCGCTCTATCCTTATGTCAGCTCTCTCAGCTACCACCGGGCACTGTCTCAGCATAGGAGTGTTATAGAGGTGTCATTATACAGCGCTCTCTCCTTATGTCATCTCCCTCAGCTACCACCGGGCACTGTCTCAGCATAGGAGTGTTATAGAGGTGTCATTATACAGCACTCTCTTATGTCAGGTCTCTCAGCTACCACCGGGCACTGTCTCAGCATATGAGTGTTATAGAGGTGTCATTATACAGCGCTCTCTCCTTATGTCAGCTCTCTCAGCTACCACCGGGCACTGTCTCAGCATAGGAGTGTTATAGAGGTGTCATTATACAGCGCTCTCACCTTATGTCAGCTCCCTCAGCTACCACCGGGCACTGTCTCAGCATAGGAGTGTTATAGAGGTGTCATTATACAGCACTCTCTTATGTCATCTCCCTCAGCTACCACCAGGCACTGTCTCAGCATAGGAGTGTTATAGAGGTGTCATTATACAGCACTCTCTCCTTATGTCATCTCCCTCAGCTACCACCGGGCACTGTCTCACTATAGGAGTGTTATAGAGATGTCATTATACAGCGCTCTCTCCTTATGTCAGCTCTCTCAGCTACCACCGGGCACTGTCTCAGCATAGGAGTGTTATAGAGGTGTCATTATACAGCGCTCTCTCCTTATGTCAGCTCCCTCAGCTACCACCGGGCACTGTCTCAGCATAGGAGTGTTATAAAGGGGTCATTATACAGCGCTCTCTCCTTATGTCAGCTCCCTCAGCTACCACCGGGCACTGTCTCAGCATAGGAGTGTTAAAGAGGTGTCATTATACAGCGCTCTCTTCTTATGTCAGTTCTCTCAGCTCCCACCGGGCACTGTCTCAGCATAGGAGTGTTATAGAGGTGTCATTATACAGCGCTCTCTCCTTATGTCATCTCTCTCAGCTACCACCGGGCACTGTCTCACTATAGGAGTGTTATAGAGATGTCATTATACAGCGCTCTCTCCTTATGTCAGCTCCCTCAGCTACCACCGGGCACTGTCTCAGCATAGGAGTGTTAAAGAGGTGTCATTATACAGCGCTCTCTTCTTATGTCAGCTCTCAGCTCCCACCGGGCACTGTCTCAGCATAGGAGTGTTAAAGAGGTGTCATTATACAGCGCTCTCTTCTTATGTCAGTTCTCTCAGCTCCCACCAGGCACTGTCTCAGCATAGGAGTGTAATAGAGGTGTCATTATACAGCACTCTCTTATGTCAGCTCTCTCAGCTCCCACCGGGCACTGTCTCAGCATAGGAGTGTAATAGAGGTGTCATTATACAGCACTCTCTTATGTCAGCTCTCTCAGCTACCACCGGGCACTGTCTCAGCATAGGAGTGTAATAGAGGTGTCATTATAAAGCACTCTCTTATGTCAGCTCTCTCAGCTACCACCGGGCACTGTCTCAGCATAGGAGTGTAATAGAGGTGTCATTATACAGCACTCTCTTATGTCAGCTCTCTCAGCTACCACCGGGCACTGTCTCAGCATAGGAGTGTAATAGAGGTGTCATTATACAGCACTCTCTTATGTCAGCTCTCTCAGCTACCACCGGGCACTGTCTCAGCATAGGAGTGTAATAGAGGTGTCATTATACAGCACTCTCTTATGTCAGCTCTCTCAGCTACCACCGGGCACTGTCTCAGCATAGGAGTGTTATAGAGGTGTCATTATACAGCGCTCTCTCCTTATGTCAGCTCTCTCAGCTACCACCGGGCACTGTCTCAGCATAGGAGTGTTATAGAGGTGTCATTATACAGCGCTCTCACCTTATGTCAGCTCCCTCAGCTACCACCGGGCACTGTCTCAGCATAGGAGTGTTATAGAGGTGTCATTATACAGCACTCTCTAATGTCATCTCCCTCAGCTACCACCAGGCACTGTCTCAGCATAGGAGTGTTATAGAGGTGTCATTATACAGCACTCTCTCCTTATGTCATCTCCCTCAGCTACCACCGGGCACTGTCTCACTATAGGAGTGTTATAGAGATGTCATTATACAGCGCTCTCTCCTTATGTCAGCTCTCTCAGCTACCACCGGGCACTGTCTCAGCATAGGAGTGTTATAGAGGTGTCATTATACAGCGCTCTCTCCTTATGTCATCTCCCTCAGCTACCACCGGGCACTGTCTCAGCATAGGAGTGTTATAGAGGTGTCATTATACAGCACTCTCTTATGTCAGGTCTCTCAGCTACCACCGGGCACTGTCTCAGCATATGAGTGTTATAGAGGTGTCATTATACAGCGCTCTCTCCTTATGTCAGCTCTCTCAGCTACCACCGGGCACTGTCTCAGCATAGGAGTGTTATAGAGGTGTCATTATACAGCGCTCTCACCTTATGTCAGCTCCCTCAGCTACCACCGGGCACTGTCTCAGCATAGGAGTGTTATAGAGGTGTCATTATACAGCACTCTCTTATGTCATCTCCCTCAGCTACCACCAGGCACTGTCTCAGCATAGGAGTGTTATAGAGGTGTCATTATACAGCACTCTCTCCTTATGTCATCTCCCTCAGCTACCACCGGGCACTGTCTCACTATAGGAGTGTTATAGAGATGTCATTATACAGCGCTCTCTCCTTATGTCAGCTCTCTCAGCTACCACCGGGCACTGTCTCAGCATAGGAGTGTTATAGAGGTGTCATTATACAGCGCTCTCTCCTTATGTCAGCTCCCTCAGCTACCACCGGGCACTGTCTCAGCATAGGAGTGTTATAAAGGGGTCATTATACAGCGCTCTCTCCTTATGTCAGCTCCCTCAGCTACCACCGGGCACTGTCTCAGCATAGGAGTGTTAAAGAGGTGTCATTATACAGCGCTCTCTTCTTATGTCAGTTCTCTCAGCTCCCACCGGGCACTGTCTCAGCATAGGAGTGTTATAGAGGTGTCATTATACAGCGCTCTCTCCTTATGTCATCTCTCTCAGCTACCACCGGGCACTGTCTCACTATAGGAGTGTTATAGAGATGTCATTATACAGCGCTCTCTCCTTATGTCAGCTCCCTCAGCTACCACCGGGCACTGTCTCAGCATAGGAGTGTTAAAGAGGTGTCATTATACAGCGCTCTCTTCTTATGTCAGCTCTCAGCTCCCACCGGGCACTGTCTCAGCATAGGAGTGTTAAAGAGGTGTCATTATACAGCGCTCTCTTCTTATGTCAGTTCTCTCAGCTCCCACCAGGCACTGTCTCAGCATAGGAGTGTAATAGAGGTGTCATTATACAGCACTCTCTTATGTCAGCTCTCTCAGCTCCCACCGGGCACTGTCTCAGCATAGGAGTGTAATAGAGGTGTCATTATACAGCACTCTCTTATGTCAGCTCTCTCAGCTACCACCGGGCACTGTCTCAGCATAGGAGTGTAATAGAGGTGTCATTATAAAGCACTCTCTTATGTCAGCTCTCTCAGCTACCACCGGGCACTGTCTCAGCATAGGAGTGTAATAGAGGTGTCATTATACAGCACTCTCTTATGTCAGCTCTCTCAGCTACCACCGGGCACTGTCTCAGCATAGGAGTGTAATAGAGGTGTCATTATACAGCACTCTCTTATGTCAGCTCTCTCAGCTACCACCGGGCACTGTCTCAGCATAGGAGTGTAATAGAGGTGTCATTATACAGCACTCTCTTATGTCAGCTCTCTCAGCTACCACCGGGCACTGTCTCAGCATAGGAGTGTTATAGAGGTGTCATTATACAGCGCTCTCTCCTTATGTCAGCTCTCTCAGCTACCACCGGGCACTGTCTCAGCATAGGAGTGTTATAGAGGTGTCATTATACAGCGCTCTCACCTTATGTCAGCTCCCTCAGCTACCACCGGGCACTGTCTCAGCATAGGAGTGTTATAGAGGTGTCATTATACAGCACTCTCTAATGTCATCTCCCTCAGCTACCACCAGGCACTGTCTCAGCATAGGAGTGTTATAGAGGTGTCATTATACAGCACTCTCTCCTTATGTCATCTCCCTCAGCTACCACCGGGCACTGTCTCACTATAGGAGTGTTATAGAGATGTCATTATACAGCGCTCTCTCCTTATGTCAGCTCTCTCAGCTACCACCGGGCACTGTCTCAGCATAGGAGTGTTATAGAGGTGTCATTATACAGCGCTCTCTCCTTATGTCAGCTCCCTCAGCTACCACCGGGCACTGTCTCAGCATAGGAGTGTTATAAAGGGGTCATTATACAGCGCTCTCTCCTTATGTCAGCTCCCTCAGCTACCACCGGGCACTGTCTCAGCATAGGAGTGTTAAAGAGGTGTCATTATACAGCGCTCTCTTCTTATGTCAGTTCTCTCAGCTCCCACCGGGCACTGTCTCAGCATAGGAGTGTTATAGAGGTGTCATTATACAGCGCTCTCTCCTTATGTCATCTCTCTCAGCTACCACCGGGCACTGTCTCACTATAGGAGTGTTATAGAGATGTCATTATACAGCGCTCTCTCCTTATGTCAGCTCCCTCAGCTACCACCGGGCACTGTCTCAGCATAGGAGTGTTAAAGAGGTGTCATTATACAGCGCTCTCTTCTTATGTCAGTTCTCTCAGCTCCCACCGGGCACTGTCTCAGCATAGGAGTGTTAAAGAAGTGTCATTATACAGCGCTCTCTTCTTATGTCAGTTCTCTCAGCTCCCACCAGGCACTGTCTCAGCATAGGAGTGTAATAGAGGTGTCATTATACAGCACTCTCTTATGTCAGCTCTCTCAGCTCCCACCGGGCACTGTCTCAGCATAGGAGTGTAATAGAGGTGTCATTATACAGCACTCTCTTATGTCAGCTCTCTCAGCTACCACCGGGCACTGTCTCAGCATAGGAGTGTAATAGAGGTGTCATTATAAAGCACTCTCTTATGTCAGCTCTCTCAGCTACCACCGGGCACTGTCTCAGCATAGGAGTGTAATAGAGGTGTCATTATACAGCACTCTCTTATGTCAGCTCTCTCAGCTACCACCGGGCACTGTCTCAGCATAGGAGTGTAATAGAGGTGTCATTATACAGCACTCTCTTATGTCAGCTCTCTCAGCTACCACCGGGCACTGTCTCAGCATAGGAGTGTAATAGAGGTGTCATTATACATCACTCTCTTATGTCAGCTCTCTCAGCTACCACCGGGCACTGTCTCAGCATAGGAGTGATATAGAGGTGTCATTATACAGCGCTCTCTCCATATGTCATCTCCCTCAGCTACCACCGGGCACTGTCTCAGCATAGGAGTGTTACAGAGGTGTCATTATACAGCGCTCTCTCCTTATGTCATCTCCCTCAGCTACCACCGGGCACTGTCTCAGCATAGGAGTGTTATAAAGGTGTCATTATACAGCGCTCTCTCCTTATGTCAGCTCTCTCAGCTACCACCGGGCACTGTCTCAGCATAGGAGTGCTATAGAGGTGTCATTATACAGCGCTCTCTCCTTATGTCATCTCCCTCAGCTACCACCGGGCACTGTCTCAGCATAGGAGTGTTATAGAGATGTCATTATACAGCGCTCTCTCCTTATGTCAGCACTCTCAGCTACCACCGGGCACTGTCTCAGCATTGGAGTGTTATAGAGGTGTCATTATACAGCGCTCTCTCCTTATGTCAGCTCTCTCAGCTACCACCGGGCACTGTCTCAGCATAGGAGTGTTATAGAGGTGTCATTATACAGCGCTCTCTCCTTATGTCATCTCCCTCAGCTACCACCGGGCACTGTCTCAGCATAGGAGTGTTATAGAGGTGTCATTATACAGCGCTCTCTCCTTATGTCATCTCCCTCAGCTACCACCGGGCACTGTCTCAGCATAGGAGTGTTATAGAGGTGTCATTATACAGCACTCTCTCCTTATGTCATCTCCCTCAGCTATCACCGGGTACTGTCTCAGCATAGGAGTGTTATAGAGGTGTCATTATACAGCGCTCTCTCCTTATGTCATCTCTCTCAGCTACCACCGGGCACTGTCTCAGCATAGGAGTGTTATAAAGGTGTCATTATACAGCGCTCTCTCCTTATGTCATCTCCCTCAGCTAACACCGGGCACTGTCTCAGCATAGGAGTGTTATAGAGGTGTCATTATGCAGCGTTCTCTCCTTATGTCAGCTCTCTCAGCTACCACCGGGCACTGTCTCAGCATAGGAGTGTTATAAAGGTGTCATTATACAGCGCTCTCTCCTTATGTCATCTCCCTCAGCTACCACCGGGCACTGTCTCAGCATAGGAGTGCTATAGAGGTGTCATTATACAGCGCTCTCTCCTTATGTCATCTCCCTCAGCTACCACCGGGCACTGTCTCAGCATAGGAGTGTTATAAAGGTGTCATTATACAGCGCTCTCTCCTTATGTCAGCTCCCTCAGCTACCACCGGGCACTGTCTCAGCATAGGAGTGTTATAGAGGTGTCATTATACAGCGCTCTCTCCTTATGTCAGCTCCCTCAGCTACCACCGGGCACTGTCTCAGCATAGGAGTGTTATAGAGGTGTCATTAGACAGCGCTCTCTCCTTATGTCAGCTCTCTCAGCTACCACCGGGCACTGTCTCAGCATAGGAGTGTTATAGAGGTGTCATTATACAGCGCTCTCTCCTTATGTCAGCTCTCTCAGCTACCACCGGGCACTGTCTCAGCATAGGAGTGTTATAGAGGTGTCATTATACAGCACTCTCCCTTATGTCAGCTCCCTCAGCTACCACCGGGAACTGTCTCAGCATAGGAGTGTTATAAAGGGGTCATTATACAGTGCTCTCTCCTTATGTCATCTCCCTCAGCTACCACCGGGCACTGTCTCAGCATAGGAGTGTTATAGAGGTGTCATTATACAGCGCTCTCTCCTTATGTCAGCTCCCTCAGCTACCACCGGGCACTGTCTCAGCATAGGAGTGTTATAGAGGTGTCATTAGACAGCGCTCTCTCCTTATGTCAGCTCTCTCAGCTACCACCGGGCACTGTCTCAGCATAGGAGTGTTATAGAGGTGTCATTATACAGCGCTCTCTCCTTATATCAGCTCTCTCAGCTACCACCGGGCACTGTCTCAGCATAGGAGTGTTATAGAGGTGTCATTATACAGCACTCTCCCTTATGTCAGCTCCCTCAGCTACCACCGGGAACTGTCTCAGCATAGGAGTGTTATAAAGGGGTCATTATACAGCGCTCTCTCCTTATGTCAGCTCCCTCAGCTACCACCGGGCACTGTCTCAGCATAGGAGTGTTAAAGAGGTGTCATTATACAGCGCTCTCTTCTTATGTCAGTTCTCTCAGCTCCCACCTGGCACTGTCTCAGCATAGGAGTGTAATAGAGGTGTCATTATACAGCACTCTCTTATGTCAGCTCTCTCAGCTACCACCGGGCACTGTCTCAGCATAGGAGTGTAATAGAGGTGTCATTATACAGCACTCTCTTATGTCAGCTCTCTCAGCTACCACCGGGCACTGTCTCAGCATAGGAGTGTAATAGAGGTGTCATTATACAGCACTCTCTTATGTCAGCTCTCTCAGCTACCACCGGGCACTGTCTCAGCATAGGAGTGTAATAGAGGTGTCATTATACAGCACTCTCTTATGTCAGCTCTCTCAGCTACCACCGGGCACTGTCTCAGCATAGGAGTGTAATAGAGGTGTCATTATACAGCACTCTCTTATGTCAGCTCTCTCAGCTACCACCGGGCACTGTCTCAGCATAGGAGTGTAATAGAGGTGTCATTATACAGCACTCTCTTATGTCAGCTCTCTCAGCTACCACCGGGCACTGTCTCAGCATAGGAGTGTAATAGAGGTGTCATTATACAGCACTCTCTTATGTCAGCTCTCTCAGCTACCACCGGGCACTGTCTCAGCATAGGAGTGTAATAGAGGTGTCATTATACAGCACTCTCTTATGTCAGCTCTCTCAGCTACCACCGGGCACTGTCTCAGCATAGGAGTGTAATAGAGGTGTCATTATACAGCACTCTCTTATGTCAGCTCTCTCAGCTACCACCGGGCAGTGTCTCAGCATAGGAGTGTTATAGAGGTGTCATTATACAGCGCTCTCTCCATATGTCATTTCCCTCAGCTACCACCGGGCACTGTCTCAGCATAGGAGTGTTATAGAGGTGTCATTATACAGCGCTCTCTCCTTATGTCATCTCCCTCAGCTACCACCAGGCACTGTCTCAGCATAGGAGTGTTATAGAGGTGTCATTATACAGCGCTCTCTCCTTATGTCAGCTCCCTCAGCTACCACCGGGCACTGTCTCAGCATAGGAGTGTTATAGAGGTGTCATTATACAGCGCTCTCTCCTTATGTCAGCTCTCTCAGCTTCCACCGGGAACTGTCTCAGCATAGGAGTGTTATAGAGGTGTCATTATACATCACTCTCTCCTTATGTCAGCTCCCTCAGCTACCACCGGGCACTGTCTCAGCATAGGAGTGTTATAGAGGTGTCATTATACAGCGCTCTCTTATGTCAGCTCCCTCAGCTACCACCGGGCACTGTCTCAGCATAGGAGTGTTATAGAGGTGTCATTATACAGCGCTCTCTTATGTCAGCTCCCTCAGCT
The DNA here is from genome assembly GCF_028390025.1 of Pseudophryne corroboree. NCBI lineage: Eukaryota > Metazoa > Chordata > Amphibia > Anura > Myobatrachidae > Pseudophryne > Pseudophryne corroboree. The sequence goes on along the minus strand of NC_086449.1, from coordinate 821,965,037 downwards.
ACCACCGGGCACTGTCTCAGCATAGGAGTGTTATAGAGGTGTCATTATACAGCGCTCTCTCCTTATATCAGCTCTCTCAGCTACCACCGGGCACTGTCTCAGCATAGGAGTGTTATAGAGGTGTCATTATACAGCGCTCTCTCCTTATGTCAGCTCCCTCAGCTACCACCGGGCACTGTCTCAGCATAGGAGTGTTATAGAGGTGTCATTATACAGCACTCTCTCCTTATGTCATCTCCCTCAGCTATCACCGGGTACTGTCTCAGCATAGGAGTGTTATAGAGGTGTCATTATACAGCGCTCTCTCCTTATGTCATCTCTCTCAGCTACCACCGGGCACTGTCTCAGCATAGGAGTGTTATAAAGGTGTCATTATACAGCGCTCTCTCCTTATGTCATCTCCCTCAGCTAACACCGGGCACTGTCTCAGCATAGGAGTGTTATAGAGGTGTCATTATGCAGCGTTCTCTCCTTATGTCATCTCTCTCAGCTACCACCGGGCACTGTCTCAGCATAGGAGTGTTATAGAGGTGCCATTATACAGCACTCTCTCCTTATGTCAGCTCCCTCAGCTACCACCGGGCACTGTCTCAGCATAGGAGTGTTATAGAGGTGTCATTATACAGCACTCTCTCCTTATGTCATCTCCCTCAGCTATCACCGGGTACTGTCTCAGCATAGGAGTGTTATAGAGGTGTCATTATACAGCGCTCTCTCCTTATGTCATCTCTCTCAGCTACCACCGGGCACTGTCTCAGCATAGGAGTGTTATAAAGGTGTCATTATACAGCGCTCTCTCCTTATGTCATCTCCCTCAGCTAACACCGGGCACTGTCTCAGCATAGGAGTGTTATAGAGGTGTCATTATGCAGCGTTCTCTCCTTATGTCAGCTCTCTCAGCTACCACCGGGCACTGTCTCAGCATAGGAGTGTTATAAAGGTGTCATTATACAGCGCTCTCTCCTTATGTCATCTCCCTCAGCTACCACCGGGCACTGTCTCAGCATAGGAGTGCTATAGAGGTGTCATTATACAGCGCTCTCTCCTTATGTCATCTCCCTCAGCTACCACCGGGCACTGTCTCAGCATAGGAGTGCTATAGACGTGTCATTATACAGCGCTCTCTCCTTATGTCATCTCCCTCAGCTACCACCGGGCACTGTCTCAGCATAGGAGTGTTATAGAGGTGTCATTAGACAGCGCTCTCTCCTTATGTCAGCTCTCTCAGCTACCACCGGGCACTGTCTCAGCATAGGAGTGTTATAGAGGTGTCATTATACAGCACTCTCCCTTATGTCAGCTCCCTCAGCTACCACCGGGAACTGTCTCAGCATAGGAGTGTTATAAAGGGGTCATTATACAGCGCTCTCTCCTTATGTCAGCTCCCTCAGCTACCACCGGGCACTGTCTCAGCATAGGAGTGTTATAGAGGTGTCATTAGACAGCGCTCTCTCCTTATGTCAGCTCTCTCAGCTACCACCGGGCACTGTCTCAGCATAGGAGTGTTATAGAGGTGTCATTATACAGCGCTCTCTCCTTATGTCAGCTCTCTCAGCTACCACCGGGCACTGTCTCAGCATAGGAGTGTTATAGAGGTGTCATTATACAGCACTCTCCCTTATGTCAGCTCCCTCAGCTACCACCGGGAACTGTCTCAGCATAGGAGTGTTATAAAGGGGTCATTATACAGCGCTCTCTCCTTATGTCAGCTCCCTCAGCTACCACCGGGCACTGTCTCAGCATAGGAGTGTTAAAGAGGTGTCATTATACAGCGCTCTCTTCTTATGTCAGTTCTCTCAGCTCCCACCAGGCACTGTCTCAGCATAGGAGTGTAATAGAGGTGTCATTATACAGCACTCTCTTATGTCAGCTCTCTCAGCTACCACCGGGCACTGTCTCAGCATAGGAGTGTAATAGAGGTGTCATTATACAGCACTCTCTTATGTCAGCTCTCTCAGCTACCACCGGGCACTGTCTCAGCATAGAAGTGTAATAGAGGTGTCATTATACAGCACTCTCTTATGTCAGCTCTCTCAGCTACCACCGGGCACTGTCTCAGCATAGGAGTGTAATAGAGGTGTCATTATACAGCACTCTCTTATGTCAGCTCTCTCAGATACCACCGGGCACTGTCTCAGCATAGGAGTGTAATAGAGGTGTCATTATACAGCACTCTCTTATGTCAGCTCTCTCAGCTACCACCGGGCACTGTCTCAGCATAGGAGTGTAATAGAGGTGTCATTATACAGCACTCTCTTATGTCAGCTCTCTCAGCTACCACCGGGCACTGTCTCAGCATAGGAGTGTAATAGAGGTGTCATTATACAGCACTCTCTTATGTCAGCTCTCTCAGCTACCACCGGGCACTGTCTCAGCATAGGAGTGTAATAGAGGTGTCATTATACAGCACTCTCTTATGTCAGCTCTCTCAGCTACCACCGGGCACTGTCTCAGCATAGGAGTGTAATAGAGGTGTCATTATACAGCACTCTCTTATGTCAGCTCTCTCAGCTACCACCGGGCAGTGTCTCAGCATAGGAGTGTTATAGAGGTGTCATTATACAGCGCTCTCTCCATATGTCATTTCCCTCAGCTACCACCGGGCACTGTCTCAGCATAGGAGTGTTATAGAGGTGTCATTATACAGCGCTCTCTCCTTATGTCATCTCCCTCAGCTACCACCAGGCACTGTCTCAGCATAGGAGTGTTATAGAGGTGTCATTATACAGCGCTCTCTCCTTATGTCAGCTCCCTCAGCTACCACCGGGCACTGTCTCAGCATAGGAATGTTATAGAGGTGTCATTATACAGCGCTCTCTCCTTATGTCAGCTCTCTCAGCTTCCACCGGGAACTGTCTCAGCATAGGAGTGTTATAGAGGTGTCATTATACATCACTCTCTCCTTATGTCAGCTCCCTCAGCTACCACCGGGCACTGTCTCAGCAAAGGAGTGTTATAGAGGTGTCATTATACAGCGCTCTCTTATGTCAGCTCCCTCAGCTACCACCGGGCACTGTCTCAGCCTAGGAGTGTTATAGAGGTGTCATTATACAGCGCTCTCTCCTTATATCAGCTCTCTCAGCTACCACCGGGCACTGTCTCAGCATAGGAGTGTTATAGAGGTGTCATTATACAGCGCTCTCTCCTTATGTCAGCTCCCTCAGCTACCACCGGGCACTGTCTCAGCATTGGAGTGTTATAGAGGTGCCATTATACAGCGCTCTCTCCTTATGTCAGCTATCTCAGCTACCATAAGGCACTGTCTCAGCATAGGATTGTTATAGAGGTGTCATTATACAGCGCTCTCTCCATATGTCATCTCCCTCAGCTACCACCGGGCACTGTCTCAGCATTGGAGTGTTATAGAGGTGTCATTATACAGCGCTCTCTCCATATGTCATCTCCCTCAGCTACCACCGGGCACTGTCTCAGCATAGGAGTGATATAGAGGTGTCATTATACAGCGCTCTCTCCTTATGTCAGCTCCCTTAGATACCACCGGGAACTGTCTCAGCATAGGAGTGTTATAGAGGTGTCATTATACAGCGCTCTCTCCTTATTTCAGCTCCCTCAGCTACCACCGGGCACTGTCTCAGCATAGGAGTGTTATAGAGATGTCATTATACAGCGCTCTCTCCTTATGTCAGCTCTCTCAGCTACCACCGGGCACTGTCTCAGCATTGGAGTGTTATAGAGGTGTCATTATACAGCGCTCTCTCCTTATGTCAGCTCTCTCAGCTACCACCGGGCACTGTCTCAGCATAGGAGTGTTATAGAGGTGTCATTATACAGCGCTCTCTCCTTATGTCATCTCCCTCAGCTACCACCGGGCACTGTCTCAGCATAGGAGTGTTATAGAGGTGTCATTATACAGCGCTCTCTCCTTATGTCATCTCCCTCAGCTACCACCGGGCACTGTCTCACTATAGGAGTGTTATAGAGGTGTCATTATACAGCGCTCTCTCCTTATGTCATCTCTCTCAGCTACCACCGGGCACTGTCTCAGCATAGGAGTGTTATAGAGGTGCCATTATACAGCACTCTCTCCTTATGTCAGCTCCCTCAGCTACCACCGGGCACTGTCTCAGCATAGGAGTGTTATAGAGGTGTCATTATACAGCACTCTCTCCTTATGTCATCTCCCTCAGCTATCACCGGGTACTGTCTCAGCATAGGAGTGTTATAGAGGTGTCATTATACAGCGCTCTCTCCTTATGTCATCTCTCTCAGCTACCACCGGGCACTGTCTCAGCATAGGAGTGTTATAAAGGTGTCATTATACAGCGCTCTCTCCTTATGTCATCTCCCTCAGCTAACACCGGGCACTGTCTCAGCATAGGAGTGTTATAGAGGTGTCATTATGCAGCGTTCTCTCCTTATGTCAGCTCTCTCAGCTACCACCGGGCACTGTCTCAGCATAGGAGTGTTATAAAGGTGTCATTATACAGCGCTCTCTCCTTATGTCATCTCCCTCAGCTACCACCGGGCACTGTCTCAGCATAGGAGTGCTATAGAGGTGTCATTATACAGCGCTCTCTCCTTATGTCATCTCCCTCAGCTACCACCGGGCACTGTCTCAGCATAGGAGTGTTATAAAGGTGTCATTATACAGCGCTCTCTCCTTATGTCAGCTCCCTCAGCTACCACCGGGCACTGTCTCAGCATAGGAGTGTTATAGAGGTGTCATTATACAGCGCTCTCTCCTTATGTCAGCTCCATCAGCTACCACCGGGCACTGTCTCAGCATAGGAGTGTTATAGAGGTGTCATTAGACAGCGCTCTCTCCTTATGTCAGCTCTCTCAGCTACCACCGGGCACTGTCTCAGCATAGGAGTGTTATAGAGGTGTCATTATACAGCGCTCTCTCCTTATGTCAGCTCTCTCAGCTACCACCGGGCACTGTCTCAGCATAGGAGTGTTATAGAGGTGTCATTATACAGCACTCTCCCTTATGTCAGCTCCCTCAGCTACCACCGGGAACTGTCTCAGCATAGGAGTGTTATAAAGGGGTCATTATACAGCGCTCTCTCCTTATGTCAGCTCCCTCAGCTACCACCGGGCACTGTCTCAGCATAGGAGTGTTATAGAGGTGTCATTATACAGCGCTCTCTCCTTATGTCAGCTCCCTCAGCTACCACCGGGCACTGTCTCAGCATAGGAGTGTTATAGAGGTGTCATTAGACAGCGCTCTCTCCTTATGTCAGCTCTCTCAGCTACCACCGGGCACTGTCTCAGCATAGGAGTGTTATAGAGGTGTCATTATACAGCGCTCTCTCCTTATGTCAGCTCTCTCAGCTACCACCGGGCACTGTCTCAGCATAGGAGTGTTATAGAGGTGTCATTATACAGCACTCTCCCTTATGTCAGCTCCCTCAGCTACCACCGGGAACTGTCTCAGCATAGGAGTGTTATAAAGGGGTCATTATACAGCGCTCTCTCCTTATGTCAGCTCCCTCAGCTACCACCGGGCACTGTCTCAGCATAGGAGTGTTAAAGAGGTGTAATAATACAGTGCTCTCTTCTTATGTCAGTTCTCTCAGCTACCACCAGGCACTGTCTCAGCATAGGAGTGTAATAGAGGTGTCATTATACAGCACTCTCTTATGTCAGCTCTCTCAGCTACCACCGGGCACTGTCTCAGCATAGGAGTGTAATAGAGGTGTCATTATACAGCACTCTCTTATGTCAGCTCTCTCAGCTACCACCGGGCACTGTCTCAGCATAGGAGTGTAATAGAGGTGTCATTATACAGCACTCTCTTATGTCAGCTCTCTCAGCTACCACCGGGCACTGTCTCAGCATAGGAGTGTAATAGAGGTGTCATTATACAGCACTCTCTTATGTCAGCTCTCTCAGCTACCACCGGGCACTGTCTCAGCATAGGAGTGTAATAGAGGTGTCATTATACAGCACTCTCTTATGTCAGCTCTCTCAGCTACCACCGGGCACTGTCTCAGCATAGGAGTGTAATAGAGGTGTCATTATACAGCACTCTCTTATGTCAGCTCTCTCAGCTACCACCGGGCACTGTCTCAGCATAGGAGTGTAATAGAGGTGTCATTATACAGCACTCTCTTATGTCAGCTCTCTCAGCTACCACCGGGCACTGTCTCAGCATAGGAGTGTAATAGAGGTGTCATTATACAGCACTCTCTTATGTCAGCTCTCTCAGCTACCACCGGGCACTGTCTCAGCATAGGAGTGTAATAGAGGTGTCATTATACAGCACTCTCTTATGTCAGCTCTCTCAGCTACCACCGGGCAGTGTCTCAGCATAGGAGTGTTATAGAGGTGTCATTATACAGCGCTCTCTCCATATGTCATTTCCCTCAGCTACCACCGGGCACTGTCTCAGCATAGGAGTGTTATAGAGGTGTCATTATACAGCGCTCTCTCCTTATGTCATCTCCCTCAGCTACCACCAGGCACTGTCTCAGCATAGGAGTGTTATAGAGGTGTCATTATACAGCGCTCTCTCCTTATGTCATCTCTCTCAGCTACCACCGGGCACTGTCTCAGCATAGGAGTGTTATAGAGGTGCCATTATACAGCACTCTCTCCTTATGTCAGCTCCCTCAGCTACCACCGGGCACTGTCTCAGCATAGGAGTGTTATAGAGGTGTCATTATACAGCACTCTCTCCTTATGTCATCTCCCTCAGCTATCACCGGGTACTGTCTCAGCATAGGAGTGTTATAGAGGTGTCATTATACAGCGCTCTCTCCTTATGTCATCTCTCTCAGCTACCACCGGGCACTGTCTCAGCATAGGAGTGTTATAAAGGTGTCATTATACAGCGCTCTCTCCTTATGTCATCTCCCTCAGCTAACACCGGGCACTGTCTCAGCATAGGAGTGTTATAGAGGTGTCATTATGCAGCGTTCTCTCCTTATGTCAGCTCTCTCAGCTACCACCGGGCACTGTCTCAGCATAGGAGTGTTATAAAGGTGTCATTATACAGCGCTCTCTCCTTATGTCAGCTCTCTCAGCTACCACCGGGCACTGTCTCAGCATAGGAGTGCTATAGAGGTGTCATTATACAGCGCTCTCTCCTTATGTCATCTCCCTCAGCTACCACCGGGCACTGTCTCAGCATAGGAGTGTTATAAAGGTGTCATTATACAGCGCTCTCTCCTTATGTCAGCTCCCTCAGCTACCACCGGGCACTGTCTCAGCATAGGAGTGTTATAGAGGTGTCATTATACAGCGCTCTCTCCTTATGTCAGCTCCCTCAGCTACCACCGGGCACTGTCTCAGCATAGGAGTGTTATAGAGGTGTCATTAGACAGCGCTCTCTCCTTATGTCAGCTCTCTCAGCTACCACCGGGCACTGTCTCAGCATAGGAGTGTTATAGAGGTGTCATTATACAGCGCTCTCTCCTTATGTCAGCTCTCTCAGCTACCACCGGGCACTGTCTCAGCATAGGAGTGTTATAGAGGTGTCATTATACAGCACTCTCCCTTATGTCAGCTCCCTCAGCTACCACCGGGAACTGTCTCAGCATAGGAGTGTTATAAAGGGGTCATTATACAGCGCTCTCTCCTTATGTCAGCTCCCTCAGCTACCACCGGGCACTGTCTCAGCATAGGAGTGTTATAGAGGTGTCATTATACAGCGCTCTCTCCTTATGTCAGCTCCCTCAGCTACCACCGGGCACTGTCTCAGCATAGGAGTGTTATAGAGGTGTCATTAGACAGCGCTCTCTCCTTATGTCAGCTCTCTCAGCTACCACCGGGCACTGTCTCAGCATAGGAGTGTTATAGAGGTGTCATTATACAGCTCTCTCTCCTTATGTCAGCTCTCTCAGCTACCACCGGGCACTGTCTCAGCATAGGAGTGTTATAGAGGTGTCATTATACAGCACTCTCCCTTATGTCAGCTCCCTCAGCTACCACCGGGAACTGTCTCAGCATAGGAGTGTTATAAAGGGGTCATTATACAGCGCTCTCTCCTTATGTCAGCTCCCTCAGCTACCACCGGGCACTGTCTCAGCATAGGAGTGTTAAAAAGGTGTAATAATACAGTGCTCTCTTCTTATGTCAGTTCTCTCAGCTCCCACCAGGCACTGTCTCAGTATAGGAGTGTAATAGAGGTGTCATTATACAGCACTCTCTTATGTCAGCTCTCTCAGCTACCACCGGGCACTGTCTCAGCATAGGAGTGTAATAGAGGTGTCATTATACAGCACTCTCTTATGTCAGCTCTCTCAGCTACCACCGGGCACTGTCTCAGCATAGGAGTGTAATAGAGGTGTCATTATACAGCACTCTCTTATGTCAGCTCTCTCAGCTACCACCGGGCACTGTCTCAGCATAGGAGTGTAATAGAGGTGTCATTATACAGCACTCTCTTATGTCAGCTCTCTCAGCTACCACCGGGCACTGTCTCAGCATAGGAGTGTAATAGAGGTGTCATTATACAGCACTCTCTTATGTCAGCTCTCTCAGCTACCACCGGGCACTGTCTCAGCATAGGAGTGTAATAGAGGTGTCATTATACAGCACTCTCTTATGTCAGCTCTCTCAGCTACCACCGGGCACTGTCTCAGCATAGGAGTGTAATAGAGGTGTCATTATACAGCACTCTCTTATGTCAGCTCTCTCAGCTACCACCGGGCACTGTCTCAGCATAGGAGTGTAATAGAGGTGTCATTATACAGCACTCTCTTATGTCAGCTCTCTCAGCTACCACCGGGCACTGTCTCAGCATAGGAGTGTAATAGAGGTGTCATTATACAGCACTCTCTTATGTCAGCTCTCTCAGCTACCACCGGGCAGTGTCTCAGCATAGGAGTGTTATAGAGGTGTCATTATACAGCGCTCTCTCCATATGTCATTTCCCTCAGCTACCACCGGGCACTGTCTCAGCATAGGAGTGTTATAGAGGTGTCATTATACAGCGCTCTCTCCTTATGTCATCTCCCTCAGCTACCACCAGGCACTGTCTCAGCATAGGAGTGTTATAGAGGTGTCATTATACAGCGCTCTCTCCTTATGTCAGCTCCCTCAGCTACCACCGGGCACTGTCTCAGCATAGGAATGTTATAGAGGTGTCATTATACAGCGCTCTCTCCTTATGTCAGCTCTCTCAGCTTCCACCGGGAACTGTCTCAGCATAGGAGTGTTATAGAGGTGTCATTATACATCACTCTCTCCTTATGTCAGCTCCCTCAGCTACCACCGGGCACTGTCTCAGCAAAGGAGTGTTATAGAGGTGTCATTATACAGCGCTCTCTTATGTCAGCTCCCTCAGCTACCACCGGGCACTGTCTCAGCATAGGAGTGTTATAGAGGTGTCATTATACAGCGCTCTCTCCTTATATCAGCTCTCTCAGCTACCACCGGGCACTGTCTCAGCATAGGAGTGTTATAGAGGTGTCATTATACAGCGCTCTCTCCTTATGTCAGCTCCCTCAGCTACCACCGGGTACTGTCTCAGCATTGGAGTGTTATAGAGGTGCCATTATACAGCGCTCTCTCCTTATGTCAGCTATCTCAGCTACCACCAGGCACTGTCTCTCAGCATAGGATTGTTATAGAGGTGTCATTATACAGCGCTCTCTCCATATGTCATCTCCCTCAGCTACCACCGGGCACTGTCTCAGCATAGGAGTGTTATAGAGGTGTCATTATACAGCGCTCTCTCCATATGTCATCTCCCTCAGCTACCACCGGGCACTGTCTCAGCATAGGAGTGATATAGAGGTGTCATTATACAGCGCTCTCTCCTTATGTCAGCTCCCTTAGATACCACCGGGAACTGTCTCAGCATAGGAGTGTTATAGAGGTGTCATTATACAGCGCTCTCTCCTTATGTCAGCTCCCTCAGCTACCACCGGGCACTGTCTCAGCATAGGAGTGTTATAGAGATGTCATTATACAGCGCTCTCTCCTTATGTCAGCTCTCTCAGCTACCACCGGGCACTGTCTCAGCATTGGAGTGTTATAGAGGTGTCATTATACAGCGCTCTCTCCTTATGTCAGCTCTCTCAGCTACCACCGGGCACTGTCTCAGCATAGGAGTGTTATAGAGGTGTCATTATACAGCGCTCTCTCCTTATGTCATCTCCCTCAGCTACCACCGGGCACTGTCTCAGCATAGGAGTGTTATAGAGGTGTCATTATACAGCGCTCTCTCCTTATGTCATCTCCCTCAGCTACCACCGGGCACTGTCTCACTATAGGAGTGTTATAGAGGTGTCATTATACAGCGCTCTCTCCTTATGTCATCTCTCTCAGCTACCACCGGGCACTGTCTCAGCATAGGAGTGTTATAGAGGTGCCATTATACAGCACTCTCTCCTTATGTCAGCTCCCTCAGCTACCACCGGGCACTGTCTCAGCATAGGAGTGTTATAGAGGTGTCATTATACAGCACTCTCTCCTTATGTCATCTCCCTCAGCTATCACCGGGTACTGTCTCAGCATAGGAGTGTTATAGAGGTGTCATTATACAGCGCTCTCTCCTTATGTCAGCTCTCTCAGCTACCACCGGGCACTGTCTCAGCATAGGAGTGTTATAAAGGTGTCATTATACAGCGCTCTCTCCTTATGTCATCTCCCTCAGCTAACACCGGGCACTGTCTCAGCATAGGAGTGTTATAGAGGTGTCATTATGCAGCGTTCTCTCCTTATGTCAGCTCTCTCAGCTACCACCGGGCACTGTCTCAGCATAGGAGTGTTATAAAGGTGTCATTATACAGCGCTCTCTCCTTATGTCATCTCCCTCAGCTACCACCGGGCACTGTCTCAGCATAGGAGTGCTATAGAGGTGTCATTATACAGCGCTCTCTCCTTATGTCATCTCCCTCAGCTACCACCGGGCACTGTCTCAGCATAGGAGTGTTATAAAGGTGTCATTATACAGCGCTCTCTCCTTATGTCAGCTCCCTCAGCTACCACCGGGCACTGTCTCAGCATAGGAGTGTTATAGAGGTGTCATTATACAGCGCTCTCTCCTTATGTCAGCTCCCTCAGCTACCACCGGGCACTGTCTCAGCATAGGAGTGTTATAGAGGTGTCATTAGACAGCGCTCTCTCCTTATGTCAGCTCTCTCAGCTACCACCGGGCACTGTCTCAGCATAGGAGTGTTATAGAGGTGTCATTATACAGCACTCTCCCTTATGTCAGCTCCCTCAGCTACCACCGGGAACTGTCTCAGCATAGGAGTGTTATAAAGGGGTCATTATACAGCGCTCTCTCCTTATGTCAGCTCCCTCAGCTACCACCGGGCACTGTCTCAGCATAGGAGTGTTATAGAGGTGTCATTATACAGCGCTCTCTCCTTATGTCAGCTCCCTCAGCTACCACCGGGCACTGTCTCAGCATAGGAGTGTTATAGAGGTGTCATTAGACAGCGCTCTCTCCTTATGTCAGCTCTCTCAGCTACCACCGGGCACTGTCTCAGCATAGGAGTGTTATAGAGGTGTCATTATACAGCGCTCTCTCCTTATGTCAGCTCTCTCAGCTACCACCGGGCACTGTCTCAGCATAGGAGTGTTATAGAGGTGTCATTATACAGCACTCTCCCTTATGTCAGCTCCCTCAGCTACCACCGGGAACTGTCTCAGCATAGGAGTGTTATAAAGGGGTCATTATACAGCGCTCTCTCCTTATGTCAGCTCCCTCAGCTACCACCGGGCACTGTCTCAGCATAGGAGTGTTAAAGAGGTGTAATAATACAGTGCTCTCTTCTTATGTCAGTTCTCTCAGCTCCCACCAGGCACTGTCTCAGCATAGGAGTGTAATAGAGGTGTCATTATACAGCACTCTCTTATGTCAGCTCTCTCAGCTACCACCGGGCACTGTCTCAGCATAGGAGTGTAATAGAGGTGTCATTATACAGCACTCTCTTATGTCAGCTCTCTCAGCTACCACCGGGCACTGTCTCAGCATAGGAGTGTAATAGAGGTGTCATTATACAGCACTCTCTTATGTCAGCTCTCTCAGCTACCACCGGGCACTGTCTCAGCATAGGAGTGTAATAGAGGTGTCATTATACAGCACTCTCTTATGTCAGCTCTCTCAGCTACCACCGGGCACTGTCTCAGCATAGGAGTGTAATAGAGGTGTCATTATACAGCACTCTCTTATGTCAGCTCTCTCAGCTACCACCGGGCACTGTCTCAGCATAGGAGTGTAATAGAGGTGTCATTATACAGCACTCTCTTATGTCAGCTCTCTCAGCTACCACCGGGCACTGTCTCAGCATAGGAGTGTAATAGAGGTGTCATTATACAGCACTCTCTTATGTCAGCTCTCTCAGCTACCACCGGGCACTGTCTCAGCATAGGAGTGTAATAGAGGTGTCATTATACAGCACTCTCTTATGTCAGCTCTCTCAGCTACCACCGGGCACTGTCTCAGCATAGGAGTGTAATAGAGGTGTCATTATACAGCACTCTCTTATGTCAGCTCTCTCAGCTACCACCGGGCAGTGTCTCAGCATAGGAGTGTTATAGAGGTGTCATTATACAGCGCTCTCTCCATATGTCATTTCCCTCAGCTACCACCGGGCACTGTCTCAGCATAGGAGTGTTATAGAGGTGTCATTATACAGCGCTCTCTCCTTATGTCATCTCCCTCAGCTACCACCAGGCACTGTCTCAGCATAGGAGTGTTATAGAGGTGTCATTATACAGCGCTCTCTCCTTATGTCAGCTCCCTCAGCTACCACCGGGCACTGTCTCAGCATAGGAGTGTTATAGAGGTGTCATTATACAGCGCTCTCTCCTTATGTCAGCTCTCTCAGCTTCCACCGGGAACTGTCTCAGCATAGGAGTGTTATAGAGGTGTCATTATACATCACTCTCTCCTTATGTCAGCTCCCTCAGCTACCACCGGGCACTGTCTCAGCATAGGAGTGTTATAGAGGTGTCATTATACAGCGCTCTCTTATGTCAGCTCCCTCAGCTACCACCGGGCACTGTCTCAGCATAGGAGTGTTATAGAGGTGTCATTATACAGCGCTCTCTTATGTCAGCTCCCTCAGCTACCACCGGGCACTGTCTCAGCATAGGAGTGTTATAGAGGTGTCATTATACAGCACTCTCTCCTTATATCAGCTCTCTCAGCTACCACCGGGCACTGTCTCAGCATAGGAGTGTTATAGAGGTGTCATTATACAGCGCTCTCTCCTTATGTCAGCTCCCTCAGCTACCACCGGGCACTGTCTCAGCATAGGAGTGTTATAGAGGTGTCATTATACAGCACTCTCTCCTTATGTCAGCTCCCTCAGCTACCACCGGGCACTGTCTCAGCATAGGAGTGTTATAGAGGTGTCATTATACAGCACTCTCTCCTTATGTCAGCTCCCTCAGCTACCACCGGGCACTGTCTCAGCATAGGAGTGTTATAGAGGTGTCATTATACAGCGCTCTCTCCTTATATCAGCTCTCTCAGCTACCACCGGGCACTGTCTCAGCATAGGAGTGTTATAGAGGTGTCATTATACAGCGCTCTCTCCTTATGTCAGCTTCCTCAGCTACCACCGGGCACTGTCTCAGCATTGGAGTGTTATAGAGGTGCCATTATACAGCGCTCTCTCCTTATGTCAGCTATCTCAGCTACCACCGGGCACTGTCTCAGCATAGGAGTGCTATAGAGGTGTCATTATACAGCGCTCTCTCCATATGTCATCTCCCTCAGCTACCACCGGGCACTGTCTCAGCATAGGAGTGTTATAGAGGTGTCATTATACAGCGCTCTCTCCATATGTCATCTCCCTCAGCTACCACCGGGCACTGTCTCATCATAGGAGTGATATAGAGGTGTCATTATACAGCGCTCTCTCCTTATGTCAGCTCCCTTAGATACCACCGGGAACTGTCTCAGCATAGGAGTGTTATAGAGGTGTCATTATACAGCGCTCTCTCCTTATGTCAGCTCCCTCAGCTACCACCGGGCACTGTCTCAGCATAGGAGTGTTATAGAGGTGTCATTATACAGCACTCTCTCCTTATGTCAGCTCCCTCAGCTACCACCGGGCACAGTCTCACCATAGGAGTGTTATAGAGGTGTCATTATACAGCACTCTCTCCTTATGTCAGCTCCCTCAACTACCACCGGGTACTGTCTCAGCATAGGAGTGTTATAGAGGTGTCATTATACAGCACTCTCTTATGTCAGCTCCCTCAGCTACCACCGGGCACTGTCTCAGCATAGGAGTGTTATAGAGGAGTCATTATACAGCGCTCTCTCATTATTTCATCTCCCTCAGCTACCACCAGGCACTGTCTCAGCATAGGAGTGTTATAGAGGTGTCATTATACAGCACTCTCTCCTTATGTCAGCTCCCTCAGCTACCACCGGGCACTGTCTCAGTATAGGAGTGTTATAGAGGTGTCATTATACAGCGCTCTCTCCTTATGTCAGCTCTCTCAGCTACCACCGGGCACTGTCTCAGCATAGGAGTGTTATAGAGGTGTCATTATACAGCGCTCTCTCCTTATGTCATCTCTCTCAGCTACCACCGGGCACTGTCTCAGCATAGGAGTGTTATAGAGGTGTCATTATACAGCGCTCTCTTCTTATGTCATCTCAGCTACCACCGGGCACTGTCTCAGCATAGGAGTGTTATAGAGATGTCATTATACAGCGCTCTCTCCTTATGTCAGCTCTCTCAGCTACCACCGGGCACTGTCTCAGCATTGGAGTGTTATAGAGGTGTCATTATACAGCGCTCTCTCCTTATGTCAGCTCTCTCAGCTACCACCGGGCACTGTCTCAGCATAGGAGTGTTATAGAGGTGTCATTATACAGCGCTCTCTCCTTATGTCATCTCCCTCAGCTACCACCGGGCACTGTCTCAGCATAGGAGTGTTATAGAGGTGTCATTATACAGCGCTCTCTCCTTATGTCATCTCCCTCAGCTACCACCGGGCACTGTCTCACTATAGGAGTGTTATAGAGGTGTCATTATACAGCGCTCTCTCCTTATGTCATCTCTCTCAGCTACCACCGGGCACTGTCTCAGCATAGGAGTGTTATAGAGGTGCCATTATACAGCACTCTCTCCTTATGTCAGCTCCCTCAGCTACCACCGGGCACTGTCTCAGCATAGGAGTGTTATAGAGGTGTCATTATACAGCACTCTCTCCTTATGTCATCTCCCTCAGCTATCACCGGGTACTGTCTCAGCATAGGAGTGTTATAGAGGTGTCATTATACAGCGCTCTCTCCTTATGTCAGCTCTCTCAGCTACCACCGGGCACTGTCTCAGCATAGGAGTGTTATAAAGGTGTCATTATACAGCGCTCTCTCCTTATGTCATCTCCCTCAGCTAACACCGGGCACTGTCTCAGCATAGGAGTGTTATAGAGGTGTCATTATGCAGCGTTCTCTCCTTATGTCAGCTCTCTCAGCTACCACCGGGCACTGTCTCAGCATAGGAGTGTTATAAAGGTGTCATTATACAGCGCTCTCTCCTTATGTCATCTCCCTCAGCTACCACCGGGCACTGTCTCAGCATAGGAGTGCTATAGAGGTGTCATTATACAGCGCTCTCTCCTTATGTCATCTCCCTCAGCTACCACCGGGCACTGTCTCAGCATAGGAGTGTTATAAAGGTGTCATTATACAGCGCTCTCTCCTTATGTCAGCTCCCTCAGCTACCACCGGGCACTGTCTCAGCATAGGAGTGTTATAGAGGTGTCATTATACAGCGCTCTCTCCTTATGTCAGCTCCCTCAGCTACCACCGGGCACTGTCTCAGCATAGGAGTGTTATAGAGGTGTCATTAGACAGCGCTCTCTCCTTATGTCAGCTCTCTCAGCTACCACCGGGCACTGTCTCAGCATAGGAGTGTTATAGAGGTGTCATTATACAGCACTCTCCCTTATGTCAGCTCCCTCAGCTACCCCTGGGAACTGTCTCAGCATAGGAGTGTTATAAAGGGGTCATTATACAGCGCTCTCTCCTTATGTCAGCTCCCTCAGCTACCACCGGGCACTGTCTCAGCATAGGAGTGTTATAGAGGTGTCATTATACAGCGCTCTCTCCTTATGTCAGCTCCCTCAGCTACCACCGGGCACTGTCTCAGCATAGGAGTGTTATAGAGGTGTCATTAGACAGCGCTCTCTCCTTATGTCAGCTCTCTCAGCTACCACCGGGCACTGTCTCAGCATAGGAGTGTTATAGAGGTGTCATTATACAGCGCTCTCTCCTTATGTCAGCTCTCTCAGCTACCACCGGGCACTGTCTCAGCATAGGAGTGTTATAGAGGTGTCATTATACAGCACTCTCCCTTATGTCAGCTCCCTCAGCTACCACCGGGAACTGTCTCAGCATAGGAGTGTTATAAAGGGGTCATTATACAGCGCTCTCTCCTTATGTCAGCTCCCTCAGCTACCACCGGGCACTGTCTCAGCATAGGAGTGTTAAAGAGGTGTAATAATACAGTGCTCTCTTCTTATGTCAGTTCTCTCAGCTCCCACCAGGCACTGTCTCAGCATAGGAGTGTAATAGAGGTGTCATTATACAGCACTCTCTTATGTCAGCTCTCTCAGCTACCACCGGGCACTGTCTCAGCATAGGAGTGTAATAGAGGTGTCATTATACAGCACTCTCTTATGTCAGCTCTCTCAGCTACCACCGGGCACTGTCTCAGCATAGGAGTGTAATAGAGGTGTCATTATACAGCACTCTCTTATGTCAGCTCTCTCAGCTACCACCGGGCACTGTCTCAGCATAGGAGTGTAATAGAGGTGTCATTATACAGCACTCTCTTATGTCAGCTCTCTCAGCTACCACCGGGCACTGTCTCAGCATAGGAGTGTAATAGAGGTGTCATTATACAGCACTCTCTTATGTCAGCTCTCTCAGCTACCACCGGGCACTGTCTCAGCATAGGAGTGTAATAGAGGTGTCATTATACAGCACTCTCTTATGTCAGCTCTCTCAGCTACCACCGGGCACTGTCTCAGCATAGGAGTGTAATAGAGGTGTCATTATACAGCACTCTCTTATGTCAGCTCTCTCAGCTACCACCGGGCACTGTCTCAGCATAGGAGTGTAATAGAGGTGTCATTATACAGCACTCTCTTATGTCAGCTCTCTCAGCTACCACCGGGCACTGTCTCAGCATAGGAGTGTAATAGAGGTGTCATTATACAGCACTCTCTTATGTCAGCTCTCTCAGCTACCACCGGGCAGTGTCTCAGCATAGGAGTGTTATAGAGGTGTCATTATACAGCGCTCTCTCCATATGTCATTTCCCTCAGCTACCACCGGGCACTGTCTCAGCATAGGAGTGTTATAGAGGTGTCATTATACAGCGCTCTCTCCTTATGTCATCTCCCTCAGCTACCACCAGGCACTGTCTCAGCATAGGAGTGTTATAGAGGTGTCATTATACAGCGCTCTCTCCTTATGTCAGCTCCCTCAGCTACCACCGGGCACTGTCTCAGCATAGGAGTGTTATAGAGGTGTCATTATACAGCGCTCTCTCCTTATGTCAGCTCTCTCAGCTTCCACCGGGAACTGTCTCAGCATAGGAGTGTTATAGAGGTGTCATTATACATCACTCTCTCCTTATGTCAGCTCCCTCAGCTACCACCGGGCACTGTCTCAGCATAGGAGTGTTATAGAGGTGTCATTATACAGCGCTCTCTTATGTCAGCTCCCTCAGCTACCACCGGGCACTGTCTCAGCATAGGAGTGTTATAGAGGTGTCATTATACAGCGCTCTCTTATGTCAGCTCCCTCAGCTACCACCGGGCACTGTCTCAGCATAGGAGTGTTATAGAGGTGTCATTATACAGCACTCTCTCCTTATATCAGCTCTCTCAGCTACCACCGGGCACTGTCTCAGCATAGGAGTGTTATAGAGGTGTCATTATACAGCGCTCTCTCCTTATGTCAGCTCCCTCAGCTACCACCGGGCACTGTCTCAGCATAGGAGTGTTATAGAGGTGTCATTATACAGCACTCTCTCCTTATGTCAGCTCCCTCAGCTACCACCGGGCACTGTCTCAGCATAGGAGTGTTATAGAGGTGTCATTATACAGCACTCTCTCCTTATGTCAGCTCCCTCAGCTACCACCGGGCACTGTCTCAGCATAGGAGTGTTATAGAGGTGTCATTATACAGCGCTCTCTCCTTATATCAGCTCTCTCAGCTACCACCGGGCACTGTCTCAGCATAGGAGTGTTATAGAGGTGTCATTATACAGCGCTCTCTCCTTATGTCAGCTTCCTCAGCTACCACCGGGCACTGTCTCAGCATTGGAGTGTTATAGAGGTGCCATTATACAGCGCTCTCTCCTTATGTCAGCTATCTCAGCTACCACCGGGCACTGTCTCAGCATAGGAGTGCTATAGAGGTGTCATTATACAGCGCTCTCTCCATATGTCATCTCCCTCAGCTACCACCGGGCACTGTCTCAGCATAGGAGTGTTATAGAGGTGTCATTATACAGCGCTCTCTCCATATGTCATCTCCCTCAGCTACCACCGGGCACTGTCTCATCATAGGAGTGATATAGAGGTGTCATTATACAGCGCTCTCTCCTTATGTCAGCTCCCTTAGATACCACCGGGAACTGTCTCAGCATAGGAGTGTTATAGAGGTGTCATTATACAGCGCTCTCTCCTTATGTCAGCTCCCTCAGCTACCACCGGGCACTGTCTCAGCATAGGAGTGTTATAGAGGTGTCATTATACAGCACTCTCTCCTTATGTCAGCTCCCTCAGCTACCACCGGGCACAGTCTCACCATAGGAGTGTTATAGAGGTGTCATTATACAGCACTCTCTCCTTATGTCAGCTCCCTCAACTACCACCGGGTACTGTCTCAGCATAGGAGTGTTATAGAGGTGTCATTATACAGCACTCTCTTATGTCAGCTCCCTCAGCTACCACCGGGCACTGTCTCAGCATAGGAGTGTTATAGAGGAGTCATTATACAGCGCTCTCTCATTATTTCATCTCCCTCAGCTACCACCAGGCACTGTCTCAGCATAGGAGTGTTATAGAGGTGTCATTATACAGCACTCTCTCCTTATGTCAGCTCCCTCAGCTACCACCGGGCACTGTCTCAGTATAGGAGTGTTATAGAGGTGTCATTATACAGCGCTCTCTCCTTATGTCAGCTCTCTCAGCTACCACCGGGCACTGTCTCAGCATAGGAGTGTTATAGAGGTGTCATTATACAGCGCTCTCTCCTTATGTCATCTCTCTCAGCTACCACCGGGCACTGTCTCAGCATAGGAGTGTTATAGAGGTGTCATTATACAGCGCTCTCTTCTTATGTCATCTCAGCTACCACCGGGCACTGTCTCAGCATAGGAGTGTTATAGAGGAGTCATTATACAGCGCTCTCTCCTTATGTCATCTCCCTCAGCTACCACCGGGCACTGTCTCAGCATAGGAGTGTTATAGAGGTGTCATTATACAGCGCTCTCTTATGTCAGCTCCCTCAGCTACCACGGGCACTGTCTCAGCATAGGAGTGTTATAGGGTGTCATTATACAGCGCTCTCTCCTTATGTCAGCTCCCTCAGCTACCACCGGGCACTGTCTCAGCATAGGAGTGTTATAGAGGTGTCATTGTACAGCGCTCTCTCCTTATGTCATCTCCCTCAGCTACCACCGGGCACTGTCTCAGCATAGGAGTGTTATAGAGGTGCCATTATACAGCGCTCTCTCCTTATGTCACCTCCCTCAGCTACCACCGGGCACTGTCTCAGCATAGGAGTGTTATAGAGGTGTCATTATACAGCGCTCTCTCTTTATGTCAGCTCTCTCAGCTACCACCGGGCACTGTCTCAGCATAGCAGTGTTATAGAGGTGTCATTATACAGCGCTCTCTCCTTATGTCAGCTCTCTCAGCTACCACCGGGCACTGTCTCAGCATAGGAGTGTTATAGAGGTGCCATTATACAGCGCTCTCTCTTTATGTCAGCTCTCTCAGCTACCACCGGGCACTGTCTCAGCATAGCAGTGTTATAGAGGTGTCATTACAGCGCTCTCTCCTTATGTCAGCTCTCTCAGCTACCACCGGGCACTGTCTCAGCATAGGAGTGTTATAGAGGTGTCATTATACAGCGCTCTCTCCTTATGTCAGCTCCCTCAGCTACCACCGGGCACTGTCTCAGCATAGGAGTGTTATAGAGGTGTCATTATACAGCGCTCTCTCCTTATGTCATCTCCCTCAGCTACCACCAGGCACTGTCTCAGCATAGGAGTGTTATAGAGGTGTCATTATACAGCACTCTCTCCTTATGTCAGCTCTCTCAGCTACCACCGGGCACTGTCTCAGCATAGGAGTGATATAGAGGTGTCATTATACAGCGCTCTCTTCTTATGTCATCTCAGCTACCACCGGGCACTGTCTCAGCATAGGAGTGTTATAGAGGTGTCATTATACAGCACTATCTCCTTATGTCAGCTCCCTCAGCTACCACCAGGCACTGTCTCAGCTAGAGATGAGCGGGTTCGGTTTCTCTGAATCCGAACCCGCCAGAACTTCATGTTTTTTTTCACGGGTCCGAGCGACTCGGATCTTCCCGCCTTGCTCGGTTAACCCGAGCGCGCCCGAACGTCATCATGACGCTGTCGGATTCTCGCGAGGCTCGGATTCTATCGCGAGACTCGGATTCTATATAAGGAGCCGCGCGTCGCCGCCATTTTCACACGTGCATTGAGATTGATAGGGATAGGACGTGGCTGGCGTCCTCTCCGTTTAGACACTTGATTTACTAATTTTGGGGAGCATTAGGAGTACTACTCAGTAGTGTACAGTGCAGAGTTTTGCTGATAGTGACCAGTGACCACCACTTTTATTTATAATCCGTTCTCTGCCTGAAAAAAGCGATACACAGCACACAGTGACTCAGTCACATACATACCATATCTGTGTGCACTGCTCAGGCTCAGGCCAGTGTGCTGCATCATCTATATATATTATATATCTGTCTGACTGCTCAGCTCACACAGCTTATAATTGTGGGGGAGACTGGGGAGCACTACTGCAGTGCCAGTTATAGGTTATAGCAGGAGCCAGGAGTACATAATATTATATTAAAATTAAACAGTGCACACTTTTGCTGCAGGAGTGCCACTGCCAGTGTGACTAGTGACCAGTGACCTGACCACCAGTATATAATATTAGTAGTATACTATCTCTTTATCAACCAGTCTATATTAGCAGCAGACACAGTACAGTGCGGTAGTTCACGGCTGTGGCTACCTCTGTGTCGGCACTCGGCAGCCCGTCCATAATTGTATATACCAGTGACCTAACCGTGGTTTTTTTTTCTTTCTTTATACATACATACTAGTTACGAGTATACTATCTCTTTATCAACCAGTCTATATATTAGCAGCAGACACAGTACAGTGCGGTAGTTCACGGCTGTGGCTACCTCTGTGTCGGCACTCGGCAGCCCGTCCATAATTGTATATACCAGTGACCTAACCGTGGTTTTTTTTTCTTTCTTTATACATACATACTAGTTACGAGTATACTATCTCTTTATCAACCAGTCTATATATTAGCAGCAGACACAGTACAGTGCGGTAGTTCACGGCTGTGGCTACCTCTGTGTCGGCACTCGGCAGCCCGTCCATAATTGTATATACCACCTAACCGTGGTTTTTTTTTCTTTCTTTATACATACATACTAGTTACGAGTATACTATCTCTTTATCAACCAGTCTATATATTAGCAGCAGACACAGTACAGTGCGGTAGTTCACGGCTGTGGCTACCTCTGTGTCGGCACTCGGCAGCCCGTCCATAATTGTATATACCACCTAACCGTGGTTTTTTTTTCTTTCTTTATACATACATACTAGTTACGAGTATACTATCTCTTTATCAACCAGTCTATATATTAGCAGCAGACACAGTACAGTGCGGTAGTTCACGGCTGTGGCTACCTCTGTGTCGGCACTCGGCAGCCCGTCCATAATTGTATATACCACCTAACCGTGGTTTTTTTTTCTTTCTTTATACATACATACTAGTTACGAGTATACTATCTCTTTATCAACCAGTCTATATATTAGCAGCAGACACAGTACAGTGCGGTAGTTCACGGCTGTGGCTACCTCTGTGTCGGCACTCGGCAGCCCGTCCATAATTGTATACTAGTATCCAATCCATCCATCTCCATTGTTTACCTGAGGTGCCTTTTAGTTGTGCCTATTAAAATATGGAGAACAAAAATGTTGAGGTTCCAAAATTAGGGAAAGATCAAGATCCACTTCCACCTCGTGCTGAAGCTGCTGCCACTAGTCATGGCCGAGACGATGAAATGCCAGCAACGTCGTCTGCCAAGGCCGATGCCCAATGTCATAGTACAGAGCATGTCAAATCCAAAACACCAAATATCAGTAAAAAGCCTCTTTTTTTCTTTGCGTCATGTGCTGTTTGGGGAGGGTTTTTTGGAAGGGCCATCCTGCGTGACACTGCAGTGCCACTCCTAGATGGGCCCGGTGTTTGTGTCGGCCACTAGGGTCGCTAATCTTACTCACACAGCTACCTCATTGCGCCTCTTTTTTTCTTTGCGTCATGTGCTGTTTGGGGAGGGTTTTTTGGAAGGGACATCCTGCGTGACACTGCAGTGCCACTCCTAGATGGGCCCGGTGTTTGTGTCGGCCACTAGGGTCGCTAATCTTACTCACACAGTCAGCTACCTCATTGCGCCTCTTTTTTTCTTTGCGTCATGTGCTGTTTGGGGAGGGTTTTTTGGAAGGGCCATCCTGCGTGACACTGCAGTGCCACTCCTAGATGGGCCCGGTGTTTGTGTCGGCCACTAGGGTCGCTAATCTTACTCACACAGCTACCTCATTGCGCCTCTTTTTTTCTTTGCGTCATGTGCTGTTTGGGGAGGGTTTTTTGGAAGGGCCATCCTGCGTGACACTGCAGTGCCACTCCTAGATGGGCCCGGTGTTTGTGTCGGCCACTAGGGTCGCTAATCTTACTCACACAGCTACCTCATTGCGCCTCTTTTTTTCTTTGCGTCATGTGCTGTTTGGGGAGGGTTTTTTGGAAGGGACATCCTGCGTGACACTGCAGTGCCACTCCTAGATGGGCCCGGTGTTTGTGTCGGCCACTAGGGTCGCTAATCTTACTCACACAGCTACCTCATTGCGCCTCTTTTTTTCTTTGCGTCATGTGCTGTTTGGGGAGGGTTTTTTGGAAGGGACATCCTGCGTGACACTGCAGTGCCACTCCTAGATGGGCCCGGTGTTTGTGTCGGCCACTAGGGTCGCTTATCTTACTCACACAGCGACCTCGGTGCAAATTTTAGGACTAAAAATAATATTGTGAGGTGTGAGGTATTCAGAATAGACTGAAAATGAGTGTAAATTATGGTTTTTGAGGTTAATAATACTTTGGGATCAAAATGACCCCCAAATTCTATGATTTAAGCTGTTTTTTAGTGTTTTTGGAAAAAAACACCCGAATCCAAAACACACCCGAATCCGACAAAAATAATTCGGTGAGGTTTTGCCAAAACGCGTTCGAACCCAAAACACGGCCGCGGAACCGAACCCAAAACCAAAACACAAAACCCGAAAAATTTCAGGCGCTCATCTCTAGTCTCAGCATAGGAGTGTTATAGAGGTGTCATTATACAGCACTCTCTCCTTATGTCAGCTCTCTCAGCTACCACCGGGCATTGTCTCAGCATAGGAGTGTTATAGAGGTGTCATTATACAGCACTCTCTCCTTATGTCAGCTCTCTCAGCTACCACCGGGCACTGTCTCAGCATAGGAGTGTTATAGAGGTGTCATTATACAGCACTCTCTCCTTATGTCAGCTCCCTCAGCTACCACTGGGCACTGTCTCAGCATAGGAGTGTTATAGAGGTGTCATTATACAGCACTCTCTCCTTATGTCAGCTCTCTCAGCTACCACCGGGCACTGTCTCAGCATAGGAGTGTTATAGAGGTGTCATTATACAGCACTCTCTCCTTATGTCATCTCCCTCAGCTACCACCGGGCACTGTCTCAGCATAGGAGTGTTATAGAGGTGTCATTATACAGCGCTCTCTCCTTATGTCATCTCTCTCAGCTACCACCGGGCACTGTCTCAGCATAGGAGTGTTATAGAGGTGTCATTATACAGCGCTCTCTCCTTATGTCATCTCTCTCAGCTACCACCGGGCACTGTCTCAGCATAGGAGTGTTATAGAGGTGTCATTATACAGCGCTCTCTCCTTATGTCATCTCTCTCAGCTACCACCGGGCACTGTCTCAGCATAGGAGTGTTATAGAGGTGTCATTATACAGCGCTCTCTCCTTATGTCAGCTCCCTCAGCTACCACCGGGCACTGTCTCAGCATAGGAGAGTTATAGAGGTGTCATTATACAGCGCTCTCTCCTTATGTCATCTCCCTCAGCTACCACCAGGCACTGTCTCAGCATAGGAGTGTTATAGAGGTGTCATTATACAGCGCTCTCTTCTTATGTCATCTCAGCTACCACCGGGCACTGTCGCAGCATAGGAGTGTTATAGAGGAGTCATTATACAGCGCTCTCTCCTTATGTCATCTCCCTCAGCTACCACCAGGCACTATCTCAGCATAGGATTGTTATAGAGGTGTCATTATACAGCGCTCTCTCCTTATGTCATCTCCCTTAGCTACCACCGGGCACTGTCTCAGCATAGGAGTGTTATAGAGGTGTCATTATACAGCGCTCTCTCCTTATGTCATCTCCCTTAGCTACCACCGGGCACTGTCTCAGCATAGGAGTGTTATAGAGGTGTCATTATACAGCGCTCTCTTATGTCAGCTCCCTCAGCTACCACCAGGCACTGTCTCAGCATAGGAGTGTTATAGAGGTGTCATTATACAGCGCTCTCTTATGTCATCTCCCTCAGCTACCACTGGGCACTGTCTCAGCATAGGAGTGTTATAGAGGTGTCATTATACAGCGCTCTCTCCTTATGTCAGCTCCCTCAGCTACCACCGGGCACTGTCTCAGCATAGGAGTGTTATAGAGGTGTCATTATACAGCGCTCTCTTATGTCATCTCCCTCAGCTACCACTGGGCACTGTCTCAGCATAGGAGTGTTATAGAGGTGTCATTATACAGCGCTCTCTCCTTATGTCAGCTCCCTCAGCTACCACCGGGCACTGTCTCAGCATAGGAGTGTTATAGAGGTGTCATTATACAGCACTCTCTCCTTATGTCATCTCCCTCAGCTACCACCGGGCACTGTCTCAGCATAGGAGTGTTATAGAGGTGTCATTATACAGCACTCTCTCCTTATGTCAGCTCTCTCAGCTACCACCGGGCACTGTCTCAGCATAGGAGTGTTATAGAGGTGTCATTATACAGCGCTCTCTCTTTATGTCAGCTCCCTCAGCTACCACCGGGCACTGTCTCAGCATAGGAGTGCTATAGAGGTGTCATTATACAGCACTCTCTTATGTCATCTCCCTCAGCTACCACCGGGCACTGTCTCAGCATAGGAGTGTTATAGAGGTGTCATTATACAGCACTCTCTCCTTATGTCATCTCTCTCAGCTACCACCGGGCACTGTCTCAGCATAGCAGTGTTATAGAGGTGTCATTATACAGCGCTCTCTCCTTATGTCATCTCTCTCAGCTACCACCGGGCACTGTCTCAGCATAGCAGTGTTATAGAGGTGTCATTACAGCGCTCTCTCCTTATGTCAGCTCTCTCAGCTACCATCGGGCACTATCTCAGCATAGCAGTGTTATAGAGGTATCATTACAGCGCTCTCTCCTTATGTCATCTCTCTCAGCTACCACCGGCACTGTCTCAGCATAGGAGTGTTATAGAGGTGTCATTATACAGCACTCTCTCCTTATGTCATCTCTCTCAGCTACCACCGGGCACTGTCTCAGCATATGAGTGTTATAGAGGTGTCATTATTCAGCACTCTCTTATGTCACCTCCCTCAGCTACCACCGGGCACTGTCTCAGTATAGGAGTGTTATAGAGGTGTCATTATACAGCGCTCTCTCCTTTTGTCATCTCCCTCAGCTACCACCGGGCACTGTCTCAGCATAGGAGTGTTATAGAGGTGTCATTATACAGCGCTCTCTTATGTCAGCTCCCTCAGCTACCACCGGGCACTGTCTCAGCATAGGAGTGTTATAGAGGTGTCATTATACAGCGCTCTCTCCTTATATCAGCTCTCTCAGCTACCACCGGGCACTGTCTCAGCATAGGAGTGTTATAGAGGTGTCATTATACAGCGCTCTCTCCTTATGTCAGCTCCCTCAGCTACCACCGGGCACTGTCTCAGCATTGGAGTGTTATAGAGGTGCCATTATACAGCGCTCTCTCCTTATGTCAGCTATCTCAGCTACCACCAGGCACTGTCTCAGCATAGGATTGTTATAGAGGTGTCATTATACAGCGCTCTCTCCATATGTCATCTCCCTCAGCTACCACCGGGCACTGTCTCAGCATAGGAGTGTTATAGAGGTGTCATTATACAGCGCTCTCTCCATATGTCATCTCCCTCAGCTACCACCGGGCACTGTCTCATCATAGGAGTGTTATAGAGGTGTCATTATACAGCGCTCTCTCCTTATGTCAGCTCCCTTAGATACCACCGGGAACTGTCTCAGCATAGGAGTGTTATAGAGGTGTCATTATAAAGCGCTCTCTCCTTATGTCAGCTCCCTCAGCTACCACCGGGCACTGTCTCAGCATAGGAGTGTTATAGAGGTGTCATTATACAGCACTCTCTCCTTATGTCAGCTCCCTCAGCTACCACCGGGCACAGTCTCACCATAGGAGTGTTATAGAGGTGTCATTATACAGCACTCTCTCCTTATGTCAGCTCCCTCAACTACCACCGGGTACTGTCTCAGCATAGGAGTGTTATAGAGGTGTCATTTTACAGCACTCTCTTATGTCAGCTCCCTCAGCTACCACCGGGCACTGTCTCAGCATAGGAGTGTTATAGAGGAGTCATTATACAGCGCTCTCTCATTATTTCATCTCCCTCAGCTACCACCAGGCACTGTCTCAGCATAGGAGTGTTATAGAGGTGTCATTATACAGCACTCTCTCCTTATGTCAGCTCCCTCAGCTACCACCGGGCACTGTCTCAGTATAGGAGTGTTATAGAGGTGTCATTATACAGCGCTCTCTCCTTATGTCAGCTCTCTCAGCTACCACCGGGCACTGTCTCAGCATAGGAGTGTTATAGAAGTGTCATTATACAGCGCTCTCTCCTTATGTCATCTCTCTCAGCTACCACCGGGCACTGTCTCAGCATAGGAGTGTTATAGAGGTGTCATTATACAGCGCTCTCTTCTTATGTCATCTCAGCTACCACCGGGCACTGTCTCAGCATAGGAGTGTTATAGAGGAGTCATTATACAGCGCTCTCTCCTTATGTCATCTCCCTCAGCTACCACCGGGCACTGTCTCAGCATAGGAGTGTTATAGAGGTGTCATTATACAGCGCTCTCTTATGTCAGCTCCCTCAGCTACCACGGGCACTGTCTCAGCATAGGAGTGTTATAGGGTGTCATTATACAGCGCTCTCTCCTTATGTCAGCTCCCTCAGCTACCACCGGGCACTGTCTCAGCATAGGAGTGTTATAGAGGTGTCATTATACAGCGCTCTCTCCTTATGTCATCTCCCTCAGCTACCACCGGGCACTGTCTCAGCATAGGAGTGTTATAGAGGTGCCATTATACAGCGCTCTCTCCTTATGTCACCTCCCTCAGCTACCACCGGGCACTGTCTCAGCATAGGAGTGTTATAGAGGTGTCATTATACAGCGCTCTCTCTTTATGTCAGCTCTCTCAGCTACCACCGGGCACTGTCTCAGCATAGCAGTGTTATAGAGGTGTCATTATACAGCAGTCTCTCCTTATGTCAGCTCTCTCAGCTACCACCGGGCACTGTCTCAGCATAGGAGTGTTATAGAGGTGCCATTATACAGCGCTCTCTCTTTATGTCAGCTCTCTCAGCTACCACCGGGCACTGTCTCAGCATAGCAGTGTTATAGAGGTGTCATTACAGCGCTCTCTCCTTATGTCAGCTCTCTCAGCTACCACCGGGCACTGTCTCAGCATAGGAGTGTTATAGAGGTGTCATTATACAGCGCTCTCTCCTTATGTCATCTCCCTCAGCTACCACCAGGCACTGTCTCAGCATTGGAGTGTTATAGAGGTGTCATTATACAGCACTCTCTCCTTATGTCAGCTCTCTCAGCTACCACCGGGCACTGTCTCAGCATAGGAGTGATATAGAGGTGTCATTATACAGCGCTCTCTTCTTATGTCATCTCAGCTACCACCGGGCACTGTCTCAGCATAGGAGTGTTATAGAGGTGTCATTATACAGCACTATCTCCTTATGTCAGCTCCCTCAGCTACCACCAGGCACTGTCTCAGCATAGGAGTGTTATAGAGGTGTCATTATACAGCACTCTCTCCTTATGTCATCTCTCTCAGCTACCACCGGGCACTGTCTCAGCATATGAGTGTTATAGAGGTGTCATTATTCAGCACTCTCTTATGTCAGCTCCCTTAGATACCACCGGGAACTGTCTCAGCATAGGAGTGTTATAGAGGTGTCATTATAAAGCGCTCTCTCCTTATGTCAGCTCCCTCAGCTACCACCGGGCACTGTCTCAGCATAGGAGTGTTATAGAGGTGTCATTATACAGCACTCTCTCCTTATGTCAGCTCCCTCAGCTACCACCGGGCACAGTCTCACCATAGGAGTGTTATAGAGGTGTCATTATACAGCACTCTCTCCTTATGTCAGCTCCCTCAACTACCACCGGGTACTGTCTCAGCATAGGAGTGTTATAGAGGTGTCATTTTACAGCACTCTCTTATGTCAGCTCCCTCAGCTACCACCGGGCACTGTCTCAGCATAGGAGTGTTATAGAGGAGTCATTATACAGCGCTCTCTCATTATTTCATCTCCCTCAGCTACCACCAGGCACTGTCTCAGCATAGGAGTGTTATAGAGGTGTCATTATACAGCACTCTCTCCTTATGTCAGCTCCCTCAGCTACCACCGGGCACTGTCTCAGTATAGGAGTGTTATAGAGGTGTCATTATACAGCGCTCTCTCCTTATGTCAGCTCTCTCAGCTACCACCGGGCACTGTCTCAGCATAGGAGTGTTATAGAGGTGTCATTATACAGCGCTCTCTCCTTATGTCATCTCTCTCAGCTACCACCGGGCACTGTCTCAGCATAGGAGTGTTATAGAGGTGTCATTATACAGCGCTCTCTTCTTATGTCATCTCAGCTACCACCGGGCACTGTCTCAGCATAGGAGTGTTATAGAGGAGTCATTATACAGCGCTCTCTCCTTATGTCATCTCCCTCAGCTACCACCGGGCACTGTCTCAGCATAGGAGTGTTATAGAGGTGTCATTATACAGCGCTCTCTTATGTCAGCTCCCTCAGCTACCACGGGCACTGTCTCAGCATAGGAGTGTTATAGGGTGTCATTATACAGCGCTCTCTCCTTATGTCAGCTCCCTCAGCTACCACCGGGCACTGTCTCAGCATAGGAGTGTTATAGAGGTGTCATTATACAGCGCTCTCTCCTTATGTCATCTCCCTCAGCTACCACCGGGCACTGTCTCAGCATAGGAGTGTTATAGAGGTGCCATTATACAGCGCTCTCTCCTTATGTCACCTCCCTCAGCTACCACCGGGCACTGTCTCAGCATAGGAGTGTTATAGAGGTGTCATTATACAGCGCTCTCTCTTTATGTCAGCTCTCTCAGCTACCACCGGGCACTGTCTCAGCATAGCAGTGTTATAGAGGTGTCATTATACAGCGCTCTCTCCTTATGTCAGCTCTCTCAGCTACCACCGGGCACTGTCTCAGCATAGGAGTGTTATAGAGGTGCCATTATACAGCGCTCTCTCTTTATGTCAGCTCTCTCAGCTACCACCGGGCACTGTCTCAGCATAGCAGTGTTATAGAGGTGTCATTACAGCGCTCTCTCCTTATGTCAGCTCTCTCAGCTACCACCGGGCACTGTCTCAGCATAGGAGTGTTATAGAGGTGTCATTATACAGCGCTCTCTCCTTATGTCATCTCCCTCAGCTACCACCAGGCACTGTCTCAGCATTGGAGTGTTATAGAGGTGTCATTATACAGCACTCTCTCCTTATGTCAGCTCTCTCAGCTACCACCGGGCACTGTCTCAGCATAGGAGTGATATAGAGGTGTCATTATACAGCGCTCTCTTCTTATGTCATCTCAGCTACCACCGGGCACTGTCTCAGCATAGGAGTGTTATAGAGGTGTCATTATACAGCACTATCTCCTTATGTCAGCTCCCTCAGCTACCACCAGGCACTGTCTCAGCATAGGAGTGTTATAGAGGTGTCATTATACAGCACTCTCTCCTTATGTCATCTCTCTCAGCTACCACCGGGCACTGTCTCAGCATATGAGTGTTATAGAGGTGTCATTATTCAGCACTCTCTTATGTCACCTCCCTCAGCTACCACCGGGCACTGTCTCAGTATAGGAGTGTTATAGAGGTGTCATTATACAGCGCTCTCTCCTTTTGTCATCTCCCTCAGCTACCACCGGGCACTGTCTCAGCATAGGAGTGTTATAGAGGTGTCATTATACAGCGCTCTCTTATGTCAGCTCCCTCAGCTACCACCGGGCACTGTCTCAGCATAGGAGTGTTATAGAGGTGTCATTATACAGCGCTCTCTCCTTATATCAGCTCTCTCAGCTACCACCGGGCACTGTCTCAGCATAGGAGTGTTATAGAGGTGTCATTATACAGCGCTCTCTCCTTATGTCAGCTCCCTCAGCTACCACCGGGCACTGTCTCAGCATTGGAGTGTTATAGAGGTGCCATTATACAGCGCTCTCTCCTTATGTCAGCTATCTCAGCTACCACCAGGCACTGTCTCAGCATAGGATTGTTATAGAGGTGTCATTATACAGCGCTCTCTCCATATGTCATCTCCCTCAGCTACCACCGGGCACTGTCTCAGCATAGGAGTGTTATAGAGGTGTCATTATACAGCGCTCTCTCCATATGTCATCTCCCTCAGCTACCACCGGGCACTGTCTCATCATAGGAGTGTTATAGAGGTGTCATTATACAGCGCTCTCTCCTTATGTCAGCTCCCTTAGATACCACCGGGAACTGTCTCAGCATAGGAGTGTTATAGAGGTGTCATTATAAAGCGCTCTCTCCTTATGTCAGCTCCCTCAGCTACCACCGGGCACTGTCTCAGCATAGGAGTGTTATAGAGGTGTCATTATACAGCACTCTCTCCTTATGTCAGCTCCCTCAGCTACCACCGGGCACAGTCTCACCATAGGAGTGTTATAGAGGTGTCATTATACAGCACTCTCTCCTTATGTCAGCTCCCTCAACTACCACCGGGTACTGTCTCAGCATAGGAGTGTTATAGAGGTGTCATTTTACAGCACTCTCTTATGTCAGCTCCCTCAGCTACCACCGGGCACTGTCTCAGCATAGGAGTGTTATAGAGGAGTCATTATACAGCGCTCTCTCATTATTTCATCTCCCTCAGCTACCACCAGGCACTGTCTCAGCATAGGAGTGTTATAGAGGTGTCATTATACAGCACTCTCTCCTTATGTCAGCTCCCTCAGCTACCACCGGGCACTGTCTCAGTATAGGAGTGTTATAGAGGTGTCATTATACAGCGCTCTCTCCTTATGTCAGCTCTCTCAGCTACCACCGGGCACTGTCTCAGCATAGGAGTGTTATAGAGGTGTCATTATACAGCGCTCTCTCCTTATGTCATCTCTCTCAGCTACCACCGGGCACTGTCTCAGCATAGGAGTGTTATAGAGGTGTCATTATACAGCGCTCTCTTCTTATGTCATCTCAGCTACCACCGGGCACTGTCTCAGCATAGGAGTGTTATAGAGGAGTCATTATACAGCGCTCTCTCCTTATGTCATCTCCCTCAGCTACCACCGGGCACTGTCTCAGCATAGGAGTGTTATAGAGGTGTCATTATACAGCGCTCTCTTATGTCAGCTCCCTCAGCTACCACGGGCACTGTCTCAGCATAGGAGTGTTATAGGGTGTCATTATACAGCGCTCTCTCCTTATGTCAGCTCCCTCAGCTACCACCGGGCACTGTCTCAGCATAGGAGTGTTATAGAGGTGTCATTATACAGCGCTCTCTCCTTATGTCATCTCCCTCAGCTACCACCGGGCACTGTCTCAGCATAGGAGTGTTATAGAGGTGCCATTATACAGCGCTCTCTCCTTATGTCACCTCCCTCAGCTACCACCGGGCACTGTCTCAGCATAGGAGTGTTATAGAGGTGTCATTATACAGCACTCTCTCCTTATGTCAGCTCTCTCAGCTACCACCGGGCACTGTCTCAGCATAGGAGTGTTATAGAGGTGTCATTATACAGCACTCTCTCCTTATGTCATCTCCCTCAGCTACCACCGGGCACTGTCTCAGCATAGGAGTGTTATAGAGGTGTCATTATACAGCGCTCTCTCCTTATGTCATCTCTCTCAGCTACCACCGGGCACTGTCTCAGCATAGGAGTGTTATAGAGGTGTCATTATACAGCGCTCTCTCCTTATGTCATCTCTCTCAGCTACCACCGGGCACTGTCTCAGCATAGGAGTGTTATAGAGGTGTCATTATACAGCGCTCTCTCCTTATGTCATCTCTCTCAGCTACCACCGGGCACTGTCTCAGCATAGGAGTGTTATAGAGGTGTCATTATACAGCGCTCTCTCCTTATGTCAGCTCCCTCAGCTACCACCGGGCACTGTCTCAGCATAGGAGAGTTATAGAGGTGTCATTATACAGCGCTCTCTCCTTATGTCATCTCCCTCAGCTACCACCAGGCACTGTCTCAGCATAGGAGTGTTATAGAGGTGTCATTATACAGCGCTCTCTTCTTATGTCATCTCAGCTACCACCGGGCACTGTCGCAGCATAGGAGTGTTATAGAGGAGTCATTATACAGCGCTCTCTCCTTATGTCATCTCCCTCAGCTACCACCAGGCACTATCTCAGCATAGGATTGTTATAGAGGTGTCATTATACAGCGCTCTCTCCTTATGTCATCTCCCTTAGCTACCACCGGGCACTGTCTCAGCATAGGAGTGTTATAGAGGTGTCATTATACAGCGCTCTCTCCTTATGTCATCTCCCTCAGCTACCACCGGGCACTGTCTCAGCATAGGAGTGTTATAGAGGTGTCATTATACAGCGCTCTCTTATGTCAGCTCCCTCAGCTACCACCAGGCACTGTCTCAGCATAGGAGTGTTATAGAGGTGTCATTATACAGCGCTCTCTTATGTCATCTCCCTCAGCTACCACTGGGCACTGTCTCAGCATAGGAGTGTTATAGAGGTGTCATTATACAGCGCTCTCTCCTTATGTCAGCTCCCTCAGCTACCACCGGGCACTGTCTCAGCATAGGAGTGTTATAGAGGTGTCATTATACAGCGCTCTCTTATGTCATCTCCCTCAGCTACCACTGGGCACTGTCTCAGCATAGGAGTGTTATAGAGGTGTCATTATACAGCGCTCTCTCCTTATGTCAGCTCCCTCAGCTACCACCGGGCACTGTCTCAGCATAGGAGTGTTATAGAGGTGTCATTATACAGCACTCTCTCCTTATGTCATCTCCCTCAGCTACCACCGGGCACTGTCTCAGCATAGGAGTGTTATAGAGGTGTCATTATACAGCACTCTCTCCTTATGTCAGCTCTCTCAGCTACCACCGGGCACTGTCTCAGCATAGGAGTGTTATAGAGGTGTCATTATACAGCGCTCTCTCTTTATGTCAGCTCCCTCAGCTACCACCGGGCACTGTCTCAGCATAGGAGTGCTATAGAGGTGTCATTATACAGCACTCTCTTATGTCATCTCCCTCAGCTACCACCGGGCACTGTCTCAGCATAGGAGTGTTATAGAGGTGTCATTATACAGCACTCTCTCCTTATGTCATCTCTCTCAGCTACCACCGGGCACTGTCTCAGCATAGCAGTGTTATAGAGGTGTCATTATACAGCGCTCTCTCCTTATGTCATCTCTCTCAGCTACCACCGGGCACTGTCTCAGCATAGCAGTGTTATAGAGGTGTCATTACAGCGCTCTCTCCTTATGTCAGCTCTCTCAGCTACCACCGGGCACTGTCTCAGCATAGCAGTGTTATAGAGGTATCATTACAGCGCTCTCTCCTTATGTCATCTCTCTCAGCTACCACCGGCACTGTCTCAGCATAGGAGTGTTATAGAGGTGTCATTATACAGCACTCTCTCCTTATGTCATCTCTCTCAGCTACCACCGGGCACTGTCTCAGCATAGGAGTGTTATAGAGGTGTCATTATTCAGCACTCTCTTATGTCACCTCCCTCAGCTACCACCGGGCACTGTCTCAGTATAGGAGTGTTATAGAGGTGTCATTATACAGCGCTCTCTCCTTTTGTCATCTCCCTCAGCTACCACCGGGAACTGTCTCAGCATAGGAGTGTTATAGAGGTGTCATTATACAGCGCTCTCTCCATATGTCATCTCCCTCAGCTACCACCGGGCACTGTCTCAGCATAGGAGTGTATACAGCGCTCTCTCCTTATGTCATCTCCCTCAGCTAACACCGGGCACTGTCTCAGCATAGGAGTGATATAGAGGTGTCATTATACAGCGCTCTCTCCTTATGTCATCTCCCTCAGCTACTACCGGTCACTGTCTCAGCATAGGAGTGTTATAGAGGTGTCATTATACAGCGCTCTCTCCTTATATCAGCTCTCTCAGCTACTACCGGTCACTGTCTCAGCATAGGAGTGTTATAGAGGTGTCATTATACAGTGCTCTCTCCTTATGTCAGCTCTCTCAGCTAACACCAGGCACTGTCTCAGCATAGGAGTGTTATAGAGGTGTCATTATACAGCGCTCTCTCCTTATATCAGCTCTCTCAGCTACTACCGGTCACTGTCTCAGCATAGGAGTGTTATAGAGGTGTCATTATACAGCGCTCTCTCCTTATATCAGCTCTCTCAGCTGCTACCGGTCACTGTCTCAGCATAGGAGTGTTATAGAGGTGTCATTATACAGCGCTCTCTCCTTATATCAGCTCTCTCAGCTACTACCGGTCACTGTCTCAGCATAGGAGTGTTATAGAGGTGTCATTATACAGTGCTCTCTCCATATGTCATCTCCCTCAGCTACCACCGGGCACTGTCTCAGCATAGGAGTGTTATAGAGGTGTCATTATACAGCGCTCTCTCCTTATGTCATCTCCCTCAGCTAACACCGGGCACTGTCTCAGCATAGGAGTGATATAGAGGTGTCATTATACAGCGCTCTCTCCTTATGTCATCTCCCTCAGCTACTACCGGTCACTGTCTCAGCATAGGAGTGTTATAGAGGTGTCATTATACAGCGCTCTCTCCTTATATCAGCTCTCTCAGCTACTACCGGTCACTGTCTCAGCATAGGAGTGTTATAGAGGTGTCATTATACAGTGCTCTCTCCTTATGTCAGCTCTCTCAGCTAACACCAGGCACTGTCTCAGCATAGGAGTGATATAGAGGTGTCATTATACAGCGCTCTCTTCTTATGTCACCTCTCTCAGCTACCACCGGGCACTGTCTCAGCATAGGAGTGATATAGAATGTAGTAATGATATTATAAGTCACCCTCCTATGACAGCAGTGTGGTCTGTATATTAAGCTGGCATTATAATGAGGGAGCATTGTACATGTTGCAGTGAGGGGATATAATGTACCGTGTGCTGGATGGTGTAAGTACATACATGATACATGTATGTACATGTTACATTACCTAGCAGAGTTTAATATGTGCATAGACTGTGAGAACTAATAGTCTCAGCATTCCCAGCCTCCAGTCCTATAGGCCCCAGAGCGTGTGACTGTGCTGGTAATCCTGGCAGGCAGAAGTGTCTAATCACTGTTATAGTGCTGGGTGTGATCCCATTGTGCAATAATTACATGTAATAAAACTGTTTGTTTAATTTTCCGATTATAAACCCCTCCATGTCTATTATCATTATTCCTACTTATGGGAGTGACATTGGGAGCATAGCCAGATTAAGGGGGGATGCAGGGCATATTGTTCCCCCGGGCCCCACTATGTCAGGGGTCCCCCTGGCCAAAGCACACTGACATCACTAGCTTTCCCTCTTAAGCAGCAGCAGAACCAGCAGCCAGAAAGTGAGCAGGACAGTATGCAGTGAATATCACATTACATAATGGAATAAAGACTCACAATCAGGTCAGAATAGTGTGCAGCAGATATATATATATATATATATATATATCTCCTATATAATAGCCCTATTCTGTGACCTTGTGATTAATTTGCTAACGCTGGGCGGAGTCACAACACTGGGCGGAGTTAGTCAAATGAGTCACAGAGATCTGGCCAAATCTACAGGAGACTAGGAGCAGAAGCAGATAGCATGGGCATTGGGCATGGCACAGGCAGGGGTGCAGACCTCCCAGCTTTCTGCAGGAGCTTTATCCAGGCAGAAGGAGGGAAACACACTCGGCGAAAAGGGGGCGTGGCTTCACGGGAGGGTCCCCGTTTTCGTCAGTGAGGGAGCATGCCCAGCACTCTGTGAGCTGCTGGCATGCTCCCAGGGGCTGATTATGAGTCCGGGGGGCCCAGGGTACTTGAGACAGGGGAGCCCTATCTCATTGCTGTGCCTGCTGTGGGTTGGGGGCGTGGCCTAATCGCCCCCCCCCCGCGCGGCCACGCCCCCTTATGCAAATTCCGATTTTAATTTTTATTTTTAAATGGGATTTTGGCCCCTCAGCTAGGGCTAAATCCAGAGGAGGTGGTCGCTCCCCCCTACACACCCGCACAGGCAGAAGAAAGCAGGGAGACTGCTGCCTCCCTGCAACACCACAGACCTGCCAATATGCAGCAGCGTGTGCTGACTGTAGCACAATGCTGCCGCTGTTGCTGGCAGGACGGAGAGGGGGGGGCTTCTGAGCTGGGACAGAGCTACTCCAGCCGGGGGGCCCCCTAAAACTGTGGGGCCAACGGTACGTATCCCCTGCCCCCCCCCCACCTTAATCCGGCTCTGCTGCTGGAACCCCCCCATTAATCCGTACCCCCTGATGCTCCCTCTCCCTCTGTCTCCACTATTCACCGCTGCTCTGCTAAGCAGAACAGCGAGTACAGGAGCTTTCCAACTGCCCCCCCCCCCCACCGCCGGACACTGCGACCCGCGGGTGGGACAGCGGGACAGACCCCAAAAAATGGGACTGTCCAGCGAAAATCGGGACATTTGGGAGGTATGGGGGTGTGTGAGGGGTATGTAATACAGACAGACGGGCACCGGCTCACTGTGTGCTTGACCCCCCACATCGGCATACTCATCAGGGTCTCTCTGGCGCGGAGGAGCGTCACTTTCTGGCACACTCCACGTTTCTTAGCTGCAGTTTAGTGGGGCACCTGCCGCTGTGCAGGTTCCATACTGCCTCTGTTATCTCCAGCCCCGGCAACCCCACCGCTAGCTGCAGCGCTGCCACCCGCAGTGGAGTGCGCCCAGCTCATTCACACACTTTAGCTGGCGGGTAGCGCTGCAGAAATCCGAGCTGCTTGCAGGCTCTGACCCACTCCTCCCTCCAGCCGCAGCGTCTCCTGGGAGCTAACCAGTCACTCCCAGTCTCCCCTTACCACAGTGCCCGGAAGCCGTGAGATCCGCGCCACGTGCATGCTATGACCCCCTCCTCCCTCCAGCCGCTCATCTCCTGGGGGCTAACCAGTCATTTCCAGTCTCACCTTACCACAGTGCCCGGCAGCTGCACGAGGTCTGCGGTGTGTGACTGAGGAGGGGGGGAGGGATGCGGACGGGCAGAGGAAGCAGGACTCCAGCCTGAGAGAGTCAGCCATGCCAAGTCTCCAGCAGCAGATCCCAACAGGTTGGAGTGGAACAGCAGCAGCCAGCAGCAGTGACTCCGGTAAGACACATCTGTCTGTCACCACTGTTTTGTCCCTAATACCAATCTCTCCCATGCCCTGTGTTCTGTCATGTCCCTGTCACCCCTGGCCTTGCCCTACCACCCTTATCCTGGCCCTTTCACCCTTATCCTGGCCCTGTCACCCTTATGCTGGCCCTGTTACCCCTATCCTGGCCCTGTCACCCCTGTGCTTGCCCTGTCAACCCTATACTGGCCCCGTCACCCCTGTCCTGGTCCTGCCGCCCCTACCCTGGCCCTGTCACCCCTATCCTGTCCCTATCATTTCTGTCCTGGCCCTGTCACCCCTGTCCTGGCCCCGTCACCCCTGTCCTGGCCCCCGTCACCCCTGTCCTGGCACCGTCACCCCTGTTCTGACCCTGTCACCCCTGTCCTGGCCCCGTCAACCCTGTACTGACCCTGTCACCCCTGTCCTGGCCCTGTTACTGCATACCCTCCAACTACCTTTTATGGCATGTACAGTACCCGCAGCGCCTCCAGACCTCTCCCCAATGCACCACACCTCCGCACCTTCCCCTCCACCACATGCGGCACTCCACCCCTCCCCCACATGCTGTGCCTCCAGACCCTCTACACCACCCGTGGCTCCCACTCCTCCACCCCTTCACCACCCACAGCACCTCCAGGCCCCTTCCACCATTCACCCCCCTTATATGTCTCCCCCCACACCTGCCCCCCTCCACCCGCAGCATCTGCAGACACCCTCCTCCATCAGCGGTCCCCCCCTCACCCACCCCTCCCCCACCAATGGCACCCCCGCACCTGCCCCTCCACCATCTGTAGCACCTCCGGACCTCCTTTCCCATCCGCCGCAACACCCGTACCTGCCCCTACCCTACCCATGGTGCCTGCGGTCCCCTACCCCACCCCCGGCACTCCCGTCCCTTCCCATCCCACAGCACCTCCGGAACCCTTCACCCATCCACAACATCCCCACACCTGCCCCTCTCCCACCCGTGGCACCCCTGCCCCTCCCCCACCTGCAGTGCCTCCACCCCTCCCCCATCTGCATCCCCCACTGCTCTGCCCCTCCCCCACGCGCAGCACCTCCCGAACCTTCCCCATCCGGGCCCCACCCCCACTTCTGCCTCCCCTCCACCCGCAGCATCTACAGACACCATCCGCAGTCCCCCCCGCACCCGCTACATTCTGTACATCGTGCCCTGCAGGTGCTGTTCACGCCGTCGCAAGGGGCTGCGCCTCCTTCACCATCGCACGCCCTTTCATTGTGCAATATTTAACCACTAACAAAGGAATGCAGGTAATACTCTATATAATACAAATATTAAACCCCAGAAAGGCATGCAAGGGTTAAGGGGGCGTAGCCCCTTGCGACGGTGTGAAGAGCGCCCGTAGGGCGCGATGAAGCACCTAGTATATATATATATATATATATATATATATATGTGTATATATATATATATATATATATATATATAAATACAGAAATGGTACCAAATTGCGCTCAGGATAAGTAAGCAGCACCTCTAGAAGAATCCCTCGTCTGCAGGGATTAAAAAATAGTACATACACAACAAATCTGAGGGCGCTAACAGCTTGTTAATCTATTACAAACAGTCAAAATCATTTAAAAATGTATTCATAAAACAGAATACTTTCTCAATTTCACAGTGTTAATAACATTATCACCATACAGGATGGATATTCAATCTGACATGTATAAATCCCAATATGCACCAATTAGGTTTGATCAGATGCAGAACCCAATTCCAATATGCACCAATTAGGTTTGATCAGATGTAGAATCCAACGCGTTTCGTCCCTTAGGACTTCCTCAGGGGTATTAGATCAATAAATGTCTGAGCCTAATAACTCCAGACAATATCCATATATATAAAAGATCAAGATAGACCTAGACCAATATTGGACCGATCGAACTTATAGACCGATATCAGAGTAAAAGTTTTTAGCGATCAATAAAGAGAAGAGTAGGTCTATAAATTTATACCAGACCCATATACTGTATGCTTATACGCAACACTGGATGGATTAAAAATAGTTGGCCTCAAATCAAGAAGTTTGAGTGCTTCAATGCTGCCACCTCTCTCAAGATCCAGTGAATGACCTATATATAAAATGCTCGTGTTATCCGGCTCTCAATTGACCATAAAAACTTGCTCTGGTGCCCTCACTGATCAGACACACATATCCTATTATGGGACCTAATTCAGACCTGATCGTAGCAGCAACTTTGTTAGCAGATGGGCAAAACCATGTGCACTGCAGGGGGGCAGATGTAACATGTGCAGAGAGAGTTAGATTTGGGTGGAGTGTGTTGAAACTGAAATCTAAATTGCAGTGTAAAAATAAAGCAGCCAGTATTTACCCTGCACAGAAACAATAAAACCCACCCAAATCTAACTCTCTCTGCACATGTTACATCTGCCCCACCTGCAGTGCACATGGTTTTGCCCATCTGCTAACAAATTTGCTGCTACGATCAGGTCTGAATTAGGCACATGGGGGGACATTCCGAGTTGATCGCACGTTGCAACTTTTTGCTGCTCGTGAGATCAACTAGATGGCGCCTACGGGGGGGTGTATTTTAGTATAGCAAGGCTGCGATCGCTTGTACAGCACTGCTATGCTAAAAAAGTTTTGTGTGAAACAAGACCAGCCCTGCAGTTACCCTGTGCGATGGATCCAGCGATGAAGATCATGGAATTGACGTCAGACATCCGCCCTCCAAACGCCTGGACGCGCCTGCATTCGCTGCTCCACTCCCCTCCCAGAAAAAGGTCAGTTGACGCCTCGGAACGCCTTCTGCCTGTCACTCTTCTTGCGATCGCGGTAGCGATCGCTTTCTTTGTTATTCTTGTCGTTACCGTCGCTGGGCAACGACGGGCGTGCGCATTGCGGCCGACGCACATACGCAGAACCGACCCGTTCGCACCGCTGCAATGAACCGCAGCGTGCGAACAGGTCGGAATGACCCCCATGGTGCGGCACTCGGATGTAAAGAAGGACACATACGCTGTGGCTGACTATCAACGTTTCAATCAATACGATTTTCTTCAGGATATGGAATATCCAGAAGAAAATCGTATTGATTGAAACGTTGATACTCAGCCACAGCGTATGTGTCCTTCCTTACATCTGAGTGCCGCACCCAGGGCCGGAGCTTCCACTAGGCAGCTTTAGGCAGCTGCCTAGGGGCGCCGGGACCTGAGGGGGGCGGCCTGCTACAGCTGCCTAAAAAAGGTAGCATAGTCCTACCTTTCCTAGCCGCTGCAATCCCCCAGAATGCGTATCTTACAGTAGCCGTGACTACTAAGCTCCCGTATTGCAGCCTCCAGCTCCACCTCCACCCGGCACAGGCAGTAACTTTGACAGCTCCTGGAGTCCTGGCTGGGGGTGACATGGAGCACTGCTCTTCATTCCAGGCTCTTTCACAGACTACTCAGTTCCAACTCTGCACTGCAGCCTGCAGGTAAGGTGGCTGCACAGTGCATTCTCTGCATTGATAAGGAAAGAGAGCGAGAGCAGCGGTGTGGTGAGGGGGTGGTGTGGGGGGGGGGGGGGGAGGATATAAGGAGCAGGCATGCACACAGTCTGGGGGGATGAGCAGCAGCATGCACACAGATTTTAGGAGGGATAGAACAGCAGACATTTAACAGAGTAGGGGGTGAGAGCAGCATGCCTTTCATCTGAAGGGTGGGTAGGGGGAAGGGACAGAAGGCAGAAGTTTTGCCTAGGGTGCCGAGAAACCTTGCACCGGCCCTGGCCGCACCATAATAGGATCCTATATATATATAAAAACACAGCGCGATCAGGCACAGGTCACATTAGGTATAATAATATTTATGAAAGGAACCAAAATTGGACAGTAAATTACCCTAATAAGGGGGTAGGAGAGAAATATAAACAATTTTCTCCTATTGTGTGCTGTCCTAGCTGGTGGTGCGCCCAGAGCCAGAAAGTACACAGACTAAAGAAAGAAGGCTCTTGTGTGGGCGCACTCTTGTACTAAAGAAAATAGATTTTCAGTAATGTATAGTAGAAAATATTAAAACATAACTTTTATTGATAATATTAAACCATAGTTGTCCATCCAAAAGATCCATAGGAGAATAAAGAATTTAGAAAATTGTTAAAATGTTCTGGTCTCTTTATTCCAAAGAATATTCGGAAAGGTTGTAGACACTGAGTTGTCATACCCCCATTTCCCCTGACCAGTACAGAATTTCTGTATTAATGGAACCGAGGGGTAGTAAGACAAGATATTATAGGAATATCCAATTATGATCACTCAGTTTGAGCTAAATAATGATCAATGGTCACCAAATAATTATTACACACCTGAATTATAGACAAATGCCGTATTTGCGGGCAAAAATTGAGGCACTGAACTGCAAATAAACATGGGATAACTAGATAGGATAGTAAAGAGTGCTTGATAGAATTAGTGGTGATACTACTGTTGGTGTCCCTTCTCACATAGAGAGGGAAATTAATTCCTGCTCTACAACACCAGGTATTCCCATGTAGTCTCCTCTCCTGGTACTAACCCAGCCCAACGTTGTTTAGCTTCCAAGATCAGACGAGATCTTGCGCTGGCAGCGTGGTATGGTAGTAGAGGATTATGTGATCTGTACACCAATGAGAGTGCACCTATATAGGAAATTATGAAAGTAAGGAATAATGAGACAAAAATAGGAAAGAAGAGGTGAATAAGTAAAGTAGGTGAAAATATGTGGATCTGCTTTCCACGTTAGGCACGGTTCAACAGTACTCCCAAAAGTAGCACTGTGCTCCGTGGATCATGGATGAGAGTCCACGAAAAAACCCGTGTGGCAGAGTAGTTGCCAAAATAGAACAGCCTAGCTGTGATTTCTGATGGTATGAGAAAGTCACAGAGATGCTACAGATCATATGGATCACCAGTGTCCTACCCATACTTGCCTACTTTTTGGCAGCTCTCTCCGGGAGAGAGCTGCCAGGATGGCTCAATGGAGGGGCTGGGCAGGAAAATGATGAGAGGAGTGGGCGGGGTGGAGGCGGAACAGGGCGGGGTGGAGGAGGGACAGAGGCGGAATGAGGGCGGGGTTACACCATTGAGCCACGCCCCCCGCTCGGTAATGCCGCTATAACCGGCATTTTATAGCAGGGGGCGTGACTATGATGACGCGATTCAACAAGAATCGCGTCATCTACTGTCCGGACCGCCCACTTTACTCTCAAAGTGGGCGGCCGGGCAGGGGGTAAGTTAAAAAACCGGGAGACTTGTCTGCTCTTCCGTGGGGCCGGGAGGGTCACCCGATTTTCGGGAGCCTCCCGGCCATTCCGGGAGAGTAGGCAAGTATGGTCCTACCCCTATTGAGGTTTGGACTGTGAAACTGTATGTAGAGATGTTTTTTTCACACAGAAAAAATGTTGTACAGGAAAAAAAGACCCTAAATCACCATACATAGATACAGGATATTATTATTGAGCAGCAGCATTCATCCTGTAAACATATTCTTTTATTAACAGGAAGAGAATGCATAAATCACAATAAGTTGATGCAGAGTGTTGTTATGGGCAATGGTATTAAACTTGTGAATCAATACCACAGCAGAAAAAATAGTTTTTACATATTTCTCTGCATATCCCATGTGAGCCCAAGTCTGGTCAAAGATATGGATGCAGAACCAATGCCTCTATTGCAAATAGGTTAACATATGTACAGGTTGTATATAGTCCTGACACTGAGAAACATAAAGTAATAGTAATCATAGAGATGCTAGTATACGAGATAATATCCTGGTTTCAATTGAAGATTGTAATACCAGCCCATATCACAGAGCAAAACCCACACAGAATAAATCACTTTTTTGTATAATCTGTTTTTATTGTAACAATATAGACTTATAACAAGTTGTAAACATACCTGGGTAACATTCAATGGCAAAATGGTGTGACAACATGAGCGTACACAGATTGATAGTCGCATGTTCAGTACAGTTACAGTCCACATTAACATTTTGGGTTAAGGAAACATAATAAAGGATAGGTATATAACAAGAAAAAGAAAACATCAAAAGATTGGGGTGACTGAACCGAGTATGTTAAGAAAAGGAGAGTAAGATATGTGCAATGATTTAAGAGTTAAGCTTATTCGTCTAGGGCCCCATTACAAATTGAGTCAAAAAGCAGTTCCCGTCTTCTACTCTATGTCGCAGAAGAAATGTAAGTCT
Source organism: Pseudophryne corroboree (assembly GCF_028390025.1). Taxonomy (NCBI): domain Eukaryota; kingdom Metazoa; phylum Chordata; class Amphibia; order Anura; family Myobatrachidae; genus Pseudophryne; species Pseudophryne corroboree. The sequence goes on along the minus strand of NC_086449.1, from coordinate 821,920,922 downwards.
TATACGACTCGGATGTCTTGTAGTCTATCCAAGGCCACCACATAGCAGTAAATTCCGAACGCCTGTCCCCAGCGCTCATTAATACATCTTCCATGTTCATGTAATAATCTAATCTGGAGAACCAGGTATACCTTGTGGGGGGGCTGACAGATTTCCACATTGTGGGGATCACTGCTCGTGCGGCATTGCCCAGGTGTCGTAGTAACGATGACTTGTAGGTAGAGATTGGGGTAGTGGAATGATTTAGTAACCAAAAGGCCGGGTCAGATGGGACGGAAGTATGTAAAATAGCATTGGAGGTTGAGATTACATCATCCCAGTAATTTTTAATAAGAGGGCAGGTCCACCAGATGTGTAGTAGAGAACCTAGGTCCCCATGACATCTCCAGCAGGTAGGCGAGATGGATGGGGAAATGACGTGTAAGAGAGTGGGGTGTCTGTACCACCTCATCAGGATCTTATATTGCGTTTCTCTAACTTGGATACAGATGGAGCTCTTATGGGTTTTGAGAAAGATAGAGTCCCATTCCTTGTCTGAGAGTGAGATGTTTAGATCCCTCTCCCACTTTTGAATAAAATGGGGAGGCATCAGGGAGTCAGACGCACAAAGGAGTTTGTACAGGGTGGAGACAGTGTGTATGGGCTTCATAGGGGCCACGCACATTTTTTCAAACGCGGTCAGCTCCCTTGATGCCTCACGGTATGCATTATCTGTGTGTAGGAAGTGACGGACCTGCAGGAATTTCCAGAAGTCTGTCTGTGGGATCTCCCATTTCTCTCGTATCTCCGAAAACTGTTTAACCCCGGATGGGTGGACCAACTGCCCCACTCTAAAGAGTCCCTCTAGCGCCCAATTTTGATAATATCCCAGTGAGAGGCCAGGTGGGAAGGTCGGATTGCTCAGAAAGGAGGTGAGGGAGCCAAAAACAGAAGAGATGCACGATCTTCGTTGTGTCCCCTTCCAAAAAGAAAGTGTAGGAGAAATGGTCGGGTGAGGGCGTAGTAGTTTGGGCAAGGTCGGGAGCCACGGGAAGATTTCTGGGAACAGTTGTAAGCATAAACCTTCTAAGACCACCCATTGTTTAATCTCCCGGCTCCTGGTCCAATCTAAGACTCTGTTCAAGAGGATTGCTTGGTAGTAGATTTCAATATCTGGTAACAGGAAACCACCCTTCTAGGGTGGTCGAGTCAGGATTGATCTTTTGATTCTAGGTCTCTTACGACGCCAAATAAATTGCTGGATCAAAGATCTTACAGTCCGGAACCAGGAGTCGGGGATCTGAATTGGTAAGGTCTGAAGGAGATAGAGCAGTTTGGGTAGCGTGTTCATCTTCACAACGTTGATTCTACCTAGCCAAGAAAGATTATGATATTGCCATCTGCAATAGTCATTTCTAATGGCTTGGAGAATGGGGTGGAAGTTCAAGGACAATAGACGTGAGGGGTCGCTAGATATCTGAACTCCCAGGTATGTGATGTGGGAGTCCCTCCACTGAAAAGGAAATGTAGCTTTCAAGCCGGTTAAGACCGAATGGGGGGTTGAGATATGAAGGGCATAGGATTTGGATGTGTTGATTTTAAAGCCTGATAGTGAGCTGAAAATGTCCAACATCGCTCATCAGGTTGGGGAGCGAGTGTGTGGGGTCTGTGACCGTCGTCAGCAGATCATCTGCAAATAGAGCAAGTTTATAATCTATATCCCCTACTTGTAGTCCCTTAATCTTGTCATTAGCCCTAATCGCCCTGGCCAGGGCTTCAATACAAAGGACGAAAATCAGGGGGGACAAGGGGCAGCCCTGTCTCGTTCCATTACTGATTAGAAAGTTATCAGAGAGGGTTCCATTAACCCGTACTTTAGCTGATGGTTGTGTATACAAAGATAGTATTCTATGGAGGGCTCGTGGGCCCAGCCCAATATGCTCCAGCACCGCTCTCATGAAATCCCAATTTACCCTGTCAAAGGCCTTTTCGGCATCTGTAGACAATAGTACAGTGGATGTCTTACTGCTAGAGGCCAAATGGATTAGATTGAGGAGTTTAGTCGTATTATCTTTAGCTTCACGACCGGGTACGAAGCCCACTTGGTCGTTATGAACGAGCGACGGGAGAAATTCATTCAGTCTAAGAGCCATTAATTTCGCGAAGAATTTGAGGTCTATATTAAGCAGGGAAATTGGCCTGTAGTTGGAGCATACTGAGGGGTCCTTTCCTTGTTTAGGGATCACCGTAATATGGGCCTCAAGTGATTGTCTAGAGAAGTAGGTTTCGGCGGATATGGAGTAAAAGGCCCTCAGTATTTTGGGAGCAAGCACTTCTTTAAACATCTTATAATAGGTGGCTGTAAAGCCATCTGGGCCCGGACTTTTACGTAGGGGAGCGGTAGAGATAACATGGTCCACCTCGGCTAAAGTGAAAGGTGCTTCTAAAGATTTCCGGGCAGACTTTGATAGTTGAGGAAATGCCACATCGGCTAGATATTTCCTGGCTCTTAACATATTGGAGAGAGGGTCATGGGCCTGGGAAGGGTTACCTAGGTTATATAGAGTATTATAATAGTTTTTAAAGCATGCTGCTATCTCCGGAGATTTAAAGCATGTGGAGCCCGTGTTGTTTTTCATTGAAGGAATGAAGGAGGCCAATCTCTGGGATCTAAGTGCTTGGGCCAAGAGCCTGCCTGGTTTATTCCCCCACTTATAATATTTACTATTACATCTACGCAAGGAGGCTTGGGTTTTGTTATTAAGGGTTGTTCGGAGTTGTGCTCGGGCCGCAGACAGCTCCATCAAGTCCGATGGGGTCAGGGAGGATTTGTGGCGGGTTTCTAAGGCATGAATTTTATGTAATAATGTAGTGATCAAGGCCTGACTGTTTTTCTTCACAAACGAACCTAATTGGATCAGTTTACCCCGTATAACACATTTGTGGGCCTCCCAGATCGTAATTTCAGATACCTCTCCTGTGTCGTTAATATCAAAGTAATCGGACAGTGCCTTATCCAATTCTGATTTACAATATGTATCATATAGGAGCGATTCATTAAGGCGCCAGGTCCAAGGACCGAGGGTACGAGATGGGGCCGATAGGGACAAGGATACTGGGGCATGGTCCGACCACGTGATGGAGCCAATAGAGGCATCTACGATTAGGGGGAGGTGTCTATGGCTTAAGAACATATAGTCAAGGCGTGAGTAAACCTGATGTGGGTGTGAGAAAAAAGAGAAATCTCTGTTAGTGGGATGTGTGACCCGCCAGGTATCAGCAAATTGAAATTCGTGAAAGATCTTCCTAACCTGTCTATGTTTGTGTTCAGAGAATCTAGGAGCTGGGGGAGAAGTGTCGATGGAGGGGTCCATGGACCAGTTTAGGTCGCCTCCCAAAACCACTATACCCATCGCCAGGGCTTCAAGCCGGGGAAGGAAGGATCGAAAAAAGGGTATTTGGCCTTGATTTGGAGCGTAAAGGGATATGAGGGTGTATGCCTGGGAAAATATATTGCATTGGACTACTAGTAACCTCCCTGGGACAAGTTTATGGACCGAGACGTTAGACACTTGGAGGGCTTTGGAAAAAATTATAGCGACTCCCTTAGATTTACTTTCAGGGTTGTTGGAATAGAAAGCCAGGGGATATCTTTGATTTACTAAGGAGGGGCCTCGAGCAGAGATCTTAAAATGTGTCTCCTGAATTAGAGCCACATCCACTCTATCGGATCGTAGTGTCCGAAGTAAATGGGATCTTTTCTCGGGGGTGTTAAGTCCCTTTGCATTGATCGAGGTGAGTTTAATTACACCTGGAAGAGACATCACATTGTATCACAACACAAAGAAGCGTAGCACTCGGACAGTTCACCAAAAAAATAGAAAAACAATGAGGAGAAAAAGAGTGATGAAAAGAGCAGGTTACAAAAAATAGAAACATCGTAAACATAGTAACATCCGCAATGGGGAAGCAGGTAGGTATATTAACCAGCATCCCCATGGGGCACGATGGCCGTATGCGGGATCGGGGTAAGGGAGTCACCCTTACAGGCACTTATTTTTAGCATAAACATCGTAATAGTGCAATACTAACTTAGAAAAGCTTATAGTGACCAATAATATTAATCGGTGGAGTAACTAACTTCTGATAAAGTCCCGTCGCTGAGTTCTAGGACTGAGAATGAGACCGGGGGGGGGGGGGGGGGGGGAAGAAAAGGGGACACAGTAAAACGAGGTCAAATTGGCACTAGGCCGCGTGTAACGTGTCTCACCCGGTATCTCACAGTCAGGATATTCAGTCCTCATAGAGAAAACTATGGCACTCTACTATATATCCCGCACCAGACTAAATGATTCAAATACAATAATAATAATAGTATATTCAAAGAAACCAGCTAGTTATACCTTTCTTTACTAAATTACACCTTACAAGTGCTGGAGGTGCTCCTGCAATCAAAATATACAGAACATTAAAAGTTGTGTTTGTTGCAAAGAGGCAACAAAGAGAATGGATTGCTTTTTGGAGCACTCTTTTTTAACAATTTTTATGCAAATCAATTTGATATGATTATAAGAGTTAAAACGTAACCTTTAATCAATACTCCTAAAATAAAAGGGGGTTATTAGTCAGTAACATATATTTCCAATGAAGGTATCAATCCATAGTTATATCAATATATCTGCATCCCCTTATAGACAAAAAATTTTTTTTATAACATTGTTTATTTTATATTCATCAATGATCCTATTTTATTTTGAATCAATAATTCATGTGTGGTGAGATATTGTTTTATATTCAAGCTTTGGTTTATAAATCTCAATTCATACATGGATTGCAGTCAAAAGAAAAAGTGAGTTTAAGTTTATATACTTTGTGTAGTTGATGTTAGAAACCAACCATGGTAAATTTATTCAAATAGATGTCTATTATACCATTCTTACTTCGGTCAAATTCTCTGCCATCTGCACCTGTGAACTTAGAGTCTATGTGACAAATAGTATCTCTTTACTGATCTATTTCATTATCTGCCAGGTTCTTGGATACAAGTATAAATTATGTTGCCTTTCTGGCTCTTGTCGTTCTCTCTGCAGTTTTTCAAGCCTGTGTGTCATGCAATCTACATTATGTTTTAGGTAGCCCTGGATTGCATTTCTCATAAGGACATAAAAAATTCCTCTCTATCTTTATGCGTGATTGCACGTAACAATACGGTTGAGCCTAAACACAGATTCCTGCTATTTGATCTTCATAGGTATATACAAGCACTATGGATTAATTGGACTGGTGTTAATGTATCCCTTGTGTGACAGACTGTCACTTCAATGGTATATGTTCATTATCCAGAATATGTCAAGCATACCATATGGAAGAACAAGATGTGACACACTGATTTCCATAATAATTATATTTATAAAGAAAAGTACAATCCAAGATGCCGTCTTCCTCATCTGCTGCCCATTATCTTCATAGAGCGGATAATGAGTGAGAGTAAGGGTTATTGCCAGATTGATAGAATAGATAGATTCGGCGTTACTCTGTTACTCTGTACCTGGTGTTAGGTGGACCCTGATACCTTTTGGCATTGCAAGATCCAGATTCGCCAGCAGAAAACAGGTAAACGCTAGAAATAGCAGATGGATAGTGCAGGATATCTGGTGTGGTTAGAATAAAAACCATTTGTTAAATGTCTGTGTAAAACATCAAGCACATAGCTCCCGTGCTGTCTACATGATCAGTGCATTTCTGGTTAGCCTTCTATTGTATGGTTATGACACACGGCTGCTGCAATTTATTTAGAGAGCTAAATTAGAATAAATGTGAACCACAACCTAAGCTCTTTATGGTCCTAATTGACCGTGAATTTGCAAGTTATTCACACATTGCAAAATTTGCAAATTATTCACACATTGCTATTGCGATTGAGAACTATATCTAGGTACAGATGGACATTGTGGAGATATCAAATGCCCCCCTACTGATTGACCGTTAATTGCTGGTTATTCACAAATAGCTGTTGCGGCTAAAACTATGATTAAGTACATGTAAATATTCCAGGGATATTACGTACCTCACTGCTCTATAAACATTCAGCTGATTCTGCCGCACGTGCAATTAGCGGTAAACATACAGATTGCTTAATAAAATTAGCGGATATTCAAATACCTGTGTTGTCCATGCCAGTTATTTAATCCACTTAGCTAATTTCTGCCCCACGTGTCATACATCCCAAAATGGGTTCTCAAGGGATGGTGTATAGGCAGCACTCTTCTAAACTATTTAATATTAGTCAGAAGTTGGAACAGGATTTTATGTTAATTATGCCTATAAGGTATAGCAAAACTATCCCAAGACACGTGTCCGAAACACACAGCCTATATTCCTAATGACGTTTAGAATTAACCATTAATTGCAGAGTATTTAACTCACAGGGACTGCGGTTAAGGTCCTGCTCAATAGTTGCAATGGATACAGGTATGGGTATATCAAATGTGTTACCACTCTGTTGCTACAGCCACCTGACAGTCGGCGGTCACCGTCCTCCCACTATAGGGCGCCGGGACCACACACGGCTGCGGCGGTTGCGATCCTCCGACTCTGCTGCCCGGACTTCAACTACATTCACGGCTTCCCCCGTGTGGGGTGCCGGAGCCACACGGCTGTGACGGCTGCGATCCTCCGGCTCTGATTGCCAGGCTTGGACTGAACGTACGTTTCACCACGTCGGCTTGATCACCAGTCAGCCTGACGTGGTGCAAACGGTCACAGTATTTAAAGTTCTACAGACCAATCTATGTTGTTCCTAATCTCGATCTACCCCCAGAGGTAACCTGCAATCAATTACTTATTTATGCAGTCTAATCACCCATGCATTCTCCTTTGTTAGTCAATCAATACGCATGGGTGTTGGGTTGCTTCTTTAGCCTTTGTCTGGTATTGTGCCATTCACTACTGCTAATTAGCTCCATGCCTTAATGGCAAGAGTTGTATAGCGTCACAGATAGGTGTTAACTGGATAGTATTCCTCCCAAAGGTCATGACGGCGTAATTAACAACGGGGTTTCAATTATGGCAGGACAATTAATGCTTATGGGGAAGATTATCTAAAATTATATAAAAGTAACGATATTATTTCCATATTCCTAACTTATTTAGCCAAATGTTGAGGGGATTTTTAATTCAAAATATAAAAATAAGAAAGATACATGCATGCGTGTGTGTGTGTATACGCACGTGCATATGCATTTATTTACATATGATTTGGGAAGTTTATTCTTTCTAGTGGCAAATAAAATATTCTAAAATGAGATATTTATCAAATAATAAAATAAATCTAAAAGAAAAATTACTAGTAAAGTGGTGAATTAAAATAATAAAACAAAATATATACATATGAAAATTTAATGATATAATTAAAAATGATTGTAAACTTAATTTAATTAATTTAAATAATAATAATCAAAATAAAATGAAGTGTAATTTATAAGTGAGCATGGTAAGTATGAGCGTAAAGAGATGTGGAAAAGTATGCAAAAATGTGAAAAAGATGAGTGAATAAAAAAGTGCTCATGTCTGAAAAATTGACTATGTGATATTATATAATGTGAATATCTTATCATCGTTTGGAGAATATGTGAAAAGCAGGAAAAAGGAGGGGAGGGAAATCCTCTCGTTGTATTGGGATGTGTAAAATTGTGAAAATGCGCATGTGATTATTAATGCACCCATCCATATATGGGAGGTGTGTGTTGTTGTGTGATATCTGGGAAAGAAATGTGAGTATAAGGGAGGGGAAGGGGAGGGGAGTGAAGAAAGAGGAAAAAGGGAAAAGGAGAAGAAGAAAGAAAGAAGAAGAAGGGGAAAGAAGAAAAAAAAGGGGGGAAGAAATCCTGATGGATCCTAAACGGATCCCTGGAAAAGGGGCATGAGTGACGTGATTAGTCATAAATCGTGTATCTAAAATGAAATAATCATATAAATAGTCTGTTATGTGGAGAAAAAAAACAAGAAAAATGTGAAACAGAAAAAGAAAAAAAGAAAAAAGCCCATATTATGTCATATTGTAAGTGCTGTTAACTGATAATAATTGTGATATTAGATTACAGTAAATCAAATATGGTAAGATGAAAAAATAAAAATTAATATAATAACATGCCATCTTTGCATTTTGTATGTCACTTTCCCTATATTGTGATTACAGAAAAACTGTGAAATTTATGTTTTCATTCAGGCCCGTAGGTGATAAACAGCCTAACCTGAATGTCCACTCACTCTCCTTCCTGAGCAATTCTCTCATGATATCCCCTCCTCGGATACCCATCTTGATTTTTTCCAGGCCAAAGGTCTGGATTTGATGAGAATCATCATTATGATGTTGATGGAAGTGTCGCGCTACAGTTGTAATCTGTTTGAAGTTCTTCATATCCTTCATCACGTTTCGGATGTTCCCCATATGTTCCAAAACTCTTGTTTTGAACATTCTGGTAGTGATTCCTACATACCTCATACCGCACGTACATTGTAAACAATATACTACATTCGTGGTCCTACAATTGAAGTATTCATGTATCTTGCAGAGATTTCCATATCTGTCCTTTATTTCCTGTATGGGTAACATATATCTGCATGCTTTGCAGGAACCGCAGGGGAAGGTTCCTTTGACAATGGGAGTCCTATATGGATTCTGGTTGAAATGACTCCGAACCAAAGAATCCTTTATATTTGGACATCTCCTCCAGCTCATAGAAACTTTGTCTTTTAAGTTGTTGGCGAGATCTGGGTCTGACAAAAGAATATGCCAGTGTTTTTGGATGCCATTTTGGAGTTGCCTCCATTCCCTACAGAAATCGCCAACAAATCTCATCTCTTCTTGATCTGATTTTTGCTGCTTTTCTTGAAAGATCAGAGAGTTCCTTTCTACTTGGTAGGTGGAGGTCTTTGCTTTCTTAATAAGCCTATGGCTATAACCTCGTTCACGTAGCCGTTCCACAAGTTCACTGCTCTTCTGTTTGTATATCGAGGCATCTGAACAGTTCCTCTTGAGTCTAAGGAACTCACCCTTCGGAATGTTAGAGATTGTGGGGGGAAAGTGTGAACTGGAGCTTAGGAGTATGCTGTTAGTGGCTGTGATTTTACGATATAATTTCGTTGCCACTGTGTTTGTCTCATCACGGTATATTTTTAAATCCAAGAAGGATATTTCATCTCGACTATATTCCATCGTCAACTTGATGTTATATTCATTAGTATTGAGACTATTGATAAATTCTATCAGCTCCTCTTCTGTGCCTTCCCAGATCATAAACACATCGTCTATGTATCTGAGCCACATGATTATATGCTGGTTATGTATTCCATGACTGTCAGCAAAGACCACCTCCCTTTCCCACCATCCTAGGAAAAGGTTGGCGTATGTGGGGGCGCATGCCGCCCCCATCGCCGTACCTCTTATCTGGAGGTAAAAATGATCATTGAAAACAAAGAAATTTCTGTTCAAGACAAAGTTGAGTAATTTGAGCAGGAGAGACTGAAATTCCCCTTCACCTTCCATTTTCAGGAAATATTGTACAGCATGTAGACCAAGATCATGTGAAATGCACGTGTATAATGACTCCACATCTAGACTCACTAGTATGTGATTGTCTTCCAATTTGATATCACTCAATTTTCTCAAGACATCCGGAGTGTCTTTCACATATGAGGCCAATTGTTCAACATATGACCTTAAATGGGTGTCTATAAAGATGCTCGCTTTCTCAGATAGACTCCCCATACCTGATACAATCGGGCGTCCTGGGGGTTCTTTCAGGTTTTTATGAACCTTCGGGAGTAGGTAGAAAGTGGGGACTTTTGGGTTCTCCACTTTCAGAAATTGATATTCCTCTTTGGTAATGGTATGATCCAGATAGGCTTGTTCAATTATCCTATTGTATACCTCTTTGTAGTTGGGAGTGGGATTCAGAAGAAGTTTTTGATAACATTGTGAGTTATTCAATTGTTTCAGAGCTTCCTTTAAATACATGGCTCGCGGCCATAGAACTGTATTGCCCCCTTTATCTGAGGGTTTTACTATGACATCTTCCCATGATTTGATCTCCATTATGGCTTGCCTCTCACGAAAAGATATGTTCTTGGGAAATCTTTGATGTCTGGATTTGTTATAGATGATATCAAACTCCTTGGAGACTAGGTTTAAAAATACTCTTGTCTCTGGACTGATGTTTTCTGGGGGAAGGAAGGTAGATTTATTCTTACATCTTGGTCTTTGACTGATACATTCAGTCTTGTCTCTACTTTCTTCCACAAGATCTTCTAATATATGTATGGCCTCCATTTCTTGTGAGGTCCACTCCTGTGTTGTGGTAACAATATCCGTGTCCAAAGATTGTGGAGAGACTGATCCTCTCTGTTTATTAGCAAAAAACTTCCTAAGCAGTAATTTCCTGCCAAAAAGTTGTAGATTTTTCTCCCACATAAATCGATTAAATGGCTTTGATGGTGAGAATGACAGACCCTTCATTAGAACTAGTTCCTGATCCTTTGTCAAAGTACGATCTGTTAAGTTGATGATGTTTAACATATTGTTGTCCATCATTTGTTCTTGTACGTCCTGGGAGAGTATCTCGTCGGGGATGTCGACTCCCATCTGCGCCTGTTTCTTGTACTTCTTCCCTCCCCTCCTCTTCCTCCTCTGGGTGGACGTCCTCGGGGTATCCGGCCTGATTCCAAAAAAGGCTGTCTATGACTGCTGTCCCCTCTCCGTTGTTTATCTAGCCTCTGAGCAGATTCCCCTCCATCCTCATTTTCTGAGGAGTCAATCTCGGAGGAGGTGTAGTTCTCTCCTAAATCTCTTCGTGGGTGTCTTTCCACACTTTTATTCCATTTAAATACTCTATCTGTGGCAAAATCCCGTCTGTCTCTCATAAATTTTTGTTTTTTCCTATCCACAATCATGGACTCATATTGTTGAAGTTCTTTTTTGTGCTCTTCAAAGCACTTTTGAAATGAGGTATTTTGTTCCCACGTTTCTAGTTTTTTGCCCAGTGTGTTAATATCCTTTTCACATTCTTCCAGAACCAGGTGGTTATGTTTAATGAGTATATTTATGAGTTCAGAGGAGCACTTCAATAATGCACTCTCCCATTCCTTCTTTAAATTGTCAGTTGCCAATTCAAAGGCTGGAAGTGTTCTTGGGCGTAATCCCCTAGGTACGATTTTTTGTCTTATATAGTTTTCAAGACTGGTTAGATCCCAGTTCGTCCTAATCTGTCTCTGTTGTAATTTACGTAACCTAGAAAAGTCCCCTTCCCATGTGGGTTCTGAGTCTGAAAGACCTGTGTCACTGGAAAAGATGTCGTCCAAATTATCAGTTTTCCTTTTTACAGTCAGCTCTGAAAGTAATTTAAACTGTGACATGCCTGCACCACGTCAAGTAAGAATAAGCTATTTAGTGATGGAGAATGATAAGGCATGAAAAAAAGTAATTATGTTCTTGAACCTATCCTTAATGTTACCCGTTTTAGGGGGTCCTATGGTTTGAATTGTCCGTGCTGGGAAAGAACTGAGATATAGAAACTCAGAATCAAACTATGGCACTCTACTATATATCCCGCACCAGACTAAATGATTCAAATACAATAATAATAATAGTATATTCAAAGAAACCAGCTAGTTATACCTTTCTTTACTAAATTACACCTTACAAGTGCTGGAGGTGCTCCTGCAATCAAAATATACAGAACATTAAAAGTTGTGTTTGTTGCAAAGAGGCAACAAAGAGAATGGATTGCTTTTTGGAGCACTCTTTTTTAACAATTTTTATGCAAATCAATTTGATATGATTATAAGAGTTAAAACGTAACCTTTAATCAATACTCCTAAAATAAAAGGGGGTTATTAGTCAGTAACATATATTTCCAATGAAGGTATCAATCCATAGTTATATCAATATATCTGCATCCCCTTATAGACAAAAAAATTTTTTTATAACATTGTTTATTTTATATTCATCAATGATCCTATTTTATTTTGAATCAATAATTCATGTGTGGTGAGATATTGTTTTATATTCAAGCTTTGGTTTATAAATCTCAATTCATACATGGATTGCAGTCAAAAGAAAAAGTGAGTTTAAGTTTATATACTTTGTGTAGTTGATGTTAGAAACCAACCATGGTAAATTTATTCAAATAGATGTCTATTATACCATTCTTACTTCGGTCAAATTCTCTGCCATCTGCACCTGTGAACTTAGAGTCTATGTGACAAATAGTATCTCTTTACTGATCTATTTCATTATCTGCCAGGTTCTTGGATACAAGTATAAATTATGTTGCCTTTCTGGCTCTTGTCGTTCTCTCTGCAGTTTTTCAAGCCTGTGTGTCATGCAATCTACATTATGTTTTAGGTAGCCCTGGATTGCATTTCTCATAAGGACATAAAAAATTCCTCTCTATCTTTATGCGTGATTGCACGTAACAATACGGTTGAGCCTAAACACAGATTCCTGCTATTTGATCTTCATAGGTATATACAAGCACTATGGATTAATTGGACTGGTGTTAATGTATCCCTTGTGTGACAGACTGTCACTTCAATGGTATATGTTCATTATCCAGAATATGTCAAGCATACCATATGGAAGAACAAGATGTGACACACTGATTTCCATAATAATTATATTTATAAAGAAAAGTACAATCCAAGATGCCGTCTTCCTCATCTGCTGCCCATTATCTTCATAGAGCGGATAATGAGTGAGAGTAAGGGTTATTGCCAGATTGATAGAATAGATAGATTCGGCGTTACTCTGTTACTCTGTACCTGGTGTTAGGTGGACCCTGATACCTTTTGGCATTGCAAGATCCAGATTCGCCAGCAGAAAACAGGTAAACGCTAGAAATAGCAGATGGATAGTGCAGGATATCTGGTGTGGTTAGAATAAAAACCATTTGTTAAATGTCTGTGTAAAACATCAAGCACATAGCTCCCGTGCTGTCTACATGATCAGTGCATTTCTGGTTAGCCTTCTATTGTATGGTTATGACACACGGCTGCTGCAATTTATTTAGAGAGCTAAATTAGAATAAATGTGAACCACAACCTAAGCTCTTTATGGTCCTAATTGACCGTGAATTTGCAAGTTATTCACACATTGCAAAATTTGCAAATTATTCACACATTGCTATTGCGATTGAGAACTATATCTAGGTACAGATGGACATTGTGGAGATATCAAATGCCCCCCTACTGATTGACCGTTAATAGCAATGTGTGAATAATTTGCAAATTTTGCAATGTGTGAATAACTTGCAAATTCACGGTCAATTAGGACCATAAAGAGCTTAGGTTGTGGTTCACATTTATTCTAATTTAGCTCTCTAAATAAATTGCAGCAGCCGTGTGTCATAACCATACAATAGAAGGCTAACCAGAAATGCACTGATCATGTAGACAGCACGGGAGCTATGTGCTTGATGTTTTACACAGACATTTAACAAATGGTTTTTATTCTAACCACACCAGATATCCTGCACTATCCATCTGCTATTTCTAGCGTTTACCTGTTTTCTGCTGGCGAATCTGGATCTTGCAATGCCAAAAGGTATCAGGGTCCACCTAACACCAGGTACAGAGTAACAGAGTAACGCCGAATCTATCTATTCTATCAATCTGGCAATAACCCTTACTCTCACTCATTATCCGCTCTATGAAGATAATGGGCAGCAGATGAGGAAGACGGCATCTTGGATTGTACTTTTCTTTATAAATATAATTATTATGGAAATCAGTGTGTCACATCTTGTTCTTCCATATGGTATGCTTGACATATTCTGGATAATGAACATATACCATTGAAGTGACAGTCTGTCACACAAGGGATACATTAACACCAGTCCAATTAATCCATAGTGCTTGTATATACCTATGAAGATCAAATAGCAGGAATCTGTGTTTAGGCTCAACCGTATTGTTACGTGCAATCACGCATAAAGATAGAGAGGAATTTTTTATGTCCTTATGAGAAATGCAATCCAGGGCTACCTAAAACATAATGTAGATTGCATGACACACAGGCTTGAAAAACTGCAGAGAGAACGACAAGAGCCAGAAAGGCAACATAATTTATACTTGTATCCAAGAACCTGGCAGATAATGAAATAGATCAGTAAAGAGATACTATTTGTCACATAGACTCTAAGTTCACAGGTGCAGATGGCAGAGAATTTGACCGAAGTAAGAATGGTATAATAGACATCTATTTGAATAAATTTACCATGGTTGGTTTCTAACATCAACTACACAAAGTATATAAACTTAAACTCACTTTTTCTTTTGACTGCAATCCATGTATGAATTGAGATTTATAAACCAAAGCTTGAATATAAAACAATATCTCACCACACATGAATTATTGATTCAAAATAAAATAGGATCATTGATGAATATAAAATAAACAATGTTATAAAAATTTTTTTTTGTCTATAAGGGGATGCAGATATATTGATATAACTATGGATTGATACCTTCATTGGAAATATATGTTACTGACTAATAACCCCCTTTTATTTTAGGAGTATTGATTAAAGGTTACGTTTTAACTCTTATAATCATATCAAATTGATTTGCATAAAAATTGTTAAAAAAGAGTGCTCCAAAAAGCAATCCATTCTCTTTGTTGCCTCTTTGCAACAAACACAACTTTTAATGTTCTGTATATTTTGATTGCAGGAGCACCTCCAGCACTTGTAAGGTGTAATTTAGTAAAGAAAGGTATAACTAGCTGGTTTCTTTGAATATACTATTATTATTATTGTATTTGAATCATTTAGTCTGGTGCGGGATATATAGTAGAGTGCCATAGTTTGATTCTGAGTTTCTATATCTCAGTTCTTTCCCAGCACGGACAATTCAAACCATAGGACCCCCTAAAACGGGTAACATTAAGGATAGGTTCAAGAACATAATTACTTTTTTTCATGCCTTATCATTCTCCATCACTAAATAGCTTATTCTTACTTGACGTGGTGCAGGCATGTCACAGTTTAAATTACTTTCAGAGCTGACTGTAAAAAGGAAAACTGATAATTTGGACGACATCTTTTCCAGTGACACAGGTCTTTCAGACTCAGAACCCACATGGGAAGGGGACTTTTCTAGGTTACGTAAATTACAACAGAGACAGATTAGGACGAACTGGGATCTAACCAGTCTTGAAAACTATATAAGACAAAAAATCGTACCTAGGGGATTACGCCCAAGAACACTTCCAGCCTTTGAATTGGCAACTGACAATTTAAAGAAGGAATGGGAGAGTGCATTATTGAAGTGCTCCTCTGAACTCATAAATATACTCATTAAACATAACCACCTGGTTCTGGAAGAATGTGAAAAGGATATTAACACACTGGGCAAAAAACTAGAAACGTGGGAACAAAATACCTCATTTCAAAAGTGCTTTGAAGAGCACAAAAAAGAACTTCAACAATATGAGTCCATGATTGTGGATAGGAAAAAACAAAAATTTATGAGAGACAGACGGGATTTTGCCACAGATAGAGTATTTAAATGGAATAAAAGTGTGGAAAGACACCCACGAAGAGATTTAGGAGAGAACTACACCTCCTCCGAGATTGACTCCTCAGAAAATGAGGATGGAGGGGAATCTGCTCAGAGGCTAGATAAACAACGGAGAGGGGACAGCAGTCATAGACAGCCTTTTTTGGAATCAGGCCGGATACCCCGAGGACGTCCACCCAGAGGAGGAAGAGGAGGGGAGGGAAGAAGTACAAGAAACAGGCGCAGATGGGAGTCGACATCCCCGACGAGATACTCTCCCAGGACGTACAAGAACAAATGATGGACAACAATATGTTAAACATCATCAACTTAACAGATCGTACTTTGACAAAGGATCAGGAACTAGTTCTAATGAAGGGTCTGTCATTCTCACCATCAAAGCCATTTAATCGATTTATGTGGGAGAAAAATCTACAACTTTTTGGCAGGAAATTACTGCTTAGGAAGTTTTTTGCTAATAAACAGAGAGGATCAGTCTCTCCACAATCTTTGGACACGGATATTGTTACCACAACACAGGAGTGGACCTCACAAGAAATGGAGGCCATACATATATTAGAAGATCTTGTGGAAGAAAGTAGAGACAAGACTGAATGTATCAGTCAAAGACCAAGATGTAAGAATAAATCTACCTTCCTTCCCCCAGAAAACATCAGTCCAGAGACAAGAGTATTTTTAAACCTAGTCTCCAAGGAGTTTGATATCATCTATAACAAATCCAGACATCAAAGATTTCCCAAGAACATATCTTTTCGTGAGAGGCAAGCCATAATGGAGATCAAATCATGGGAAGATGTCATAGTAAAACCCTCAGATAAAGGGGGCAATACAGTTCTATGGCCGCGAGCCATGTATTTAAAGGAAGCTCTGAAACAATTGAATAACTCACAATGTTATCAAAAACTTCTTCTGAATCCCACTCCCAACTACAAAGAGGTATACAATAGGATAATTGAACAAGCCTATCTGGATCATACCATTACCAAAGAGGAATATCAATTTCTGAAAGTGGAGAACCCAAAAGTCCCCACTTTCTACCTACTCCCGAAGGTTCATAAAAACCTGAAAGAACCCCCAGGACGCCCGATTGTATCAGGTATGGGGAGTCTATCTGAGAAAGCGAGCATCTTTATAGACACCCATTTAAGGTCATATGTTGAACAATTGGCCTCATATGTGAAAGACACTCCGGATGTCTTGAGAAAATTGAGTGATATCAAATTGGAAGACAATCACATACTAGTGAGTCTAGATGTGGAGTCATTATACACGTGCATTTCACATGATCTTGGTCTACATGCTGTACAATATTTCCTGAAAATGGAAGGTGAAGGGGAATTTCAGTCTCTCCTGCTCAAATTACTCAACTTTGTCTTGAACAGAAATTTCTTTGTTTTCAATGATCATTTTTACCTCCAGATAAGAGGTACGGCGATGGGGGCGGCATGCGCCCCCACATACGCCAACCTTTTCCTAGGATGGTGGGAAAGGGAGGTGGTCTTTGCTGACAGTCATGGAATACATAACCAGCATATAATCATGTGGCTCAGATACATAGACGATGTGTTTATGATCTGGGAAGGCACAGAAGAGGAGCTGATAGAATTTATCAATAGTCTCAATACTAATGAATATAACATCAAGTTGACGATGGAATATAGTCGAGATGAAATATCCTTCTTGGATTTAAAAATATACCGTGATGAGACAAACACAGTGGCAACGAAATTATATCGTAAAATCACAGCCACTAACAGCATACTCCTAAGCTCCAGTTCACACTTTCCCCCCACAATCTCTAACATTCCGAAGGGTGAGTTCCTTAGACTCAAGAGGAACTGTTCAGATGCCTCGATATACAAACAGAAGAGCAGTGAACTTGTGGAACGGCTACGTGAACGAGGTTATAGCCATAGGCTTATTAAGAAAGCAAAGACCTCCACCTACCAAGTAGAAAGGAACTCTCTGATCTTTCAAGAAAAGCAGCAAAAATCAGATCAAGAAGAGATGAGATTTGTTGGCGATTTCTGTAGGGAATGGAGGCAACTCCAAAATGGCATCCAAAAACACTGGCATATTCTTTTGTCAGACCCAGATCTCGCCAACAACTTAAAAGACAAAGTTTCTATGAGCTGGAGGAGATGTCCAAATATAAAGGATTCTTTGGTTCGGAGTCATTTCAACCAGAATCCATATAGGACTCCCATTGTCAAAGGAACCTTCCCCTGCGGTTCCTGCAAAGCATGCAGATATATGTTACCCATACAGGAAATAAAGGACAGATATGGAAATCTCTGCAAGATACATGAATACTTCAATTGTAGGACCACGAATGTAGTATATTGTTTACAATGTACGTGCGGTATGAGGTATGTAGGAATCACTACCAGAATGTTCAAAACAAGAGTTTTGGAACATATGGGGAACATCCGAAACGTGATGAAGGATATGAAGAACTTCAAACAGATTACAACTGTAGCGCGACACTTCCATCAACATCATAATGATGATTCTCATCAAATCCAGACCTTTGGCCTGGAAAAAATCAAGATGGGTATCCGAGGAGGGGATATCATGAGAGAATTGCTCAGGAAGGAGAGTGAGTGGACATTCAGGTTAGGCTGTTTATCACCTACGGGCCTGAATGAAAACATAAATTTCACAGTTTTTCTGTAATCACAATATAGGGAAAGTGACATACAAAATGCAAAGATGGCATGTTATTATATTAATTTTTATTTTTTCATCTTACCATATTTGATTTACTGTAATCTAATATCACAATTATTATCAGTTAACAGCACTTACAATATGACATAATATGGGCTTTTTTCTTTTTTTCTTTTTCTGTTTCACATTTTTCTTGTTTTTTTTCTCCACATAACAGACTATTTA
This sequence comes from Pseudophryne corroboree, assembly GCF_028390025.1. Taxonomy (NCBI): domain Eukaryota; kingdom Metazoa; phylum Chordata; class Amphibia; order Anura; family Myobatrachidae; genus Pseudophryne; species Pseudophryne corroboree. The sequence continues at coordinate 821,902,472 of NC_086449.1, read as the reverse complement.
TATGATTATTTCATTTTAGATACACGATTTATGACTAATCACGTCACTCATGCCCCTTTTCCAGGGATCCGTTTAGGATCCATCAGGATTTCTTCCCCCCTTTTTTTTCTTCTTTCCCCTTCTTCTTCTTTCTTTCTTCTTCTCCTTTTCCCTTTTTCCTCTTTCTTCACTCCCCTCCCCTTCCCCTCCCTTATACTCACATTTCTTTCCCAGATATCACACAACAACACACACCTCCCATATATGGATGGGTGCATTAATAATCACATGCGCATTTTCACAATTTTACACATCCCAATACAACGAGAGGATTTCCCTCCCCTCCTTTTTCCTGCTTTTCACATATTCTCCAAACGATGATAAGATATTCACATTATATAATATCACATAGTCAATTTTTCAGACATGAGCACTTTTTTATTCACTCATCTTTTTCACATTTTTGCATACTTTTCCACATCTCTTTACGCTCATACTTACCATGCTCACTTATAAATTACACTTCATTTTATTTTGATTATTATTATTTAAATTAATTAAATTAAGTTTACAATCATTTTTAATTATATCATTAAATTTTCATATGTATATATTTTGTTTTATTATTTTAATTCACCACTTTACTAGTAATTTTTCTTTTAGATTTATTTTATTATTTGATAAATATCTCATTTTAGAATATTTTATTTGCCACTAGAAAGAATAAACTTCCCAAATCATATGTAAATAAATGCATATGCACGTGCGTATACACACACACACGCATGCATGTATCTTTCTTATTTTTATATTTTGAATTAAAAATCCCCTCAACATTTGGCTAAATAAGTTAGGAATATGGAAATAATATCGTTACTTTTATATAATTTTAGATAATCTTCCCCATAAGCATTAATTGTCCTGCCATAATTGAAACCCCGTTGTTAATTACGCCGTCATGACCTTTGGGAGGAATACTATCCAGTTAACACCTATCTGTGACGCTATACAACTCTTGCCATTAAGGCATGGAGCTAATTAGCAGTAGTGAATGGCACAATACCAGACAAAGGCTAAAGAAGCAACCCAACACCCATGCGTATTGATTGACTAACAAAGGAGAATGCATGGGTGATTAGACTGCATAAATAAGTAATTGATTGCAGGTTACCTCTGGGGGTAGATCGAGATTAGGAACAACATAGATTGGTCTGTAGAACTTTAAATACTGTGACCGTTTGCACCACGTCAGGCTGACTGGTGATCAAGCCGACGTGGTGAAACGTACGTTCAGTCCAAGCCTGGCAATCAGAGCCGGAGGATCGCAGCCGTCACAGCCGTGTGGCTCCGGCACCCCACACGGGGGAAGCCGTGAATGTAGTTGAAGTCCGGGCAGCAGAGTCGGAGGATCGCAACCGCCGCAGCCGTGTGTGGTCCCGGCGCCCTATAGTGGGAGGACGGTGACCGCCGACTGTCAGGTGGCTGTAGCAACAGAGTGGTAACACATTTGATATACCCATACCTGTATCCATTGCAACTATTGAGCAGGACCTTAACCGCAGTCCCTGTGAGTTAAATACTCTGCAATTAATGGTTAATTCTAAACGTCATTAGGAATATAGGCTGTGTGTTTCGGACACGTGTCTTGGGATAGTTTTGCTATACCTTATAGGCATAATTAACATAAAATCCTGTTCCAACTTCTGACTAATATTAAATAGTTTAGAAGAGTGCTGCCTATACACCATCCCTTGAGAACCCATTTTGGGATGTATGACACGTGGGGCAGAAATTAGCTAAGTGGATTAAATAACTGGCATGGACAACACAGGTATTTGAATATCCGCTAATTTTATTAAGCAATCTGTATGTTTACCGCTAATTGCACGTGCGGCAGAATCAGCTGAATGTTTATAGAGCAGTGAGGTACGTAATATCCCTGGAATATTTACATGTACTTAATCATAGTTTTAGCCGCAACAGCTATTTGTGAATAACCAGCAATTAACGGTCAATCAGTAGGGGGGCATTTGATATCTCCACAATGTCCATCTGTACCTAGATATAGTTCTCAATCGCAATAGCAATGTGTGAATAATTTGCAAATTTTGCAATGTGTGAATAACTTGCAAATTCACGGTCAATTAGGACCATAAAGAGCTTAGGTTGTGGTTCACATTTATTCTAATTTAGCTCTCTAAATAAATTGCAGCAGCCGTGTGTCATAACCATACAATAGAAGGCTAACCAGAAATGCACTGATCATGTAGACAGCACGGGAGCTATGTGCTTGATGTTTTACACAGACATTTAACAAATGGTTTTTATTCTAACCACACCAGATATCCTGCACTATCCATCTGCTATTTCTAGCGTTTACCTGTTTTCTGCTGGCGAATCTGGATCTTGCAATGCCAAAAGGTATCAGGGTCCACCTAACACCAGGTACAGAGTAACAGAGTAACGCCGAATCTATCTATTCTATCAATCTGGCAATAACCCTTACTCTCACTCATTATCCGCTCTATGAAGATAATGGGCAGCAGATGAGGAAGACGGCATCTTGGATTGTACTTTTCTTTATAAATATAATTATTATGGAAATCAGTGTGTCACATCTTGTTCTTCCATATGGTATGCTTGACATATTCTGGATAATGAACATATACCATTGAAGTGACAGTCTGTCACACAAGGGATACATTAACACCAGTCCAATTAATCCATAGTGCTTGTATATACCTATGAAGATCAAATAGCAGGAATCTGTGTTTAGGCTCAACCGTATTGTTACGTGCAATCACGCATAAAGATAGAGAGGAATTTTTTATGTCCTTATGAGAAATGCAATCCAGGGCTACCTAAAACATAATGTAGATTGCATGACACACAGGCTTGAAAAACTGCAGAGAGAACGACAAGAGCCAGAAAGGCAACATAATTTATACTTGTATCCAAGAACCTGGCAGATAATGAAATAGATCAGTAAAGAGATACTATTTGTCACATAGACTCTAAGTTCACAGGTGCAGATGGCAGAGAATTTGACCGAAGTAAGAATGGTATAATAGACATCTATTTGAATAAATTTACCATGGTTGGTTTCTAACATCAACTACACAAAGTATATAAACTTAAACTCACTTTTTCTTTTGACTGCAATCCATGTATGAATTGAGATTTATAAACCAAAGCTTGAATATAAAACAATATCTCACCACACATGAATTATTGATTCAAAATAAAATAGGATCATTGATGAATATAAAATAAACAATGTTATAAAAAATTTTTTTTGTCTATAAGGGGATGCAGATATATTGATATAACTATGGATTGATACCTTCATTGGAAATATATGTTACTGACTAATAACCCCCTTTTATTTTAGGAGTATTGATTAAAGGTTACGTTTTAACTCTTATAATCATATCAAATTGATTTGCATAAAAATTGTTAAAAAAGAGTGCTCCAAAAAGCAATCCATTCTCTTTGTTGCCTCTTTGCAACAAACACAACTTTTAATGTTCTCATAGAGAAAACAGCAGAGTTCAATCAGCAGAGTAATGGGAATCAATTTCTTCAGGTGGGGGAGCGATCCTGGCGTGCAGGAAGTGGTTTTGAGGATTTCTTTTGAGGACTGCCGACCACTTGCCATGGCTCTCCCCCTCTCGAAGGCTGTGGTGGGTGTAGATCCGGGGGGGTGAAGTCCCAGTCCGGGACCTTTAAGGGTGGGAGACCGAGTCCGGAGCAGAAAGTGGGGAGGTCAGATGTGGTGTGGAGAGAGTGTATCTTGCCTGAGGAATATACCTGTAAGCTGAAAGGGAAACCCCATCTGTATTTCAGCTGTCGCTTGCGGAGTTCATCCGTCAGGGGGCGAAGAATCTTCCTTTGTTGCAGGGTATGCCAGGAGAGATCTTGAAAGACGGAGACAGAGTCGCCATCGTATTTCAAGTCATCAATATGACGTGCTTTATTCATGATTTCTTCCTTCTGGGAATAATAATGCAGGCGACATATGACATCTCGGGGTCGATCGGAGGAAAGCCCCCTTGGTTTTAGAGCGCGGTGGGCTCTATCAAATGTTATGGCGGCAGCTGGATCTTTGCCCAGAATTGTGTTGAAGATTGTCGTCAAGGCATCCACTATGCCCGTCTGGGGGACCTCCTCTGGAATGCCTCTCACCCGAATATTGGCCCTCATTCCGAGTTGATCGGTCGCAAGGCGAATTTTGCAGAGTTACACACGCTAAGCCACCGCCTACTGGGAGTGTATCTTAGCATCTTAAAATTGCGACCGATGTATTCGCAATATTGCGATCACAAACTACTTAGCAGTTTTAGAGTAGCTCCACACTTACTCTGCCTGTGCGATCAGTTCAGTGCTTGTCGTTCCTGGTTTGACGTCACAAACACACCCAGCGTTCGCCCAACCACTCCCCCGTTTCTCCGGCCACTCCTGCGTTTTTCCCGGAAACGGTAGCGTTTTCAGCCACACGCCCATAAAACGCCGTGTTTCCGCCCAGTAACACCCATTTCCTGTCAATCACATTACGATCGCCGGAGCGATGAAAAAGCCGTGAGTAAAAATACTATCTTCATAGCAAAGATACTTGGCGCAGTCGCAGTGCGATTATTGCGCATGCGCACTAAGCGGAATTTCACTGCGATGCGATGAAAAATACCGAGCGAACGACTCGGAATGAGGGCCATTGTTCCTCCTCCCTCTGTTATCCAAATCCAATACGCGGGACCGTAGCGATCTGATCTCCTCTGACTGGGATTTGATAACGTCTGTTAAGGACCCCAGGAAGTTATCAGTGGAGTCTCGGTGTTCTTCCAGCGTGTTTACCCTATCAGAAAGCTGTGAGATATCTTGTTTGATTGATGCCAGCTCCTTTCGCATGGTATCTTGGATATCCTGCTTAGTTGGGAGTGTTTTCATAAATTGCAGGATATCTTGAAGAGCGGTGTCGCTGTGAGTGTGTGAGGTAGGCTGCTCCATCATTAACGGGGAAGCAGAGGAAGCAGAATGACAGGAAGACGGGCTGGAGGGAGAGAGGTTTCCGGATAGCCTTGCGGGCGTAGATTGTAGGAACGATCTCATTCCCGGTTGGGTCGCGGTTTCCTTAGGTTGTGTGGTGTTACCTTTCTTTTTCCCGGATCTAACCATGCTTAGAAGTGAGTAGATGAATACTTGATTGCAAGAGATATCATAAGTGTAGACTTGGCATTGCTTGGTACGCTGTGAAGTGCCTATAGCATGGTGACTCCCAATGGAATGGCACTAGCACGTCATTAATCGGTGATCGTTATTAAGATAACAGGCACATAGTGGGCATCAGATCCCGCTTCTTCGGTAATGTGGAGGTAGATATGAGGCACCCGCATTGCCGGCTCCCAAGGAGGAGCGACCCACTTCCTTTGTAGATTCTATCAGGGAAGTATAAAGGGATCTGAGTGACACATGTATAACTATGTATATGGATAGGCCACTAGAGGGAGCTCCAGCTCAAGATATGGATCTCAAAGGGCACTGCCACTGGAAAATAGGAATTAAGCCCACTGATCCAAGTAAGTATAATATCAGAACTGTAAATCATAAAGGGTCTTCTAAGAGACTCAGCAGACACAGTGGGATATGATGAAATAAATGGTGCAGGGTCTCCAAGGGGTATATTCACATCAATGAGATGTGTGTTGTTTGGGTATATACTAATAAATAATAAATACCCCATATATTGAGTGCTGATATAATCAGGTGTTAGGCCTGCCACAGGTGGAGAGGGGTCCTATGGATGAGGAAGGTGATTGAGGGTGCGTGCTTTGGGGCCCGCCGTGTCCCCGTTCCGGTCCCGGAACTCACGGCCGGGCCTCTTCCAAACTTCAGTCCCCGGCTCACGGATGCGGGGAGTGGAGGCCCCGGATGTCGGGCCTACGCTAGGTGCCTTTCTGACTGAGCGACAGCGGGCGGGAGAGGTGCAGTGGGTGCCGCCGAGCCGCCGGGCGGCGAGGGACTGGCAGGCTAGTAAAAACCTACCAGCCGTCGCCTCCGTCTGGCCCGCGGGTGTTCAGGATCTCCGTCACCGCCGCCGCGCCTCGGGAGCGAGGGTCTGAGGGGCCTACGTCTTCACGCCCGCGGTCTCCCTCTTCTCTTACTGCTGCCTCTCGATGTGGGCAGGTGCAGGCTCCGTCTCAGGGCCTCCAAGCAGGGGTGCAGCACTCGGCCGAATGTCGGAACCGATCCGGGGGGGATCTCTACTTTAGTCCCCGGCTTCACAGGGAGGGATAGGCCGCAACCTGCAAGGACCCTTAAAAGGGTCCCCCGGCTCCGCGGTCGTTACCCCTCGTTCAGGTGGGTTAGGGCAGAGCCACAAGGTGCTATGGGGTCGATGAGAGACCCGGTTGGAGTATCTTATATGCTAAATTCGTGAGGGGTTAGCAGGAGCTCTCATGTAACCCTTCCTTTCAGCTTGCTGGCCAAACCACGCCCCCGAATAAATCACTTTAATATGCAGAAAATGCAGATATAATTAAATATATCTATAGCTGAAATGTTGCTATTTGTGGGACGCATCCACACAATAGATGGGGCTTACGGATCCTCAAACCAGGTAAACAGGTCAGAACTTCGTCAGGTGAGAAGAGTTCCTTAACACTCTCATGGCACCATCTCTTCTCACCTGACAAAGTTCTGACCTGTTTACCTGGTTTGAGGATCCGTAAGCCCCATCTATTGTGTGGATGCGTCCCACAAATAGCAACATTTCAGCTATAGATATATTTAATTATATTTGCATTTTCTGCATATCAAAGTGATTTATTCTGTGTGGGTTTTGCTCTGTGATATGGGCTGGTATTACAATCTTCAATTGAAACCAGGATATTATCTCTTATACTAGCATCTCTATGATTACTATTACTTTATGTTTCTCAGTGTCAGGACTATATACAACCTGTACATATGTTAACCTATTTGCAATAGAGGCATTGGTTGTGCATCCATATCTTTGACCAGACTTGGGCTCACATGGGAAATGCAGAGAAATATGTAAAAACATTTTTTTCTGCTGCAGTGCAGATTCACAAGTTTAATACCATTGCCCATAACAACACTCTGCATCAACTTATTGTGATTTATGCATTCTCTTCCTGTTAATAAAAGAATATGTTTACAGGATGAATGCTGCTGCTCAAAAATAATATCCTGTATCTATGTATGGTGATTTAGGGTCTTTTTTTCCTGAACAATGGAGGTCATTCCGAGTTGTTCGCTCGGTAAATTTCTTCGCATCGCAGCGATTTTCCGCTTAGTGCGCATGCGCAATGTTCGCACTGCGACTGCGCCAAGTAAATTTGCTATGCAGTTAGGAATTTTACTCACGTTTTTTTCATCGTTCTGGTGATCGTAATGTGATTGACAGGAAGTGGGTGTTTCTGGGCGGAAACTGGCCGTTTTATGGGTGTGTGTGAAAAAACGCTACCGTTTCTGGGAAAAAACGCGTGAGTGGCTGGAGAAACGGAGGAGTGTCTGGGCGAACGCTGGGTGTGTTTGTGACGTCAAACCAGGAACGACAAGCACTGAACTGATCGCAGATGCCGAGTAAGTTTGAAGCTACTCAGAAACTGCTAAGAGGTGTGTAATCGCAATTTTGAGAATCTTTCGTTCGCAATTTTAAGATGCTAAGATTCACTCCCAGTAGGCGGCGGCTTAGCGTGTGTAAAGCTGCTAAAAACAGCTTGCGAGCGAACAACTCGGAATGACCCCCATGATTTTTTCTGTGTGAAAAAACGTCTCTAGATACAGTTTCACAGTCCAAACCTCAATAGGGGTAGGACCATACTTGCCTACTCTCCCGGAATGGCCGGGAGGCTCCCGAAAATCGGGTGACCCTCCCGGCCCCACGGAAGAGCAGACAAGTTTCCCGGTTTTTAACTTACCCCCTGCCCGGCCGCCCACTTTGAGAGTAAAGTGGGCGGTCCGGACAGTAGATGACGAGATTCTTGTTGAATCGCGTCATCATAGTCACGCCCCCTGCTATAAAATGCCGGTTATAGCGGCATTACCGAGCGGGGGGCGTGGCTCAATGGTGTAACCCCGCCCTCGTTCCGCCTCTGTCCCTCCTCCACCCCGCCCCGTTCCGCCTCCTCCCCGCCCACTCCTCTCGTCATTTTCCTGCCCAGCCCCTCCATTGAGCCGTCCTGGCAGCTCTCTCCCGGAGAGAGCTGCCAAAAAGTAGGCAAGTATGGGTAGGACACTGGTGATCCATATGATCTGTAGCATCTCTGTGACTTTCTCATACCATCAGAAATCACAGCTAGGCTGTTCTATTTTGGCAACTACTCTGCCACACAGGTTTTTCTTGTGGACTCTCATCCATGATCCACGGAGCACAGTGCTACTTTTGGGAGTACTGTTGAACCGTGCCTAACGTGGAAAGCAGATCCACATATTTTCACCTACTTTACTTATTCACCTCTTCTTTCCTATTTTTGTCTCATTATTCCTTACTTTCATAATTTCCTATATAGGTGCACTCTCATTGGTGTACAGATCACATAATCCTCTACTACCATACCACGCTGCCAGCGCCCGATCTCGTCTGATCTTGGAAGCTAAACAACGTTGGGCTGGGTTAGTACCAGGAGAATACCTGGTGTTGTAGAGCAGGAATTAATTTCCCTCTCTATGTGAGAAGGGACACCAACAGCAGTATCACCACTAATTCTATCAAGCACTCTTTACTATCCTATCTAGTTATCCCATGTTTATTTGCAGTTCAGTGCCTCAATTTTTGCCCGCAAATACGGCATTTGTCTATAATTCAGGTGTGTAATAATTATTTGGTGACCATTGATCATTATTTAGCTCAAACTGAGTGATCATAATTGGATATTCCTATAATATCTTGTCTTACTACCCCTCGGTTCCATTAGTACAGAAATTCTGTACTGGTCAGGGGAAATGGGGGTATGACAACTCAGTGTCTACAACCTTTCCAAATATTCTTTGAAATAAAGAGACCAGAACATTTTAACAATTTTCAAAATTCTTTATTCTATTCAAAATATCTTGTGGATGGGCAACTATGGTTTAATATTATCAATAAAAGTTATGTTTTAATATTTTCTACTATACATTACTGAAAATCTATTTTCTTTAGTACAAGAGTGCGCCCACACAAGAGCCTTCTTTCTCTCCCATTGCTAATCCTATATATACATATCAGCTTCAATAGACATCACCTTCGGCTGCCCTTTTTCCTGGAAATCCCTTCTGTCTCATCAGACACCTGGATTGAATAATGTAGGTACTGGCCTCCATTCATTCTCACAAGGGCTGGCTTCTCATATTGACAACACCTTTTATCCACCAAGGGGAAGTGGGGTAGGGGGGTCACTTATGGCGATGACCTCCCAGTTGATGTATGCAAACTTATATAAACTGTAATGCTCCATTTTGTATTAGCAGCAGGGGGCAGCATTGCCTCAAGTATGGTTATTAACAATGGGCAGATACATTTGGCACTGGCATTTGCGTATTCATCGTATTCAGTGTTTCACACTAAGGGACATATTTAATTAGGGGAGAGATTTTGCACACAAGAAAACCTTGCAGACCTCGTGCCCAATTTTGGATTAAAGCGGATATGTGTGCTCCCGATACCCATGGTATCCAATTTACCGGTTGCAGGTTTTTTTTGCTGGGCAAATAAAAATGCAGTCACGGAAGACAGGAAACTTACCTATGTGTTCTGGCAGCTTCGGTGTTTTCTTGACTCCCTGTCATCTCCCCTCCATCGTCCACTGCAGAGGAGGGTGCTGGGAGGGGAAGAAGGCTGCTAGGAGATGTAGTTCTCCCTGCTGCTGACACCAGACACACATGTGGGACACCCACACACACACACACCCACGCACACACACACCCACACACACACCCACACACACAAACCTCCCCCGCTGCCTGTTGGGATCAGGATGAAGAAGAAAGCGCTTTATAAAGTGAGTAATTAAGTAATTTAAGGGGCAAATCCCAACTACCGTCAGGGCAGAAAGGCCTATAACATGGACAAAGATAGGTAGCGCCCATTTCTGAACACTGTAAATATAGATAAGTTACAACTTAAATGATAACAGATTTTTTTTATTATAATTTTTTATTGAGATTTGCAAAGTACAATATTGTATAGAGCAAAAACAAAACGTCAACACATAAACAATAACTATAACTGTACCAGTAACATGTGCCATCAATAAAAACATATATTGTGAACAAGATCTGCATGTGTGCTTCAATAATATTGGTTTATATTACCATGCCAAGGAGTGGGAAACATCAGCAAATGCAAAAGCTACGACATCCATCCACTGTATATCGACAAAATGTGGGCTGACACTATCAGGCATGTTAGAGGGTGTCCAGCATGTCCACGTACACTTAAGATGTTCTATAGAGACAATTCAGGTCTGCCCAGTCTAGAGCCACACCACCCGTCCCATTTCTCCTGGAATCAAGAAATGGAGCCACACATTTTATACATATGCCGCTCATGCCTGGCCGCATCATTAACCAGCGCCCCCCACCGAAACATGTTAGGGGAGTCAGCTGAAAACCAAGTTCTTGCCATAATGACTTTAGCTAGAGTAGTGAGGCAGAGAACATATCTATACACTTGGGGGGTCATTCTGACCCATTCGCACGCAGCGGTTGTTCGCTGCTGTGCGAACGGGTCAGAACTGCGCATGCGCGCTGTTGCCCGGCGGCAGACGTCGCCAGGCAACGGAGCGCCTAGCGAGAAGAAAAGACGCAGCGCTGGACGGAAGAAGATTGACAGCGAAGAGGCGTTCCGGGGCGGATACTCACCGTTGTAGGCCGTTTTCGCGGAGTGGTAAGAAGAACGCAGGCGTGTCCAGGCGAACGGAGGGCAGATGTCCGACGTCAGGACCGGGACCTTCATCACTGGATCCGTCGCACTGGGTAAGTAGCTGTAGGGCTGGTCTTGTTTTGCAGGAATATTTTTAAGCATAGCAGGGCTGCACAAGCGATCGCAGCCCTGCTATGCTAAAATACACTCCCCCATAGGCGGAGATTAGTTGATCGCAGCAGCAGCAAAAAGTTGCGATCAACTTGGAATGACCCCCTATGACCGAGTGAGTCTCCTCAAGGTCCAGTCCAAACATGCATATAGTAGGGTTCAAAGCAGGGAGGGAATAGTTAATGTAATATCCCGCCACACACTCTCCCAAAAAACAGAAATCACAGGACAGCCCCAGAGCAAGTGCCAAAATCCAGCATCAGTAGCTTGACATTTAGTACAGAAGGAATTATCTCTGAGACCAACCCTCTGCAGAGACACGGGAGTATGGTAGATCCTATGCAGCAGAACATAGAAAAACACCTGTCTATATCTAATACAGGGTGTGGTATATTTGATAGATCCAATTATTTGGAGCCATTGTTCATTGGATAAGGGACCCAGATCCAATTCCCACTTTGAACGGAGTCCATTTAATTGGTCTGGGTTGAATCTGTCATTTAGAGCAGCGTACATGATGGATATTCGCCCCTTCTGGCCTAGAGTAGACAACAGCATTTTAACAGGTGAATCTGAGATTACCAGGGAACCTTGAGGAAATTGGGCTTGCACGGCGTGTCGCAACTGGAAGTATCTGAACATAGCAGTGTTAGGAATACTAAATTCCTCCTTTCATTGCTGAAATAATTTTAATGTTCCCTCATGGAATAATTGACCCACTGATAGTACTCCTTTAATGATCCATATATTATCTAGAGATAGCTTATACAGCTCGAAATATGAGTTATTAAACCATAATGGAGCGCAACAGACCAATCATAAAGAGTATGCGCAAAGCGCCAGTCCAGTAGGGCCTGACGCAAAAGAGGAGGCAAACTAGTAGCTGATAGGCCGGAGAGAAGAAATTGAAGTGCTGAGAAGGAGAAAGTAGAAGAGCACTCCACCCGCTCGGGCAGGAATCCCATCAAAGTCAGATCCCCCGAGTCTCCAGTCCAACTGGATAAATGAGACAGTTGTGCAGCAATATAATAAAATCTTAAATTAGGAAGACCCATGCCCCCTAAACACTGGGGTTTATAAAGTGTTTTAATGGAGACTCGGGCTGGCTTGTTACCGCAAATAAATGATGACAAAACACCCTCAATCACACTAAATATCTTTTTTGGAATATAGATTGGGGATTGGCGCAAAACATATAAAAATTTGGGTTGTATCACCATTTTAAATAGATTGATGCGGCCAAGTACGGATGGAGGTAATTTTCTCCAGGCATGAGCTCTCTCCTTAAAGGTCAGCATAATGGGGTCAATATTTTGGGTCACATAATCAGAAGCTTTGGGTGTGATCCAGATACCAAGGTATCTAAACCGCAATGTCCATTGCAAGGGGCGAGCCTCCTGCAAAATGATAACAGATTTAATAGCGCAATAAAAACATTATACAAAAACATACACCATCAATATAATAAAATCATCACCATGTGTCATCAATATACGTTCTCACAATGCTTGTATACAGTGGCAGTTCTAGGTGCGGGCAAGCAGGGCTACCACACGGAGCTCTGCAAGTTCAGGGTGCAGCCGCAGTCACCCCACCGGCAATCCACACCGCCCGCCGCCACAAAGTCTATCTCACCCGTCTATATCTCCCCAGTCTGACTCAGTGCGATCAGTGCTCTTCACCTCCCCCTGGCTGTCAGTTATCGGTGTTCGTTGGCTCTCCCCTTGCTGGTCATGAATGGCTGCTGCTGCTCCTGGAGCTGCTGAGGTCCAAGCACCTGAAGCGGTAACTGGGGGCCCGGATGCGGACTGTGGTGAGAGCAGGAGGGCCGAGCACCAGGTAAGTGACTGTCTCCCAACCAGTGTTGGGGCAGGCGTGATCTAATGCCCAGAGTCTGTACTCATCCTTTCCTTAGAGGAATCCTGGTCTGTGTATACCAACACCGCCAAACATGGCCGGACTGGCCATCTTGCACATGCCAGAAGGGCCGATGGGCAGGTGGGCCGAACTGGTCACTCAGAGAGGCGGGAAGGCCGCACGCAGTGCAACCTCCGGCTCTCTGGTTCCATGGTCTCCATGGAAATGGGGGCTTGCTGCGAGTCCATGCCCCCGGACTTGCGGCACGCACTGCCACCCAGCAATCGTCGCCATGGTAATGCTGGCATGTCACGAGTCCATGCCCCCATAACTTGTGGCATGCCCCCATACGTCGCGCAGCGCACCCCCTGTGACGTGTGCACCCCCCCCCCCCCATGACGCGTGCGCGCCTTCACAAATGCCAGGGCCGAATTAAGGCCCCAGTACGTCGCTGCCGCCAAATGTGTGCGATGTGATTATACCCTGTGTGATGTGATGTACAGGACACTGTCCTATATCCCCCTAATATACTGTACAGGGCACTGCCCCATATGATACAAGAAGTATTGCACTCTCCTGCATGTGCAGCAGCCATATAGGAGGGCTGTCACTGCGATGTGATAGCCTCCTGGCAGTGTGCTATTATGTCACAGAGCCCAGGACAGGGATAGAGCAGCTGCTGGTTCCGCCTTTGATACAGCTCCCTTCTCCCAGCACAGCACGCATCACCCAACAGCACAGATCAGAGCAGCAGCCAGCAACACCCATCACCCCTCACCCATAGCAATCCTCATTTTGGAACCCTATGCCAGCAAGCGCATCCCCGATGGAAGCGACCGCAGTATGAATGACAGCGGCGGGTGTTCTAGGAGCGGTGATGAGGCATTGAGGGGATGGGCCGGGACCGTTTTTCAGGTCGGATGTATGACATCACACGCAGCCTCTCTGTTTAATAAAATGGCAGCCGACCGAAGTTCCCATGCGTCTGCAATCTAATTACTGACGCATCGGGAGGCGGCCCCCAGCATGTAAGGAGATGGACGCAGATCTGGCTGTGTATGTAGCGATCTGCGTCCATTTCTGAATAAGGCCCAGCATCCCTTATTCACGTTATGCCTCACAGTAGTGCTGCTTATGCATATTACATCACACGTGTGTATATATATATATATATATATATACTAGGTGCTTCATCACGCCCTACGGGCGCTCTTCACACCGTCGCAAGGGGCTACGCCCCCTTAACCCTTGCATGCCTTTCTGGGGTTCAATATTTGTATTATATGGAGTATTACCTGCATTCCTTTGTTAGTGGTTAAATATTGCACAATGAAAGGGCGTGCGATGGTGAAGGAGGCGCAGCCCCTTGCGACGCCGTGAACAGCACCTGCAGGGCACGATGTACAGAATGTAGCGGGTGCGGTGGGGACTGCGGATGGTGTCTGTAGATGCTGCGGGTGGAGGGGCGGCGGAAGTGGGGGTGGGGCCCGGATGGGGAAGGTGCTGCAGGTGGTGGTGGGGCAGGTGCGGGGGTGCCATTGGTGGGGGAGGGGTGGAGGAGGGGGGGACCGCGGATGGAGGAAGATGTCTGCAGATGCTGCGGGTGGAGGGGGGCAGGTGTGGGGGGAGACATATAAGGGGGGTGGATGGTGGAGGAGGCCTGGAGGTGCTGTGGGTGGTGAAGGGGCGGAGGAGTGGGAGCCGCGGGTGGTGTAGGGGGTCTGGAGGCACAGCGTGTGGGGGAGGGGTGGAGTGCCGCATGTGGTGGAAGGGAAGGTGCGGAGGTGTGGTGCATTGGGGAGAGGTCTGGAGGCGCTGCGGTTACTGTACCTGCCAAAAAGGTAGTTGGAGGGTATGTAGTAGCAGGGCCAGGACAGGGGTGACAGGGTCAGAACAGTGGTGATGGGGCCAGGATAGGGGTGACAGGGCCAGGGTAGGGGCGGCAGGGCCAGGACAGGGGTAACAGGGCCAGTATAAGGGTAAAAGGGCCAGGATAAGGGTGGCAGGGCAAGGCCAGGGGTGACAGGGACATGACAGAACACAGGGCACGGGAGAGATTGGTATTACGGACAAAACAGTGGTGACAGACAGATGTGTCTTACCGGAGTCACTGCTGCTGTTCCACTCCAACCTGTTGGGATCTGCTGCTGGTGGAGGCTTGGCATGGCTGACTCTCTTAGGCTGGAGTCCTGCTTCCTCTGCCCGTCCGCATCCCTCCCCCCCTCCTAAGTCACACACCGCAGACCTCGCGCAGCTGCCGGGCACTGTGGTAAGAAGAGACTGGGAGTGACTGGTTAGCCCCCAGGAGATGCTGCGGCTGGAGGGAGGAGGGGGTCATATCATGCACGTGGCGCGGACCTCGCGGCTGCTGGGCACTGTGGTAAGGGGAGACTGGGAGTGACTGGTTAGCCCCCAGGAGACGCTGATGCTGGAGGGAGGAGGGGGTCGGAGCCTGCAAGCAGCTCGGACTTCTGCAGCGCTACCCGCCGGCTAAAGTGTGTGAAGGAGCTGGGCGCACCTCACTGCGGGTGGCAGCGCTGCAGCTAGCGGTGGGGTTGCTGGGGCTGGAGATAACAGAGGCAGTACGGAACCTGCACAGCGGCAGGTGCCCCACAAAACTGCAGCTAAGAAGCATGGAGTGTGCCAGAAAGTGACGCTCCTCCTCGCCAGAGAGCCCCTGCTGAGTATGCTGATCTGGGGGTCAAGCACACAGTGAGCCGGTGCCCGTCTGTCTGTACGGCATACCCCCTCACACACCCCCATACCTCCCAACTGTCCCAATTTTCGTGGGACAGTCCCATTTTTGGGGGTCTGTCTCGCTGTCCCACCCGCAGGTCGCAGTGTCCCGTGGCGGTTGGGGGGATGGGGGGAGTTGGAAAGCTCCTGTACTCGCTGTTCTGCTTAGCAGAGCAGCGGTGAATAGTGGAGACAGAGGGAGAGGGGGCATCAGGGGGTACGGATTAATGGGGGGTTCCAGCAGCAGAGCCAGATTAAGAGGGGGGGGGGGCAGGGGGTACGTACCGTTGGCCCCACAGTTTTAGGGGGCCCCCCGGCTCGAGTAGCTCTGTCCCAGCTCAGAAGCTCCCCCGTCCTGCCAGCAACAGCGGCAGCATTGTGTTACAGTCAGCACACGCTGCTGCGTATTGGCAGGTCTGTGGTGTTACAGGGAGGCAGCAGTCTCCCTGCTTTCTTCTGCCTGTGTGGGTGTGTAGGGGGAGCGACCACCTCCTCTGGATTTAGCCCTAGCTGAGGGGCCAAAAATCCATTAAAAAAACAACAACAGGAATTTGCATAAGGGGGCTTGGTCTCGCGTCCCACGATTAGGCCACGCCCCCAGTCCCCCAGCAGGCACAGCAATGAGATAGGGCTCCACTGTATCAAGTGCCCTGGGCCCCCCGGACTCATAATCAGCCCCTGGGGGCATGCCAGCAGCTCACAGAGCGCTGGGCATGCCCCCTCACTGACGAAAATGGGGACCCTCCCGTGAAGCCACGCCCCCTTTTTGCTTGTGTGTCCCTCCTTCTGCCTGAAGAAAGCTCCTGCAGAAAGCTGGGAGGTATGCACCCCTGCCTGTGCCATGCCCATACTATCTGCTTCTGCTCCTAGTCTCCTGTAGATTTGGCCAGATCTGTGACTCATTTGACTAACTCCGCCCAGTGTTGTGACTCCACCCAGCATTAACAAATGAATCACAAAGTCACAGAATAGGGCTATTATATAGGAGATATATACACAAAACAATAGGTGAGCTGGCACCTGAGGGTTGAGTCAACACCCTGTTACAAAAGGCACTTATGATTCACACCTTTAAGAGTCAAAACATGGTGGCAACGTGTTCCGTCATAAAATTTATTATATATACATAAAAACAAGTTAAAGTCCATGGTTCATTTGTAAAAGGAGTAATAAGTCGCTCCACACTTAGTGTATTTCCATTTAAGATGTCGAGGACAATAGTAGGTGAATCTCTACAGTCTCCTCTTTTTTTTCAATATATATTCAAAGGTGACATCATAAAGGAAGAACAAGAATTTCCAACGCATTTCGTCTTATTATAAGACTTCATCAGAGGTACATCTTAACTGTATGGTAAGTATTATCAAAAATAAACGGATATGGATACCCGACACAGCAATATAAAAAACCCTTAGTATCAGAGGGGCTTTCTATTTGAGTCGTCCGCCAATCCTCATGGGTCGACTACTTGAAAGTGAAATCTAGATACTCAGGTGTAGCAGGATTTCACTTAGGTGATAACTTTTAGTGGATCAGCAGTGTTAGCCTGGTCTCTTACCTGTTACCATACCTGAACCTCTCTGGTAATAGAAATTCAGAGAATTAGTCACACATGTTTGCAAACGCATGTTTAGCTGCTGAGCCACTTCACGGCTTCTCCGATATCAGCAGTCCTAACACTACATAATCGCAGTTCCCAAATAGGGCCATGTAATTTGTCACAGTAGGCCTCATAATAAAGGCTATTACTAAAACACATCCAGACAGAGAGCTAACTTACCCGGGAGCCACCCCCAGGATCCGAGCAACTGCCATTGTTTGTTTGCTTGTGTGTGAGAGGCATTGAATGGGAGCAGTATTTGGAAGGCATGCTGTTCCTTGTAGTGCCAATGGGAGATCCTACTTAGGGGAAGCAACAGCCATGGGTTTTCCAGACGCAGGATTCCCTGTCATAACGACTGGACGCCCGCCTCGAAAGCAATTGGATGCGGTATGGGTCCCGCCGCAGCGCAAGCAGAGGTGTCAAAAACAACACTGTTAGCCAAGGGGGCAGGTGGAGTTATTAAAGGCAAAAATTTGTCTTTAGCAGGAGCCAGCGCCTGGGGACGTCCGGATACCTCGAACCGCCGTGCCGAGTGAGCCTCTATAAACGTGCGCGAAACACCAAGAGCCAACTGTGTAGCATCCAGGCCAGCTCGAGAACCCTCCTTCTCTTCCTGCTGTGCCCTAGTCTCACCAAGCCACACCTCCACATCCTTGCAACCAAAATCCATCACCCGTAAGCAGTCCAGCTTCCGCCTGAACTGCACGTCAGAAACTCGCCAATCCACTCCCTTGTACTTACGCTGCATGCCGTGGATCATGTCAATGTACCCAATTATGTTCATATGTTCGTCAGGCCGATCCCCAAGATAACATGCGGCAAACACACAAAAACCAACCAGCCATTTATCATGCGATTTACAGGCCTCCACTCCGATACCACCCTTCACTCTAGCAGCCTTAAAATCTTTTTTGGCGGCTGCATCAGTCAAAACGAACATATCAACATAATCCCCTTTCTGAATCTTCCTGCGACAGTTTTCACGAAGCCCGCGCAGCACTGCCGTATAGTCACAATGCACAACCCCAGGTAGATTACGGCGCTTCCTTTCCCTACGGGAAATATTAGCGACCCGCTTGCGCTTACTATGCTTTGCGCGTCTACCGGCCTCCCGCTTAGCATATTGATAAAGCTAAATATTTATCGTATATAATACCCTTTATGAGGTCTAAGAACACTGTACGCTATCTACGTATGAAGTACCGTAAGGGTACGCTAGTTGCGTAACAATCGCTTTGCCGTGATCGAGACGCTCAAGCGTCACGTTCACTCACGGCCAAGAGATCACAGGCAGGCACGTTATTGGCTGTTAACTAACGTGATGATTCGCTATAGCGTAGCGAACGCTCGGGACCACGAGGAGATCACCAGCGGCGCTGACGCTCACTATATTAAACCTTTGTATCTAAACCATAAACAGTGTATTGTGCAGTAAAACCTTAGTGTAATGTTAGAGAGTAAATGCAACACAGTATAACCTTATTACCTTAAAAGCTGTTTGAGCGTCACCGACGCTCTGAGAATACTTAATACTATAAGAAACACACAGATACCGTGCTCAGGGTCCAACGCCTAAAATATATATTATGAATGCTATACTTGCAAAAGAGTTAAACACAATACAAGTCATACACTACAATATAACATAGACTACCTAACCAGATAACTACACAGGAAATACAATACAATACAATTTAAGGGAAAATGAGTGAGAAAGAGAAGGAGAGAGAGAGAGAGAAATTGAGAGAGATTGGCCCACAATAACAAGAAGATCAATATAGTTGCGGAGAAACACTTACGCACAAGGGGAAACGATCGCATGCGCCTCGATATCCAGCTCCCGATTATCAGCAATGAGAACCGTTGAAGAGAGTGAACTGGATATGGTCGGCCTGCCTATTTATGCCCCACACACAATGCAATTCAATGGTCCCTACAATCTTATTGTTCATTGGACACAGGAATTCGGCTTCGCATTATAACAAAAGGTCATAGGTTGATTCATACAGGTGGGCTGTGACTATTTCCAACAGCTCAGGTGGGAGGGAAACTGGGTTTCCCGCCGCATGGGTAATAAAGTGCAAATAAAGTAAATGTTCATAAACTTCTTATGTCCATAACTATTCGCACGAGCGATTGATCTGCTTCAAACCAACACCGGAATATTTCTAATTAAATATTCTTCCGATGGATACTAAACACCACTGTATTACTCCTGTCTGACCCTTCGTATCAAACAAAGAGGGATTTCTCTGTTCATGAACATTCTATATTAACCAAACTTGCAGAATCTATCAAAGGGACCATGATCTACAAAATACATTATATAGTGAAAATATGTAATGATTGAGTCGCACGCTACGATCGCATAAACTCTACCGTAAATACGCATACCATGCGCCTGCGGGTGCCCGCGACTGTGAGTATGCGCACGTACGGGAGAGCGTACGCATGCGCAGCACGGACCTGTGTGAGGTGCAAATATGGTAGTGTGCATAGAGATATTTTTCTGACTTTGACAGTCCACCCTTTGGCAGTCAACAATAACTGCCACTTCCTGAAAACATTTCAAAAGGAGAAAAATATATGTTAGGGGTTAATACATTTACATGGTTGGGTAAGGGAGGAGAGGAGATGGTAGGAAAAGGGTATGACCTAGTGAGATAGCAGAAGCATGTGTGTATGAATCCGTGCTTGGGGGTCATGTATCATCGTGCCGTACGTGTTTTAAATCAAGCTTCGAGGTATTGCGAAGTATACATGTGAATTCCTTCTTATCCCGTGGTACGGGTCTGTGGATGGGCTGTCAAACTTTACCGAGCTCTTTTTGGCTTTGGTTGTAACAAAATGGGGGAGCACATTTTAGTTGATGATACATGAATGGGGGAGATATGTGATTGCTGATATCTGTGCCTGTATTCCCTATCGACTATGTGTGTCATTACCTGAGGGTTGTAGAAATGAAGAAAAGACATAATTACGGTAAATGCGGTGGTATTCTATGTCAGGTAAATGTACAGTCGTCGATTGAGGTCTTGTTTGGTGTCTGTTGAATGCAGTCTTCTTTGTGCTTTTGCCCATAAGGTGCGAGCAAAAGCTGTCAATGTCCATAGATTTACAAAAGTGTTGGGCTAGCGTAAATTTAAAATTTCTAGGGAAACTGGGGATCCATGGCATAGTTCATCAAAAATCTGTGTATCAGGTTGTCAAACTTCTTCTTTAATCCCTCTGTTGTCTGTATATCGGCTCATCAAATTCCTCGTCCAAGTGGGTCTTGTTACCTTGGAGAAAACGGAAAAACAGGTGAAAGAAACGGACCGTAGAAATCGCATTTTCATCACATCATTGTTTCTACATTTGGGTCATAAATCAAGTCCAGGTTAATTACAGTTTCCTCACTCCTTAAACTCATTACCCTTGTACGGTGTTTGCACTTCATTAAAGCCTGACCGCATCTAAATATCAATCCAATCGATATGACAACACCTAAGATACATAGGAGAAACTTCCCAACATCCATTATGACTCCTTGTGCCCAGTCTCCTAAACCAGAAAACCAATTTCGTGGGTTCAACCATGACACCCAACCAGTCAGCTCATTACCTACAGCAGCAAGAGTGAGATTGTGTCTCCTGCGAAATTCCCACTTCAATTGGAGAATATCGTCCATCTTTTGGTCTATGACCTCGACCGGATCCTCGGTGCTATTCGTAATATATGTGCAACATTTCACGCCGTATTGTGTTGCCAGTGTGACACAATATCCGCCTGTCACTGCTGTGAGGTAATTGAGAACCATTCTATGCTGTACCAGTTCTGTTTTGTAAGCCTGAAGTTCTCTTCCAGTATACCTAAACGTGTCATCATACATTTCAGTGATATTATCTAACAAATTGGCGAGCGCAGAAATGTATTTATAATTCAGCACTCCTCTAGCGGTGCGGGTGAAATCTAACGCGATTAAGAATTGAATCCCGGTGGATTCACTTATCAGATCAGAGGCCGGATGCTCTGTCTTCTCTATCAGGTGCCTTTTAACAACGTGCTCGTAATGGGTGTGAGTATAAGGAGCTTGGGCACCACGGTGTATGTCTTTCATTTTGTCATGTGATACAGTCATTACTTCAGGCAGTACTTTTCCAATATAACACAACCCTTCAGAGTTTGGGGCAAGCCACTTGTACGCCTTTCTCCCGCATATGAAATATGCATCATCGGGGAGAACATATGGGACGGAGTAGGACATAACCATATTACACACCTTCCATGTGAAATCTCCTAACCCTAATTCTTCCATCTGCTTAGTACACGTATCAGGTTGTACGATATGTGCACAGTATCCTGGTGATACCTCTCCAACTTTAGTAATCCTATTTCCTAAGGTATACCTATACCGGAAAGATTTTCCTCTACTGGCTATGTGGCGTACAAGCTCTGTATCTGTAGGCATTCTATCTGCTCTATGCGAAAAGGTCATGGTGTGGTTACTCCATGACACTTCCCAATTTCCCGGCTTTCGGGGATTGGAGATGTTGAAACATAATAGGGACCTATCCACATGGTATTGGTGGAGCTTCAAACTAGGAGGACTGGAGATATTAAACCTCCGGTCCACCGGTCTCCCACCATTTAACTCAAGTACCTCCTCTATCGTTAAAGGAAATGGTACTAGCCCTGATTTGCTATGACCTTGAGGTACTTGAGAGCATACCCAACAATCTGTTTTATTTAACACACTACCCACTAAAGAGTGATAGTCACTCAATGGATGCCGGTCCATATGGATATTAAAACTGGATTGGCATTTCTTAATGCACCCATCCTCAATGACATTGTTACAGAGCCTACAGATACAGTTTTCTTCAGCTAACAATCCTTCACAATTCCTTCTATGGTCAATGCTATCGGATCGTTTTCTGATACTCGCCTTTGCTTGTTGATTATGTTGTTCTCGGAAAACTACGCCTCCATCTTTATCATCAGAACCCATTCCAGAACCTCTCTCGACCTCCATGGTACTCTCGCCGGAACAGACTGCTCTGGTCAACATCATGGTCAACAGGAAAATCCGGATCACAGTCTCTTGGGGCAAGTCCATCTTATAGGAGGAGACGAAGAAAAATGAGAGGGGGAAAAAAATAATTGAGGGAGATGGGATGGGAAATTGGAGAAAAACAATAAAAGGGAACAGGGGATCGACAACTGCTTTTGGTCTTGTGATTTTCAATGCTCAGGTGCCGCCTCCGTCCTCCTGGAACAGACACTCTAGTGATACAACCTCTACCGTCTGTTCCTTATCACAGGACTTCTCTGGATCAACGACCTTTTTACAGTGGGACGAATGAACCCAAGTCTCTCTCTCAGCAACCTTCAATGCTGTAGTGCTAGTCAATAAGACCTGGTATGGTCCTTCCCATCTGTCAATAAGGCAACCTGAGCGTAGAAAATTCCGTATCATTACATAATCCCCAGGTTCAATGTCATGACAATTACTATCTGGTAAATCAGGAATCACTAACTTCAGATTATCATTTTGATTCCTCAACTGTTTACTCATGTTAATCAAGTATTTTACAGTTACTTCATTGTTACACTTCAAATCATCCTGAGGGTTAATCATAACATGCGGTTGTCGACCAAACAAGATTTCAAAGGGAGACAGATTAAGAGGGGACCTGGGAGTGGTTCTGATGCTGTACAGTACAATGGGTAAAGCTTCTGGCCATGTCAATCCTGTCTCTGCCATCACTTTACTCAGTTTATTTTTAATAGTGCTGTTCACTCTTTCCACTTTCGCACTCGCCTGTGGACGGTATGGAGTGTGCAGCTTGCTATCAATTCCCATCAATTTACACATTCCTTGAAAGACATCACCTGTAAAATGGGTACCCCTATCACTTTCGATAATTCTAGGGATACCATATCTACATACAAATTCCTGCACAATTTTCTTCGCAGTAAACATAGCGGTATTTGTGGCCGCTGGAAATGCTTCGACCCAATTTGAGAAAACATCTATACAAACAAGTACATATTTCAAATTTCGACAAGGGGGTAATTGAATGAAGTCAATCTGTATTACCTGGAAAGGGCCGCCGGCAGGTGGGATATGGGATGGTTCTGTAGGTATTGCCTTTCCAATATTCTTTCTCAAACAGGTAAGGCACGACATGGCTCTTTTACTCGCATGAGAGGAGAATCCTGGGGCGCACCAATATGCTCTTACCAACTTGCACATCCCTTCCTTGCCTAGATGAGTCAGCCCGTGAGCTGCTTCAGCCAAACATGGAAGATATGCTCTGGGGGCCACTGGTTTACCATGTCCATCCGTCCAGAGTCCTGAGGACTCCTGGCCATATCCCTTTGCCTTCCAGACTGCCTTTTCCTGTGTGGAACACAAATTTTGCATCTCACACAACTTCTGTGTGTTGATGGTATTAAATACCATCAGTTGTGTGGTGTCTGTCTGTCTGGGGGTAGCAGCTGCTAACTTAGCTGCTTCGTCTGCTCGGCTGTTACCAAGCGATACTGGGTCTTGGCTATATGTATGTGCTTTACATTTGATAACAGCCACTCTGTCGGGTTCCTGTATCGCTGTTAGAAGCCTTTTTATGTGAGCTGCATGCGCTACCGGTGTACCAGCTGCCGTCATGAAATTTCTGAGGCGCCATAGGGCTCCGAAATCATGGACTACCCCGAATGCGTATCTAGAATCGGTGTAGATATTGGCTGATTTGCCCTTAGCCAATTCACATGCTCTGGTTAGGGCGACCAGTTCAGCAACCTGGGCTGAGTGAGGTGGGCCTAGCGGTTCCGCTTCTATGGTGCCTTGGTCATCTACGACTGCGTATCCAGTACACAAGTCTCCCGAGTCTGACTGTCTATGACAACTACCGTCCGTGTAGAACGTAAGTTCTGCATCTTCCAGTGGGTTGTCACTGATGTCAGGCCTTGCGGTAAAATTTTGGGTCAAATATTCTATACAATCATGTGTATCTTCCTTTGTATTAAATCCTCCTTCCCCATCACTCTCACCTTCCACCCTTTGTGCCTGACCAGGCACACCTGGGAGATATGTTGCAGGATTTAATGCACTGCATCTCCTTATGGTGATGTTTACGGGGGCCATTAGTGCCAATTCCCATCTTGTAAACCGCGCTGATGAGACGTGCCTGGTTTGGGCAGAATTTAACAAGGCTGACACTGCATGCGGTGTATGAATTGTGAGGTTGTGACCTAGCACGACGTCTTCGCTTTTCGTTACTAGCAATGCTATCGCAGCAACGCTTCGCAAGCATGTGGGGAGGGATCGCGCTACCGTGTCTAGCTGAGCGCTGTAATATGCTACTGGCCTGCTGGCATCACCGTGCTTTTGGGTTAGTACGCCTGCCGCGCAACCAGCACTTTCTGTTCCGTATAGTTCAAAGGGTTTCCCATAGTCCGGCATACCTAATGCTGGTGCCTGCGTTAGGCACTGTTTAAGTCTCTCAAATGCTGCCTCAGACTCGTCTGTATGCGAAATCCGATCAGGTTTGTTTGAGGAGACCATTTCCTGCAAAGGTAACGCTAAAATGGAAAACCCTGGGATCCAATTACGGCAATACCCACACATTCCTAAAAATGTTCTGATTTGTTGCTGGGTTTGTGGCAGAGTCATGTCTCTAATTGCTTGAATTCTATCAGCGGTCAGGTGTCTCAGTCCTTGTGTTAAACAGTGTCCCAAATATTTTACCTTAGTTTGGCATAATTGCAACTTGTCTTTGGAAACCTTGTGTCCTGTGTCTGAAAGATGAAACAGGAGCTGTTTCGTATCCTTCAGGGATGCCTCCAATGAATCAGAACACAGTAGTAGATCATCCACGTACTGTATTAATACTGATCCACTCACTGGTTGGAAAGACTGTAAACAATCATGCAAAGCCTGAGAAAATATACTTGGGCTATCTATGAATCCTTGTGGTAATCGAGTCCATGTGTATTGGACTCCTCTGTATGTAAATGCGAACAAATATTGACTGTCAGGGTGCAGAGGTACCGAAAAGAAAGCGGAGCAGAGGTCAATAACAGTGAAAAATTTCGCAGTGGGAGGGATTTGCATTAGGATGACAGCTGGATTTGGCACTACGGGGAACTGACTCTCAACTATTTTGTTAATCCCCCTTAGATCCTGCACTAGCCGGTAACCCCTCCCCCCACTCTTTTTCACAGGGAAGATGGGACTATTAGCAGTGCTGGACGTTCTTACCAGAATGCCCTGCTGTAGCAAGCGCTCTATTACTGGGTAAACTCCTAACTCCACCTCTGGCTTCAGAGGGTACTGTGGGATTTTTGGAGCTATCCTACCATCTTTTACTTGTACAACTACCGGAGCTACGTTTGCCATTAATCTAGTGTCCTGTCCATCTTTAGTCCAAAGTGACTCTGGTATCTGAGATGTCATTTCTTCTACTTGGGAGGGAGTCCTATTTGTCATAGTGGTATGTGACATTAATTTTGACGGGGAGTCTAACATGTCTCGTACTTCCTGAGCGTGATTCTCAGGTATGTCCAAGAATACACCTTCAGGAGTACAATAAATGACGCACCCCATTTTACACAGTAAGTCTCTTCCCAGGAGATTGGTCGGTGCCGATGCAGCCAGCAAAAAGGAATGCTTGGTATGTAAAGGCCCTATTGTAATCTCTGCTGGTTTGCTAACAGGGTAATGCTGGACTACTCCTGTTACTCCCACGGCTGGAATTGTCCTACCAGTGGTCCTCATGCCCACTGTCGAATTTATCACTGATTTGGCCGCCCCTGTGTCTACAAGAAAGTTTAATGATTTACCAGCTACATTGATTGCAATTTCTGGTTCACTTCCAAGACTTGCAATCAATTTTACTGGCTGCAGATTACAGGTATGGCCACACCCCTATTGGGTATGGTGACCTCCCTGAATCCCGCTGGCAGCAACTACTTGTGAGGGAGTTAGCTGGGAACTACCAGAGGTTTGCCAATCTCTGTTTGGGGGGTATCTTTTTGTTTCCCCTGCATGTGGCTCATAACTCCGTTTCTGCGGACCTTGCTCCCAATGTCGTGTGTCGTGTCGTTGTCTAGGGGGTTGGTATGAGTTTCGTACATTCTTTACTCTACAATCTCGTGCCATGTGTCCCTGTTTATGACAAGAATAACAAGTAACCACACTTGACTTACCCACAGGGTTTGGTGATACAAACAAAGGCTGCCTTGTGGTCAGGGCCTGTATACTTACGGCCATTAACTTATCACTTTGTTGTTCCCTGTGTCTGGTGATGTTCCTATCGTGATCAATAGCAGCCTCTCTCAAAGTAGCCACAGACAGACCTCGCCAACATGGTTGTGTGGTCTGTACCCTAGTCTTCAATGACTCTTTTAAACCATCCATCAGTACCGATACTGCTACTTCTCGATGGTTTATGTTTGTTTTAATGTCCTCTATGCCTGTGTATTTTGCCATTTCTGATAATGCTCTGTGAAAATACTCTGCAGCTGTCTCTGACTCCTTCTGTTTAATGGAGAATATCTTGTTCCATCTGACTACCGCTGGGAAATATTCTTTTAACTGTAAGTTTATTCTTTTTACATTGTCTTTGTTGTACACATCTGTAAGAGGTACATCCTGATCTAATCCGCAATCAGCTAAAAATTGAGTTGCGTCAACATTGGAGGGTAAACATGCTCTCAGCAATATCTGCCAGTCTTTATTGTTGGGCTCTACAGTGTTACCTAAGTCTCTGATGTATTTTTGACTGGCAACTAAATCTTTTCTAGGGTCAGGGAATTCAGACACGATGGTCCTTAATTCCATTCTGGAAAATGGGCTATACATGGCAATGTTCCTCACAGGGGTGACCCCTGTTGTGTCAGTTTTCCCATTTGGAACAGCTATTACCCTAACAGGATTAACTCTAACAACATCACTCTGTGTGGGTTCTACAGCCTGTGGTGAAATGGCTTCAGCATAGTGTATGGTGCCGTACTTACCTGTAGACACGACCTCACCTATCCCTCCGCTAGGGGCCTTTGTTACTAATCTCGTGGGTGGAGCTGTGCCTACTGTGGTCTCTGCTATGGTGGCTGCTAGAGAGAGCGCTGAAATTGTTGCCGATTCGTCTTCTTGATCACACTCCTGAGGAAAGTTCAAAACAGGGTACAACTTGCACGGGTTAATACTTGCGTTGGTTAATTGGTTAACATTATCTTTAACATTTATACAGTTGCTAAGTGTTTGTGTGTTACACCTTAGTGCGTCATTCTCCGCAACCAATTTCTCTCCTGATATGTATGGTGGCGGTGGGGCAGTGGCTATCAGTTTTCTGATTGAGCCAGATCCCGCCGCCTGAGCCAATCCTCTCTGTATGTCACCTTCCTGCTGCCACAACTGCAAATAATCGTAATGTTTGATTCGTCTCTTTGTTGATTTAATGAGACATATCCTTCTCCTTAAATTCGTTAACACTTCTGTGCTGAAGCTACCTACTCTTGGGAATTTCTCCCCGTCATGTACTGTCATTCTCTCCCATTCATCACATAAAGCTTCTGTGTGACTTCCGTATTTCTCACACATTACATACCTTGCCGACCCAATTGGTCGGTTCACTGAATCAACCCGAACCGAGGTTGATCGCCCCCTACCTGAACAAGTGGCCCCCATAGTTCGAAGGTGTTGCTTTATTTAACCAACCCTTACGCAAACCAAATGTCCAAAATAGGCTGACGGTGGCGGTTTACCGAGTACCCCACTCACTCGCCCACGCCGACCAATACGACCTGATCACACCGATATGGTGCTGGCGTACTCGACCTAGGGCCCCTGCGACCTGAACCTCTATTTACTGGAACCTGTGAGGGTGCTCCGAAGAACACTTACTCTTTCCAGTAACTATTGGTTGCTGGATAGTTCCTGAGTGAGCAGCGAACTTCCCTTAAAATAAAAAAAGTTACACAAATCACGTTAGAATGTACAAATAGCGTTTATGACCTTCGTACACAAATAGTACCGGTCAGGTTTACTAATGCACACAATTACGTGCGGTACAATCGTTTAGTACACAAGCAACTACTCTTATGTACTGAGCGACCAGTGGAATCGAAAATTTCGGCTGCGAATTCCTTCAGCCAGAGCTTATATGGCCTATATGGGTGTTGCACCAACCCTTTCTTGGTGTTGTGCCTGTGGACTGTATAGCGGACTTCCTTGTCTGCTGTACCTGAACCTGTTGGTCTGCTATGACCTCCTGGTCTGTTACAGTATGACCTCCTGGTCTGCTACACTCTAATGCTCAAATTGTATATTTAACCAGGGATGCCTCCCTAGCCACCATGTACGTCACTTACACGCATGTACCTCACGAGTACTCGACTTTTCTTGTGGTTCAACCTTAAAAATTGTAAAAACAAACACTCACTCACCGCATATACACTTTTGTTTCTATTTCTGCGCAGAAATTTCTCTTTAGACCAGATGTGTTACAAATTAGGAGAAGGATCTATTAATTTAAATTTGGAATTTAAAAAAAAAATTTGCGCGATTTATCGCCTGGCGTTATTTACCGCGTGGCGCTACTTATCGCGTTGAGAGGAGAGAAAAAAAAAACTTGTGATTTGAGTTACGTGGGCGTACCCGTACGCTCCGTTGCGTAATATACGCTGCGTGCGTCGGCCCTTGGATTGCATACGCAAGTCTCAGTCTTTTGTTAGAGACACGTGTACGCAAAGCAAAGATCCACCGTAACACAATTTATACGTTTATCAACTATAGAGCTGGCAAACAGGAGAGTGACATACGAAAATACACCAATGAAAAGGAAATGCAGATATATATGTGTGCGTGCGTGTGTACGCAAGACAGAAAAATAAACAGTTTTAAAAAGACACTATTGTTTTGTTCTTACCTCCGGTTCCCGGATTCCTTCAGCACCCTTTACTAAGAGAAGCAGACGCTTATCCAAACAGCACTACGAGGAATATGATCTCCCGCCCTTTGCTGCTGGATAATGTCTGCTGAAATTACCGAGTGCAGATATGTGAAGGACAGGGCGAGCCCCCAATTGATAAAGCTAAATATTTATCGTATATAATACCCTTTATGAGGTCTAAGAACACTGTACGCTATCTACGTATGAAGTACCGTAAGGGTACGCTAGTTGCGTAACAATCGCTTTGCCGTGATCGAGACGCTCAAGCGTCACGTTCACTCACGGCCAAGAGATCACAGGCAGGCACGTTATTGGCTGTTAACTAACGTGATGATTCGCTATAGCGTAGCGAACGCTCGGGACCACGAGGAGATCACCAGCGGCGCTGACGCTCACTATATTAAACCTTTGTATCTAAACCATAAACAGTGTATTGTGCAGTAAAACCTTAGTGTAATGTTAGAGAGTAAATGCAACACAGTATAACCTTATTACCTTAAAAGCTGTTTGAGCGTCACCGACGCTCTGAGAATACTTAATACTATAAGAAACACACAGATACCGTGCTCAGGGTCCAACGCCTAAAATATATATTATGAATGCTATACTTGCAAAAGAGTTAAACACAATACAAGTCATACACTACAATATAACATAGACTACCTAACCAGATAACTACACAGGAAATACAATACAATACAATTTAAGGGAAAATGAGTGAGAAAGAGAAGGAGAGAGAGAGAGAGAGAAATTGAGAGAGATTGGCCCACAATAACAAGAAGATCAATATAGTTGCGGAGAAACACTTACGCACAAGGGGAAACGATCGCATGCGCCTCGATATCCAGCTCCCGATTATCAGCAATGAGAACCGTTGAAGAGAGTGAACTGGATATGGTCGGCCTGCCTATTTATGCCCCACACACAATGCAATTCAATGGTCCCTACAATCTTATTGTTCATTGGACACAGGAATTCGGCTTCGCATTATAACAAAAGGTCATAGGTTGATTCATACAGGTGGGCTGTGACTATTTCCAACAGCTCAGGTGGGAGGGAAACTGGGTTTCCCGCCGCATGGGTAATAAAGTGCAAATAAAGTAAATGTTCATAAACTTCTTATGTCCATAACTATTCGCACGAGCGATTGATCTGCTTCAAACCAACACCGGAATATTTCTAATTAAATATTCTTCCGATGGATACTAAACACCACTGTATTACTCCTGTCTGACCCTTCGTATCAAACAAA
Source organism: Pseudophryne corroboree (assembly GCF_028390025.1). Lineage (NCBI taxonomy): Eukaryota > Metazoa > Chordata > Amphibia > Anura > Myobatrachidae > Pseudophryne > Pseudophryne corroboree. Next base: position 821,872,074 of record NC_086449.1, on the reverse strand, counting down.
GAGGGATTTCTCTGTTCATGAACATTCTATATTAACCAAACTTGCAGAATCTATCAAAGGGACCATGATCTACAAAATACATTATATAGTGAAAATATGTAATGATTGAGTCGCACGCTACGATCGCATAAACTCTACCGTAAATACGCATACCATGCGCCTGCGGGTGCCCGCGACTGTGAGTATGCGCACGTACGGGAGAGCGTACGCATGCGCAGCACGGACCTGTGTGAGGTGCAAATATGGTAGTGTGCATAGAGATATTTTTCTGACTTTGACAATATTTAGCTGCACGCTTTCGCACCTTGGCAGCACTGCTAACCAAAGACCCGAGCGAAGAGGAGGAGGAAGAAGAGGACGACAGGCTAGACCTAGAGCGGGAAGAGGAGGAAGAGCGTGAAAGGTTCACGACAGACTCTCCTGACTCATCACCTGACAGTCCTGGCTGCAACCCCGCTGACAACTAATCCTCTCCATTGCTGGCAAGGTCTCCCGGATGCACGTGCACCTCAGCATCTGAAAGAGAAGACGTATCCGGCCCTGGAGCCCCAGAGCCGGGCAGCCGGGAAGGAGGCAACACAGCGGGGGAACCACTATTTCCTGCAGACGCTGATGCGCCACCTTCAATCTGTGCCACAGCCGAAAAGCCTGCAAAAACTGTGCAACACTGGGGTCAGAACCCCCAGAAACAGGCCTAAAGCCCTGCCTCCCACGTGATGGACCACCAGCGCTCGGCAGAAAAGCCGTTACCAAAAGGGCGAGGGCCGAAGCAATGGAGCAAAGGGCAGATGACAGAACAGCAGGGTCAAACGCAGCAGAAGAACTCAACGCAGCATCACTAGTCTGGAGTTTGCCACCAATCTTGCTAGCTCCGCGGGGGTGGAGGAACCAGTGTCCACCATAGCAGACGCATGCGGCCAAAGACCCTGAAGAGTGTCCCTGTACACCCCAGACCTGCCATCCAAACTCTTCCCTACCACACCGCACCCGAGCCCCACCGTGACCAGAATCCCCCACAGCACCAACCCGGCTCAGTGACCCCCTCCTTGCTCCTCCTGTGGCCGCCATGCCTAGAACTCGGTTACGGTGAGTAGCTGGAGTAACCAGCCTGGCCACCCACCATCCCTGCATCCTGTGAGGATGCCTCACTGACAAGTAAGGGGGCACCAGGCTGAACTAAAGAAACAGGGCTCTGTGCATGCGCATGCACCCACAATGGAGCAACCACTGAGGACTGGGCCGCAGACACCTGAGGCCCGGCCCACGCACCCTCCCGACTGGCGACACCCGCTGGCCTTCCCCGTTGAGTACCGGCCCCAGTAAGATTCCTTGGCGGCGGCGAGGTGGAGACCATCTCCCCCGAATGCGCTCGCCTGCAATGGCCACGTAGTTGCGGGCGCTGAGTGGGCCAGATGGGACAAAAGAGGGGAGATGGATGCAGGCACTGAGATGGCTTCGCCGCTGCCTGGCCCTGCACTAAATTGGTCTGGGGTGTGAGGCAAGCGGCGGGGACAAGGTACGGTGGCCATGACGGCAGCAGGAGGAGCGGGAAGGGATGCCCCCTCAGGGAGCTGACGGGGGCCTGGCATGGTAAGTGCCTGAGAGGGGAACACTGCAGACAATAGCAGCCGCTGGGGAAGTGTAAATGAAGCCCCCCAAACCTCCCCTGTGTACCTGTTCCTGCTTTCAAAATGAAAGCTGCGATGGTCGCAATGCCTTTAGCCAAATGAGCTCCCATCTTCCAGCCGCCGCATATAGTGTCCTCCGTCTCTCGATCATCAGCCTCACAGTAGCGGTGCACACATTCTCACAGTGGTATACAGCAACAGGTAGAATCTGCTGTATTAGAGGGGATTTAGCTGTTTATATGATGCGACCAGCAAATGCAGTTGTGGCATGTAAGGGAAATGGTTCTTATGTGTCTGTGATGTGTCCCCAGTGTACAGTGGGTGCTAGGCTACAGTGACTGACCGTCCACTTCTAGATCTGCATATGGGTAAAAATATGCTCTTTTGCCATTTGCTAGTAATATGTGCATGGCCGCCATCTAGTGGGTTCTATGGGTACAACTGTCCTGGGCCCGGCCACTCTGACAAGAGAGTGGAGGGCCCGGGCCGCTCTGCCTCATTCTACCCACTGCTATTGATGCCATTACCTCCCTGCCCTGCATTAAAGTGATGGCGGGCCCGTTCTCACGTTGGCGCCGCCCACCTCTCACCACCCACTGGGAGACTCTCACTGCTGAAGCAATGAACAAGCTGAAGGAAAAAAAGCCCTGCCGCCGGTGCCTATGTACAATAAAGTTTATTGTGTGGCGTGACGTCATGACAGTATGCCGCCCACCTAGTGAAAATGAGAGGAACCGCCGGCGCTGGCCAGAGGACCACATGAGAAGCAGTAGCGGATCTTGCCACGGGCAAGCAGGACTTTTGCCCGGGGCGCCGCCTTCCAGAGGGCGCCGGCGCCATCCGGAGGGCGCCGCACCCTTGGCAAGAACCGCTGCTGCTGTGCCCCCCGCTGCCGCTGCCCGCTGTGAAGGGAAACTAGACACGTAGCGTATAGTTTCCCTTCGTGGGCTGCCCGCTGTGAAGGGAAACTAGACGCGTCCCTTCCAGGAGAGGACCTTAACTGTAATGATGTGCGGTGCGCGTTGACGTCATCGCGCACCGCACAGCAAAGGTCCTCTCCACAAAAGGAACTAGACGCTTAGCGTCTAGTTTTCCTTCGTGGAGAGGACCTTTGCTGTGCGGTGCGCGATGACGTCATCGCGCACCGCACATCATACTACAGTACAGGGGGCGTAACTGACAATGCCCCCTGTATGAAGCCATGCCCCCTAATGCCGCCCCGGCCCTGATGAGAAGGAAGAAGATGCTGACACTCACATGAAGGGGTAAGTACATTTGACATACAGTAGCTAAGAGAAGCAGAAGGGGGCCCGGGGCTGGTTCTGTGTGGAGACTGTAACATCATTGGGGGTAATTCTAACAGTTCGCTCGCTGCTTTTTGTCGCAGCCAAGTGAACGGGTCCCTACTGCGCATGCGCAGGCGCCATAGTGCGCCGTAGCATGCCAGATGGCCGAAGACAGGTAGCAGGGCTGCGATCGCCTCTGCCTGATTGACAGGCAAAGGCGGTCGCTGGGCGGGAGGGGGCAGAACAGCGGCGTTAGGCTGCCATTTCGTGGACGCGGTCCGGCCAATGCAGGCGTGGCCGGACTGAACAGGCTGCGGGCCGGGGAGCGATGAGTAGCTCATGGCCAGCACGCTAAAGCTGCACTGGCCGGGAGTTACTCCTGAAGTGCAAAGAAATCACTGCCGTGCGATGCTTTTGCACTTCTGTGGGGGGAAGCGGCACTGACATGCGGGGCGGGATAGCCATGTGCTGGGCGTCCCCCCGCATGTCAGTGTGAATGATCGGAGCTGTGCTAAATTTAGCACAGCTACGATCAACTCGAAATGACCCCCACTGCCTGCTAATTTACTAACCATAACATGCTGATTTGTGTGCAGGGCTGTAACTCTTTTAAATATTGAGTAACTGGCTAAAAATAAAAAACCACATTGCTCCCAGTGTTCACCCTTACAAAATAATAATAATAATAATCTGGCATCAGAGGTAATTGGTTAGACACCCAGGCCCGGCCCGACGCATACTCAGGCTACGCGGCAGCGTAGAGCGCCGGACCGCTCAGGGCGCCGCTGCTTTCTGTGACAGTGAGTTGCCCTGGACACGATCAGTCCCCTCTGACAAGCACATAGCATGAAGGAATAGTGCGTGGCCCCACCGCCTCTCAGATGCTTTCACTCCTCCCCTGATGTCTCTCTCCTCTCCTGCCTGCTTTACCTGCCCAGGAGTCCCACACTTCCTCCTGTCTGACTCCTCTTTACCACTAACACCCTGCACCCCCCCTCTCCCCCTTCCTATACTCGCTTCCTCCTCTTAGCAAAGCTCCAGTCTCCTGGCCCTCAACCTCCAATACGGACCATACCCGGCAACCTTGTGCCTGTCCCAGCCTATACATCCTGTACTCAGCTCCCACCTACTCTGTCTTAAGGCCCGTACACACTGGTTGATATATCGGCCGTTCTCTTGAACGGCCGATATATCGCGGGACCGTCGGCCAGTGTGTACGGACGATACGTCTGTGAACTCCGTTGTTCACAGACGTATCGCGTCGGCCGCGCAGCACAGCCGACGGCCAATATATCTACCGATATATTGACGTGTCGCTGTGTGTGTACGGGGCGGTCGGCCGCCCGCCCGTACACATGCTGCGGCGGCCGGCGGTGATTGACAGGTGAACTTAGCGGGCGTGTGTACACGCCCGCCAGTTCATGACGTCAGTCCCCCCGACGGATCGGGCAGTGTGTATGCTGAACACACTGCTCGATCCGTCCATAGATATATCTGCAGATCAATTGATCTGCAGATATATCTACTAGTGTGTACCCACCTTTAGGCTCTCACCTATATCCAGCACCCCTCCTAATTCTGTGGCAGCCCTTTCCTCCTTTCCCCACCTCCCATCCACCTCTAACATACAGCACCCAATCTCCCCTCCTCCCATCCCAGCTTAGCTTTTCCCTAATGTGTATATAAATATTAAATATATGTAACCACCAATAAAAAAGGATAGCAGGTTTGGTAGAAAACACCTTACACCCCATACAAAGCTTAAAACATGGATATGTAAAAACACAACAGGCGCACAACCCTATAAATAGAGATGTGCAGTGTGTATTGGGGGAGCAAGTACTTAAAATGAATCCATAAAGGTACATCTAAAATGTAATAAGCAAGTATCTTATTATGAATGGTCTATTGCACATATGGCACTATTGCACAACTAGCATGGAACCCAGAGCATTAGACACCTGACAACGAGCAGGTAATGTAAAAGTAGTTAGAAACCTTACTGTGGGCCATAATTTGTAATGGGCATTATTGTGTGTGTGACATAAAATGGTGTCGGGGCATAACTGTGTGTGGCATATTGTGTCATGGGCATTACGGTGTGTCACATATTGTGTAATGGGTATTACGGTGTGTGGCTTCATGTTTTATGGGCATTACCGTGTGGAATGTAATTGGATTTATGGTGTGCAGCATATTGTGTAATGGGCATTACAGTGTGTGGCTTATTGTGTAAGGGACATTACTATGAGGAGGAAAAATGACAAATATTATACGGGGCATGAATCAGGATTTTTTTAGTCAGGCATTATGTGTATAAGCGGCTCTTGTACAAGTGGCTCTACTGTGGCATAATGTGTATAAGCGTCTCTAATGTGGCATAACGTGTATAAGCGGCTCTACTGTGGTGTAATGTGTATAAGCGTCTCTACTGTGGCATAATGTGTATAAGCGTCTCTACTGTGGCATAAAATGTATAAGCGGCTCTACTGTGGTGTAATGTGTATAAGCGGCTCTACTGTGGCATAACGTGTATAAGCGGCTCTACTGTGGCATAACGTGTATAAGCGGCTCTACTGTGGTGTAATGTGTATAAGCGTCTCTACTGTGGTGTAACGTGTATAATCGTCTCTACTGTGGCATAACGTGTGTAAGCAGCTCTACTGTGGTGTAACATGACTAATGAACACTACTGTGTGGTGTAATGTGAATTTATTCTCTTCTGTAGTCACGCCCCTTCCCCGTGAAGCCACGCCCCACTAAGGGGCACCAGAATATATATTTGCATACCAATAAAATTAGGCTAGACACCATGATGCCGCATATAAAATAGTTTTGTTTGTGTACAGATAAGGGCATGTGGGTGTCCCGGGCCCCACAATTTCTGATGGCAGCCCTGATTATGTGTAATAAACACCCATTTTATCTGAGAACCCTGCATCAGCTCCTGTATTGGTGTACGGGAAACCCATTGCTTCTTAAACCTCTCACAAGCCTTTCATTTCTTACACTCCAAATACATTTCTGCACCCACTTTATATACGCTTTTGACTCATTTCATACTAAATCTACACCCCTTGAGCCTACACTGCTTTTTCTCACCTGCATTTCTGCAATTCTTCTGCTCGGATTCCCTTACAGTCTCCTCTCCTACTTCCTCTTTCCCTCAACCTACTTACCTACTTAACACTATGTCAAGGCTTTCTTAAACTCCCCACATCACTCAGTGTCTACCTAATAATGTATCTTTATCCTTCTCCCCTAGTCTCCTACACCTCCTCCTCTCTCCCCTCCATCCCTCTGTTTCCTTCCCCCACCTTTCCTGTTACCCCACTTTCATTCACCTCTGCCCCATGGTCCTGCTACCCCACAACTCAGCCCTGCTCCCTCTCTCCCTTCCCTGTCACCTCCCCACACCCCCATCCACATCACACTGACCTCCCTCCCTGCCCACCTCCTGCAGTTTCCCCTGCTAGCTCAGGCACCCGTACCATCACTACTCTCTCATCATCCCTGCCCTCAAAGTTAATCTCTCCTCATCGCTACAGCAACCCTGATAATCTCATTCACATCTCTCCCACACACTCATACCCCCTATCCTGTGCCCTCTGGAATGCCAGATATGTTTGTAACAAACTGGTCCCCACTCATGACCTTTTTATTTCCAACTCCCTGCACCTACTAGCCATTACTGAAACTTGGATTACGCCCTCTGACACTACTTCTCCTGCTGCTCTCTCTGCTGGGGGCCTCGGATTCCCCCCCCCCCGACCTGGGGGTCGCCATGGGGGTGGTGTTGGGGTCCTTTTACCTTCTAGTTACTCCTAACAACTCATACCACCAGAACCATCCCTTACATTCTCTACATTTGAGGTCCATGCCATACGCCTCTTCCAACCAGTCCATCTTAGAGTAGCTGTCATTTACCGCCCCCCTGGCACTGCTTCCAAATTCATCGACAACTTTGCTTCCTGGCTTCCTCACTTCCTCTTTTCTGACATTCCCACCATTATCCTAGGCGATTTCAACATCCCTATTGATATCCCCACACAATCCCCTGCCTCTAAACTCCTTAACCTCACCTCTTCACTTGGTTTCTCCCAGTGGACCTCCTCACCCTCCCAAGTGAATGGGAGCTCACTGGATCTAGTCTTCACTCACCGCTGTGATATTTATGATTTTTCCAACTCCCCATTTCCCCTCTCTGACCACCACCTGCTCTCCATTAACCTATCTCTCTCGACTTACCCATCTCTACCTCCTAAGGCTACCATCACTAAGCATAACATTGAAGCTATTGACACCACATTCCTTTCCTCCCTGTTTGACTCACTTCTCTCTCCTATTCTCTCTCTCTCATGCCCTGAACAAGCCACTTCCACATACAATGCTTCCCTTACTTCTGCTCTTGACTCTGTTGCTCCACCAACCACTATTCACCCTCGCAAATTAACACCTCAACCCTGGCACACCAAATGTACCAGATATCTGCAAAAATGCTCACGTACTGCTGAGCGACACTGGAGGAAATCACGCTCTAAGGCAGACTTCCTCCATTTCAAACTTATGCTCTCATCCTTCAGTGCTGCCCTTTCTCTTGCTAAACAGTCATACTTCAAGAACCTCATCTCCTCCCAGTCTTCCAACCCCCGGCGCCTCTTTGCCACTCTCAACTCACTCCTCTGCCCACCTCTACCTCGTCTCCCTTCCTCACTCTCTGCTCTTGACTTTGCCACTTACTTCACATCCAAAATTGACTCCATATGTCAGGACATCACATCACACCAGACCATCCGTAACCAGCCTTCTCCCATCCCTTACCAACCCTCCCCATCGCTCGCACCAACTCTGTCATCTTTCTCCCATGCATCTGGAGAGGAAGTCATGGCCCTCATTCGTTCCTGTCCCCTCACCACCTCCCCACTTGACTCTATCCCCTCCCGCCTCCTCTGCTACATCTCTCCTTCTGCTTGTTCCCATCTTTCCCACAATCTCAATCTCTCCCTCTCATCAGGCACTGTCCCCTCTGCCTTCAAGCATGCACTCATCTCTCCTATTCTTAAAAAACCTACCCTTGATCCAAACACTCTCTCCAACTACCGACCCATCTCTCTTCTCCCTTTTGCCTCTAAACTCCTTGAGAGTATTGATAATGCTGATTATTTACCTTTATAATATTCACTATATGTGGGTAAGAGACTCAGTACGCAATTGGCGTATGGGGTACCGTAAGGGTACGCACTTAGCGTAGCAGACCCTTAGCTGTGGTCGAGACGCACGAGCGGCACGCTCGCTCACAGCTTAACGCTTGGTGTCGAGCACGCTATAGGCTGCCGACTACCGTAATGCTACGCTACTAGCGTAGCAGACGCTGTGACCACGAACGGAACACAAGCGGCGCAGACGCTCAGGGAATGACACTCAGTAAACCTTGTATGCAACACACTGAAAGATTGAGTATATACTGTAAACCTTACTACTGAAATACTGTAGCGATATAACACTGCTTAACCCTGTTAATATAAAAGCTGTTTGAGCAATTGAGACGCTCCGAATACCCTCAGTAATGTAATAAACACACAATACCTTGCTAAGGCTCCAAAACCTTTACTAACGAGTATTTAGTTATATCAAAAGGGGAAACACAGTTAACATTTCATACACTACAGGCTAACATTAAAATCTAAACAGTATAACTACACATAAATATACAATAGCGGCACAATCGCAAACAATAACAGTATAAGAGAGAGAGAGAGAGCGCGTGGCAAACACACAGTCAGAGATTAAGAATGGTCACAGAGAGTACTTACACACGTGGGGAATGATTCGCTGCGCAATCCTGGTTACCAGCTCCTGGTTAGTCAATGATGAAAACCGTTGTGGGGAGAAGACTGAGCTGGGCCAGGCTGGCTGATCTTATATACACTGCTTACAGTACACTACAAAGGGGCCTATAATCTCATTGTTCATTGGACACAGGAATGTCTCCTCGCATTATAACAAAAGGTCATAGGTTGGTTTAAACAGGTGGGCTGTGACTAAATCAAACTGCTCAGGTGGGAGGGAATCTCCGGATTCCCGCCGCATGGATAATGAACCGCAAATATAGTAAAATGTCCAGAAACTACTATTAGACATAACTATACGCAGGAGCGATTAATCTTTACCTAACCAGCACCGGAATGTTCCTAATAAAATGTTCTTTAGTTAGGTACCAGGAACCACCGCTCAGACCCTATCTGACCCTTCGTATCATGCAAAGAGGAATTCCTCTGTCCAGGGATCAGCTACAATAAACAAACTTACAGTTATTATTAAGGGGAACATTATCTATAAAACATACTATTTGGATTTATTATTTAACGATTGAGTCGCCCGCTAGACGCACACAAACTCAACCGTAAATGCACATACCATGCACTCGAGCGCACGCCCGTGGAGGCGCCATCACGCAACTGCGAATATGCGCACGCACGGGAGAGAAGGTGTACATGCAGCGGGCAAGCGCATGAGGTGAATATATGGCAACGTGTAGCATGATATTTTTCCGACTTTGACAGTCCACCCTTTGGCAGTCATCAATAACTGCCACTTCATAAAACAGTTCAAAAGGAAAAAATATATGTCATCATGTAAATACCTTTTTATGATTGGGTAAAGGGAGGAGAGGAGAAGGTGGGAAAAAGGTATGACCTAGTGAGACAGTTGAAGCATGTGTGTATGAATCCATGTTTGAGGGGTCATGTATCATCGTGCCGTACGTGTTTTAAATCAAGCTTCGAGGTATTGCGAAGTATACATTTGAATCCTTCTTATCCCGTATTAAGGGTCTGTGGATGGGCTGTCAAACTTTACCGAGCTCTTTTCGGCTTTTGGTTGCAACAAATGGGGGAGCACATTTAGTTGATGATACATGAATGGGGGAATATGTGAGTGCTGATATCTGTGTCTATGTTCCCTATCGACTATGTGTGTCATTACCTGAAGGTTGTAGAAATGAAGATAAGAAGCAATTATTATAAATGCAGTCATAAACTATGTGAGTTTAGTATGCATTTGCTGATTGAGGTCTTGTCTTGTGTCTTGTCTTGATGTACATGTTGACTGATGTCTCTCGAGGCTTTTGCTATAAATGGCGACAAAAGCTTTTCCATTGTCCAGAAAATTACAGTCACTAAAGTATTTGGGCTTTCGTAAAAATTTAAAGTCACTAGGGATATTGGGGGTCTGTGGTATAGTCCATCAATGGTCTGTATAAAAGAGGTTGTCAAATTCTTCTTCCAAGCGGATGTCTTTGTACCTTGGAGGAAAACAAAGGAGAAACGGGTGAAAGAAACGGACCGTGGAATCACATTTTCATCACAACATTGTCTCTATCGTTGGGTCATAAATCAAATTGGTTGTTGTTATTATAGTGTCTTCACTCCTCAGACTCATCACTCTGGTATTACCTTTACACTTCGTTAAAGTCCGAACGCATCTAAATATCAAACCAATCAATATGACGGCACCCAGAATACACAAGAGAAATTTCCCTACATCCATAATAATACCTTGGGCCCATTCTCCTAAACCAGAGAACCAATTTCGTGGGTTCAACCATGACACCCAACTGGTCAGCTCATTACCCACAGCAGCGAGAGTGAGATTGTGTTTCCTTCGGAACTCCCACTTTAATTGCAAAATGTCATCCATCTTTTGGTCTATGACCTCGACCGGGTCCTCTGTTCTGTTTGTAATGTACGTGCAGCACTTTATTCCATATTGAGTTGCTAGGGTGACACAATACCCGCCTGTCACAGCTGTGAGATAATTGAGAATCATCCTATGCTGAACCAGTTCTGTTTTGTAGGCTTGTAACTCTCTCCCAGTATACCTGAACGTGTCGTCATACATTTCAGGGATATTGTCTAATAAATTTGCGAGCGCAGATATATACCTAAAGTTTATCACTCCCCTGGCGGTACGAGTGATATCCATCGCGAGAAGGAATTGAATCCCGGTGGATTCATGGATCAGATCAGAGGCATGATGCTCTGTCTTCTCTATCAGGTGCCTTTTAATGACGTGTGAGTATAAGGAGCTTGGGCACCACGGTGAATATCTTTCATTTTACTATGGGATACAGTCATTACTTCAGGCAGTACTTTTCCAATATAACATAATCCTTCTGAGTTTGGGGCAAGCCACTTATACGCCTTCCTCCCGCATATGAAATATGCATCATCGGGGAGAACATATGGGACGAAGTATGACATTACCATGTTACAAATTTTCCATGTGAAATCTCCTAACCCTAATTCTCCCATCTGTTTAGTACACGTATCTGTTTGTACGACATGTGCACAGTATCCTGGTGATACTTCTCCAACTCGCATGGTCCTACTTCCTAAAGTGTACCTATACCGGAAAAATCTTCCATGGTCGGCTATCTGGCGTATAAGCTCTATGTCTATGGGCATTCTGTCGGCTCTATGTGAAAATGTCATGGTTTGATTACTCCATGACACTTCCCAATTTCCCGGCTTTCGGGGATTGGAAATGTTGAAGCAAACTAAGGATCTATCCACATGATATTGGTGGAGCTTCAAACTAGGAGGACTAGAGATATTAAACCTCTTGTCCACCGGCCTCCCACCACTTAGCTCAAGTACCTCTCCTACAGTTAAAGGGAATGGTACTAGCCCTGATTTGCTATGGCCTTGAGGTACTTGAAGATACCCAACAGTCTGTCTTATTTAACACTTTACCCACTAATGAGTGATAGTCACTCAATGGATGCCGGTCCATGTGGATATTTAAACTGGACTGACATTTCTTGATGCACCCATCCTCAACTATGTTGTCGCAATGCCTACAGATGCAGTTTTCTTCAGCTAACAATCCTTCACAATTCCTTCTATTGTCAATGCTATCAGATCGTTTTCTGATACTCGCCTTTACTCGTGATTATGTTGTTCTTGGAAATTTACGCCTCCATCCTGGTCATCAGAACCCATTCCAGATCCTTTCTCGACCTCCATGGTACTCTCACCGAAACAGACTGCTCTGGTCAACATCATGGTCAACAGGAAAATCCGGATCACAGTCTCTTGGGGCAAGTCCATCTTACAGGAGGAGAAAGAGAAATTTGTAATGGGGGTACAAAAAAATACTTTGAGGGGAAAGAAAAATGTTACGATGTCTTATGTCCTCTAGTCTTGTTGTTCTTCTTGCTCTGCTGTCATCTCAAAGGTGCTGTCTCTCAGTCTTCCAAACGAACACTCGGGTGATACAATATTCCTTCCAAATCTGCGATCTTTCTGTAAGGAGCAAAAAATCTTGCATTACCATTTGTCTGACTGATGTGTGACATACCATCTTTAAAGCATGAGAACATGAGAGAGAAGAAAAAAAACAAAGGAGAAAGAGAACAATTCATATATATGTGTTACATAAAACAACAAACAAAAAAAACATTGTCAGATCTTCTGTTCACCATCAGGCTGTCATACCAACACATCCATTGGTATCTTTGCGCAGTCTCCCCCACCAGTATTTCCACACTCCACCCTTTTGTGCCTGGCCAGGACACACCGATGTCGGTAGGTCACACTGGGGTTAGGTAGACTTCTGCAAAGACCAAGTAGCTATGTGATGTTTGAGTTCTGCCGATGAACGTCAGAGATGGGGAAAAAGAAACATTTACAGATAAATTACAACGTTTACCCGGCCGTTCTTGTGTCTTCAAGGAACTGACCTCCCAATTTCATTAACTGTAACCTCAGATTTACTATCAGTCCTAATGATCACCTTTCCTGACTGCATCTTATGGGTGTGGCCCAAACTTCTTCCTATATGATCCCTGATTACAATTTCGTGTGTATCATGACTCTGCTCACGTTCTTGTCTAGGGGGTCTGACTTTATGTGGGCTGTTACAGTTGCTGGCATAATTCCCTTCCCTTCTGGCCATCATAACACCTTATCACCTTTGACTTACCCACAGGGATCTGAGGCTTCTTACCTCCCTGTGCTTCCCTGTGCTTGGATACCATGGTTATGTTGTTGTCTAGGGGGTTGATATGACTTTTGTCTACTTCTTGATCTACAATCTCTTGCAAAATGTCCCTCTTTGTGACAATGGTAACAAACTACCACATTTGAATTTCTAACAATGGTTTGGGTTTTAAGCTGGTGTGGCTTCGTTGTCAGGGCTTGTCTACTGATTGTCATTTGCTTACTGCCCTGTGACTCCAAGTGTCTTTTGATGTTCCGCTCGACAACTGCTGGGAAATATACTCCTAATTGTTAGTTGATCTGCTTAATACATTCCTGAATGTGTTCCTCCGTTTGAGGTACTTCTGTGTCTAATTTACAATCAGTAATAAATTTCGCAAGGTCAACATAGGAGGGCAAACATGCCCTCAGCACTGTCCGCCAACCTTTGTTGGTGGGTTCTGTGGAGTTTCCTAGTTCTTTAATAAACCTCTGACATGCAACTAGATCTTTCCTAGGATCAGGGTATTCGGACATAATTGCTCTCAATTCCATCCGGGACCAGGGACGGCGCATTGCACTGTCCCTGGCGGGAATGATTTCCTGAGCGTCAGTCTTCCTATTGGGGACTGTGATCACCCGGACAGGATTAAATTCAACTACATGATCTTGTGTTGGCTCTACAATATGAGGTACATTTGTTTGTGCGTGATATATAACACCGTACGTACCTGTGGACACAATCTCACCTGACCCTCTGTTAGGGGGTTTGATTACTGCCTTTACCGATTTGGTCGCGTCCACCTGGATGTCTTGTATGATGACTGCTGGAAAAGGTGCCGACATCGTGCTGGGCTCACTTTCTTGCTGGTAATCCTGAGGGAAGTTTAACATGGGGTGCAACTTGCACGGGTTAACAGTTGTACATTTAACAGTTTTACTTTTATCATTGTTACATCTGTTACTTTTATTCTTATCATCTATAATACAGTTGCTAAGTGCATTTTTACCACTCTCTGTAACCACCTTCTCTCTTGTTGCCACATTTTTCTTACCACAGTGAGAGTCAGCTGTGCAAGCTAATCCTCCTTGTCTCTCACCTTCCTGTTGCCATAACTGTAAACAATCATAATGTTGGATCCGTCTCTTTACAGATTTAATGAGACATATCCTTCTCCTTAGATTTTGTAACATCTTGGGGCTAAAACTGCCTACTTGTGGGAACTTTTCCCCATCATGCCAGTCATTCTTTCCCATTCTTTGCATAATACCTGTGTGTGTGATCCGTATTTTTCACACATTATATACCGTGCTGACCCTTTGGGCCAACAAATACCAACGTGAACCCTTGTTGGACGTCCCTTCTTTGAGCAATTGGCCCCCATTGTTTGCAGATATTGCTGTCTTAGCGAATTCTTACAAACAAACCAAGTTGCCCGCGGTAAGGCGACGGTGAAAGTTCAACTAGTGCCTTCACTCACTTTACGCCCCAATTGGCCAATACGAGTTCCAGCAATGTGCCCACCACTGGTCGTACCCAATTCGCGGGATCTTTTTGTAACCTCTATTTACTGGGGCGTGTGGGAGTATGCTACCCTCCCCAGTAAGTATTGGTTGTTGGAGATTTCCTGAGTGACCAGTGAAACTCCCTTAAAATAACAAAAATCTACACAAATCACGTTAGAATGTACAAATAGCGTTTATGATCCCACAGTAAAATTTTAATGGGTATCAAGGTAACAAACTAATGCACACAATCACGTGCGGTACAGTCGCACTGCGCATAAGTAACTTAATATTTATACGCTTTACGACCAACGGAATCGGTTGTTTAGGCTGCGAAACCTTCAGCCGGAGCTCACCTTGACTATATGGGTGCTACGCAAACCCCTCGGGCTGCGCTTAAATCTTCGCAGTCCTTTTGTCTGCGGATACTACTTGCTCCTTTTTACCTTATATAATGTTAACGCGGGCAAGCCAGTCCCACGCCACCAAGTGTCCACTCACCTGATGTGGTCTCCGACGGGATCCCGATTTCTGGGTTCACAAAAATAATACCTTTATTTACACACTCTTTCCTCATATACTCTTTACTTTCGTTTCTGTACAGAAATCCCTTTCATTCAGTATTGCAGCCTAGCCCTAGAGGAGTTGCAACTAGAGAAGGATCTATTAGCTTAAAATTTTGGACACTGAGATTGGCTTGCGCTATTATCGCCTACTAAAACAATACTATTGTGTGATTTGTATTACGTGGGCGTACCCAGACGCTCCGTTGCATAATATACGCTCCGTGCGTCGGCCCTTGCGTCGCGTATGGTCGTTCTGCCCCTTGTTAGAGACACGTGTACGCAAGCCAGATATATCCACAGAAATACAACTAACACGTTTATATCAATGTAAATGATCTTTAACTGTAATCATCTACCGAGCACCACACAGATCTTTCCTTGTATCTTTAGGCAAAGCCGTGTGCGTGTTTTACAATTTACCCCTTAACGTATTATTTTTACTTTTAACACCAATAGCAACAAATCTTTCTCAGCACGTTATCAATGATAAATGGCAAACAGGAAAGCGAGATGTGAAAATACACAGATGAAAATGCAATTCTAAATTAATCTAATAACATACATTGATGTAAGCACGCACATATAGATATTACATATATGTACTAATCACTATTACATATATGAGACCTTATTCAGTGCTTCTAATTTGCATATGAATGTGCCTTTAAACTATCTGTGAAGGCAATTTCTTTCACTGCTGGGAGAGGGAAAAAAAACCAAAACCCAGTTATACAGGTTAATTTGCACTTCAATGGCTATCCTACACCAAGCAGAGAATCCTAGAATAGGGAGGTAAAGAAACAAAAAAAAAAAACCCCAAAACTTTGTTTTATCTGTGTATCGTTCTTAAATCAAATACTCATTCCACTATTAACTTATATCAAACTCTATCTGAACCACTCATGATTGACGATGACATGGACTAAACAAATGCATTAAAAACTCATTAAATGATGATTTCTTTTTGACAATGGATGGTTGATTATTTCAACTGTCAACTGAAAATCAGCCATTCAGAATTTTTTTTTTGACCTTTCCAAAATGGCCGCTGCTCCTCCCCCTTCCACATCCATGAGGTTTACACAAAATGGAGGACAGACCATGCGGTTCCTTTTGTCACAAAGAAAATCTTCATTCAAGCCCCTAAAGTTATTCTAGGCCTGAGCTAAAAAACTATCACGCTATGCAGAGCGATTAAAAATACTTTTAAACCTATTTAAACAGACACGCAATCCAATCTGCGTGTGCAGTTGGCACCAAATAGAAATTAAAACCAGATTTAAAAAGACAATAGCGTACTGTTCTTACCTTCCGGTTCCGGATTCCACCAGCACTCCTACAGCGTAGCGAAACAGGCGCTTATCTAGTCAGCACTACTGTATCCCTCACCACCAATACGGATACGAAGGGATACTACTTTCCCGCCCTTTGCTGACAGATAAAGGCTGCTTAGTTTCGCTAGTGCGGATATGTGGAGGAAGGACGAGCCCTCAATTGATAATGCTGATTATTTACCTTTATAATATTCACTATATGT
Source organism: Pseudophryne corroboree (assembly GCF_028390025.1). Lineage (NCBI taxonomy): Eukaryota > Metazoa > Chordata > Amphibia > Anura > Myobatrachidae > Pseudophryne > Pseudophryne corroboree. Next base: position 821,855,571 of record NC_086449.1, on the reverse strand, counting down.
GGGTAAGAGACTCAGTACGCAATTGGCGTATGGGGTACCGTAAGGGTACGCACTTAGCGTAGCAGACGCTTAGCCGTGGTCGAGACGCACGAGCGGCACGCTCGCTCACAGCTTAACGCTTGGTGTCGAGCACGCTATAGGCGGCCGACTACCGTAATGCTACGCTACTAGCGTAGCAGACGCTGTGACCACGAACGGAACACAAGCGGCGCAGACGCTCAAGGAATGACTCAGTAAACCTTGTATGCAACACACTGAAAGATTGAGTATATACTGTAAACCTTACTACTGAAATACTGTAGCGATATAACACTGCTTAACCCTGTTAATATAAAAGCTGTTTGAGCAATTGAGACGCTCTGAATACCCTCAGTAATGTAATAAACACACAATACCTTGCTAAGGCTCCAACACCTTTACTAACGAGTATTTAGTTATATCAAAAGGGGAAACACAGTTAACATTTCATACACTACAGGCTAACATTAAAATCTAAACAGTATAACTACACATAAATATACAATAGCGGCACAATCGCAAACAATAACAGTATAAGAGAGAGAGAGAGCGCGTGGCAAACACACAGTCAGAGATTAAGAATGGTCACAGAGAGTACTTACACATGTGGTGAATGATTCGATGCGCAATCCTGGTTACCAGCTCCTGGTTAGTCAATGATGAAAACCGTTGTGGGGAGAAGACTGAGCTGGGCCAGGCTGGCTGATCTTATATACACTGCTTACAGTACACTACAAAGGGGCCTATAATCTCATTGTTCATTGGACACAGGAATGTCTCCTCGCATTATAACAAAAGGTCATAGGTTGGTTTAAACAGGTGGGCTGTGACTATATCAAACTGCTCGGGTGGGAGGGAATCTCCGGATTCCCGCCGCATGGATAATGAACCGCAAATATAGTAAAATGTCCAGAAACTACTATTAGACATAACTATACGCAGGAGCGATTAATCTTTACCTAACCAGCACCGGAATGTTCCTAATAAAATGTTCTTTAGTTAGGTACCAGGAACCACCGCTCAGACCCTATCTGACCCTTCGTATCATGCAAAGAGGAATTCCTCTGTCCAGGGACCAGCTACAATAAACAAACTTACAGTTATTATTAAGGGGAACATTATCTATAAAACATACTATTTGGATTTATTATTTAACGATTGAGTCGCCCGCTAGACGCACACAAACTCTACCGTAAATGCACATACCATGCGCTCGAGCGCACACCCGTGGAGGCGCCGTCACGCAACTGCGAATATGCGCACGCACGGGAGAAAAGGTGTACGTGCAGCGGGCAAGCGCATGAGGTGAATATATGGCAACGTGTAGCATGATATTTTTCCGACTTTGACAGTATTGTCTGCAACCGCCTTACTTCCTTTCTTTCCTCACACTCACTGCTTGACCCATTCCAGTCTGGCTTCCGTCTTCTGCACTCCACTGAAACTGCCCTTACAAAAGTATGCAATGACCTCCATGCTGCTAAATCTATGGGACACTACTCTCTACTTATTCTACTGGATCTCTCTGCTGCTTTTGACACTGTGGACCATCCTCTCCTACTGCAAATCCTTCACTCCATTGGTCTGCGTGACACTGCCCTCTCTAGGTTGTCGTCCTAACTTTCTGACCATTCATTCTCTGTCTCCTCTCATGACTCCAGCTCCCCCGCACTTCCACTAACTGTAGGGGTACCCCAAGGTTCTGTCCTTGGTCCTCTACTCTTCTCTCTCTATACGTCCTCACTAGGTAAGGTCATTAGTTCTTTTGGTTTCCAATATCATCTCTATGTTGATGACACTCAAATCTATCTTTCCTCTCCAGACCTCTCCCCTGCTCTCCTCACTCGTATCTCTAACTGTCTCTCTGCTACCTCTTCCTGGATGTCCCAGCGCTTTCTTAAACTTAACATGTCTAAGACCGAGCTGATCATCTTCCCTCCCTCCCGCATAACCTCACCTCCTACAATCTCATTATCTATTGATGGCACTACTATCTCCTCTACCCCCCAAGTGCGCTTTCTTGGAGTAATCCTTGACTTCTCCCTCTCCTTCAAACAGTGGCGTAACTAGAAATTTTTCTCCCCCAAGCCAAAAAAATTCTTCGGCGCCCCCCCCCCCTTCATGCTCCATAATTGGGAGCAAGAAAGGGATAAATATGCGCGCGTGCCAAAAAGGGGCGTGGTTTTGTTGGAGTGGGCGTGGTTTCGCATAAAGGGGCGTGGCATTGCAGGAAAAGACTACCTTATACCCCAGTTTTGCAACCTGCACGCCCATACGTTGGCCACCACAGGAAAGAAAAATAATCCTGATTCATGCCCCTTACATTATTTGTCATTTTTCCTCCTTATAGTAATGCCCAGTATACATTATGCCACATACTGCAATGGCCCTTAGACATTATGCCGCACACAATAATGCACGACACAATATGCACACACTGTAATGCCCCCGACACATTATGCCACACACCGTAATGTCTGTGACACATTATGCCACACACCGTAATGCCTGTGACACATTATGACAGGAATCGCAATGCCCGTTATACATTATGCTACACACTGCAATGCCCCTGATACATTATAGCACATACAATGTCTGTGACACATTATGACACACAATGTCCGTGATACATTATGCCACACACTGCAATGCCCGATACATTATAGCACATACAATGCCTGTGACACATTATGCCACACACTGCAATGACCTTGAGACATTATACCACAATGCCCGTGATATAGTATACCATACACCGTAATGCCTGTGACACATACCGCAATGCCCTGCCCGTTATACCCTATGCCACACATCGCAATGCCCGTTATGTATTATGCCACACTGCAATGACCCTGAGACATTATACCACATACCACAATGCCCGTGATATAGTATACCACACACCGTAATGCCTGACACATTATGACACACACCGCAATGTCCGTGATACATTATGCCACACACTGCAATGACCCTGAGACATTATACCACATATCACAATGCCCGCGATATAGTATACCATACACCGTAATGCCTGTGACACATTATGACACACACCGCAATGTCCGTGATACATTATGCCACACACCGTAATGCCCATTACACATTAAGTCCTACAGTAAGGCTTCTAATTACTTTTCAATTACCTGCTCGTTGTCAGGGGTTTCATGCACCGGGTGCCATGCTCGTTGCCAGGGGTTTCATGCTCTTGGTTCCATGCACGGTGCCAGGGGTTTTCATGCTCAGGGTGTCATACTCGTTGCCAGGGGTTTCATGCACTGGGTGTCATGCTCGTTGCCAGGTGTTTCATGCACTGGGTGTCATGCTCGTTGCCAGGTGTTTCATGCACTGGGTGTCATGCTCGTTGCTAGGAGGTAGTCCTTGTTGCTAGGGCTGTGCTCCCAGTGCCACATATGTCCCCAGTGCCAGATATTCCCCCACGGTGCCAGGTACTTACATGCCCCAGTGCCAAATATAGTGTCTCCCCCCATGTGCCAGGTACACATATACCCCCCCAGTGCCACATATGCCCCCAGTGCCAGATATGCCCCCAGTGCCATATATTCCCCCCCAGTGCCAAATATGCCCCAGTGCCATATATGCCCCCAGTGCCAGATATTCCCCCCAGTGCCATATATGCCCCCCGTGCCATATATGCCCCCAGTGCCAGATATCCCCCCCCAGTGCCATATATGCCCCCAGTGCCAGATATTCCCCCCAGTGCCAGATATTCCCCCCAGTGCCAGAAATGCCCCAGTGCCAGATATTCCTCCCTCCCCCCAGTGCCATATATGCCCCCAGTGCCAGATATTTACCCCCCCGTCGCTTTTTGGAGGGACACGGAGGGCACACAGCTCGCCTCTCCTGTGTCCCTCCTGCTGCATCATCTCCGGCGGCCGCGGGTCTATTAGGGGGAAGTGCCGGTTCGTGAGCCAATTAGAGCTCACGGACGGCACTTCCCCCTATTAGACCCGCGGCCGCCGGAGATGATGCAGCAGGAGGGACACAGGGAGGCGCGCTGTGTGCCCTCCAACAAGCGGCGGAGGGAAGGAGACTGCAGACTGACATGCGGACGCTCGTCCGCATGTCAGTCTGCTGTAAATCAGTGGCGCCCCCGCAGCCCCTCGCCCCCAAGCCACCGCGAGGACTGCGGGGGCAGTAGTTACGCCACTGCCTTCAAACCACACAATCAGCACCTCTCACAAACCTGCCATTTTCATCTAAAAAATATTTCCAGGATCAGACCCTTTCTGACCCAGGATGCTACTAAGACTCTTATCCACTCACTGGTCATCTCCAGACTGGACTACTGTAATCTGCTACTGACTGGCATTCCTAACAAATACCTCTCCCCACTCCAATCTATCCTCAATGCTGCTGCCCGGCTGATTTTCCTCACCAAACGCACTACGTCCACCTCTCCTCTCTTACTAGACCTTCACTGGCTCCCCTTCCCTTTCAGAATCTATTTCAAGTTTCTCACACTTGCTTACAAAGCCCTCACCCACTCCTCTCCCATCTACATCTCTGACCTTATCTCGCTTTACCCGTCCTCTTCGTAGACTCTCCTGCCTACGGATTACTTCCTCCCACTCCTACCTCCAATATTTCTCTGACGTCCTAAGTGGATGCTGGGGACTCCGTCAGGACCATGGGGAATAGCGGCTCCGCAGGAGACAGGGCACAAAAGTAAAAGCTTTAGGATCAGGTGGTGTGCACTGGCTCCTCCCCCTATGACCCTCCTCCAAGCCTCAGTTAGGTTTTTGTGCCCGGCCGAGAAGGGTGCAATCTAGGTGGCTCTCCTAAAGAGCTGCTTAGAGTAAAAGTTTTATTAGTTTTTTTTTTATTTTCAGTGAGTCCTGCTGGCAACAGGCTCACTGCAACGAGGGACTTAGGGGAGAAGAAGTGAACTCACCTGCGTGCAGGATGGATTGGCTTCTTAGGCTACTGGACACTAGCTCCAGAGGGACGATCACAGGTACAGCCTGGATGGGTCACCGGAGCCGCGCCGCCGACCCCCTTGCAGATGCTGAAGAGAGAAGAGGTCCAGAAATCGGCGGCTGAAGACTTCTCAGTCTTCATGAGGTAGCGCACAGCACTGCAGCTGTGCGCCATTGCTCTCAGCACACTTCACACCAACGGTCACTGAGGGTGCAGGGCGCTGGGGGGGGCGCCCTGGGCAGCAATGAAAGTACCTATACTGGCTAAAAATACATCACATATAGCCTCTGGGGCTATATGGATGTATTTAACCCCTGCCAGGTTGTCAGAAAAACGGGAGAAGAAGCCCGCCGAAAAGGGGGCGGGGCCTATTCTCCTCAGCACACAGCGCCATTTTCCCTCACAGAACTGCTGGTGGGAAGGCTCCCAGGCTCTCCCCTGCACTGCACTACAGAAACAGGGTTAAAACAGAGAGGGGGGGCACTTATTTGGCGATATGATTATATATTAAGATGCTATAAGGGAAAACACTTATGTAGCGCCCAGCGCTTATGACAGGCAGCAAATGTGAAATTGGACACCGGCCATTTCGTGTATAGAGACTACATCTCCCAGACAGCCTTGGGTTTCAGAGGATATACAGAGAGACACGCAGAGGCTGTCGGGGGGTGTGGAAACAAGGCATGGGGAGGGGGGAGTGCAGAATGGAATGCTTTTGTCCAGAGGAGTGAAGGAGGAGATGAGAGAAGGATCCATGTCTGGCATATAGCTAAGATGCAGCTGACAAAGACTGGAGAATACTGGGGAAGAAGTCCACGTGACTGTACAGAAAGAGACCTACGGAGAGGGAGAACCCCAGTCTGATGAAGTTAAGTGGCCTACAGAGGATAATGCATTTCAAACCTTCCTTCTTGACCCCTGGAGAGGACAATTTGCAGAGGGACACACTTTGGAGGAATGTGAGATAAGTAACGGTTTACAGTGTTATGTTTCTCGGTAAAGACTGATAAATAGTAGCTAACAAAGTGTGTGATTTCACCAAGAATCAGTTTGTGGAACTACAAGTACCAGCATTGCTGAAAGTGCCAATTGGAACCTGTTAAAGTACCTTTTCAGTCAAGCTATAGCATGCAGAAAATAAGGAACTCTGAAATAACAGTGCACTATAGTGGGGAATGTATTGTCTAATGCTGTGTGTGGTATGTGTGAAATTCCTTGTGATACTGCTGTTTAAGTTGTCATTACCCAGTCAGTGATTGCAAAGGCCAGGGTGTTAGCTGCATACAAAAGGAAAGTGCAGGAAGGGACAGACAGACAGGAGAAAGCAGATTCATGTGTTATGTTCATTTTTCTTATTACTGCATTATACACCCTTTAGATATGTGTGTGCATTACTGACCAACATGTTCCTATGCCTTTGGTATATGTCCTCTTTTATTGATCTACTATAGTCCCTTGTATATAAATGCATAAAAGCAATTGCTATTCCAGACCCTTTAATAAACGTGCCAGGGTGGCTTTTGCAACATATCCGTGTGATATATTCCTGTAGTGGGGTCGGTCTAAGCACGTGGTGGGCAGGGGGTTTCCCGAGTCTCCCTCTGGTGTTTCCAAAATTGAACACTTCCCAGAAGAGCACGTCATGTCAAGATTCGGGTGGAGGCACTAATACCAAGAGAAGTACAAGGTGAGAAGTATTGCAAAGCGGGAAGAGTTAAATACACACCATTACCCAGAGAGCCCAGGTAAAGGGGTGTTACAGTGGAGTGCACTGCTGAGATTCGTACAGCTAACTCAGAATTTGCTTACCAGGTGGGCGCCATGGCTAGTTTGAAGCCAGAAGAAGTTTATGGTTGGTGTGAACAACTATCCAAAGATTCAGAATGCTGTTTTGTTTTGTGCGGTGAACTGCATGAAGTTCCAGATGAGCAGATTACCAAGATAATTGCAGGGCTGACAGGGATGCAGAGGCTAAATGTACTGGGCAGGCGGGATGATGCTGTGCTGCTAGAGAGCAATGCTGTGTTGGAGAGAGGATTGATCCCTGCTGTCTTTTCCTATGAGGGAAGCAAACGTTGGAGCGTAGTGTTGCCTCTTAAACCGAGTGAGGGGATGAGAGTTGCCCAAGAATCAAGTCCTACTGAAGAGAGGACAAGGAGCCCCATTGTACAGTCCCCTGACATTCAAAGACAAGATGATTCACCTCTGGGCCTAGATGGAGCCTCTGACACGCAGAGTCAATTATTTTTGGTCGCTATGAATAAACTCGTGGAGCAACTGGGAAGAAACCAGTATGATGGTGGATATAGGAGATTGAGACCTTTCTCAGGTGTCCAACCTGTTCCAACTGGAGAAGATGCCTATGAGGTGTGGAAAGACACTGCAATCCAGTATATTGAAGAGTGGCACTGTCCTGAGACTGCAAAGAGACAACGGATAGTGGAGAGTTTACGTGGTCCAGCAATGGAGATTGTGCAGGCCACTCGTCGGTGTGACCCTAATGCTACTGCACGGAACTATCTAGCGGCTCTGGAAAGAGAGTTTGGAACATCAGAAGATGCCACTGACCTCCTTTACAAGTTAAGAAACACCTGCCAAGAGCCGGGGGAGAGATTGTCCAAATATCTATACCGCCTGGACAAGCTAATTTACCGCATTGTGGAAAAAGGGGGAATGACCCTCAGTTTAGTGGATGAGAGTCGCATGCGACAGTTACTAAGAGGAGCACTGTCTTTAGACCCAGTTGCATTGAAGCTTCGGGGAGACTGTACTAGAAACCCAGCTCCTTCTTTCAACCAGCTAGTCGATGAAGTCAAACAAGAGGAAGCTATAATCGAAGCTAGAGATGGTGTAGCCAAGAAGATAAAGACTGTTAGCCTGAAGCAGGAAACCAGTACAAAAGAGGTGGAGTTGCTGAAGATCCTTCAAATGCAGAAGGAACAGATAGACCGTCTGTTAGCCCTTCAGACAGCTAGAGAGGCCCCAAGGCCTTCGCATCCATCATCTCCAATGCAAATAGAGAGTCGAGGTGACCCCAGAAGATGTTTTGAGTGCGGTCGGCCTGGACATATAGCTAGACAGTGTCCAGCCAGATGGAATCAGAGGTCATCATATAAGCAATCCCCACAACCTGAAAAGCCTTTGGGAAACGAGAAAGGGGGACCAGAAGACCCCACCCTGGCCCCCTAAAGAAAGTTAGTACCAATGCTGTGGGGAACTCACCTGCTACCTGGAATATATTGCCACCTGGCCTAGTCGGTCCAGCGCCTCATGTGACTGCCTTATTGAATGGACAGAAGTGTACGGCTCTACTGGATAGTGGTTCCCAGGTGTCCATTGTGTTTGAGAAGTGGTTTTGTGAGAATCTGTCGGATGTCAAGGTACATCCATTGTCTGGACTGACCATCTGGGGTCTCAGTGAACAGAGCTATCCATATCTCGGATACATCACAGTGGACCTCAAGTTCCCAAGAGAAGTGGCTGGGATTGAAAAAGAAGTGCAAGTAGTCGCCCTTGTGTGTCCCGATCCAGAAGAAGAGGATAGAGATGTGCAAGTTATCATAGGAACCAATGCCCATTTGTTCAATACACTAGCCCAATGGTGCAGAGAGGAGGGTGGAAAGGAATACTACCAGACGCTCACCATTCATCCTGTATGCCTGGCTGCCTATCGAAAAAAGGAGGCAGAAGAAGCTCAGAAAAAGAGTGTGTTGGTTGCAGACAGTTTCCAACCATGCTTTGAAGGTACAGATGCCATGAAAGCCGATCTAGACAGACTAATCAAAGAAATGTTAGAGAGGAGAGATGTTTTCTCCCTAGGAGATTGGGACCTAGGTCTGGCTAAAGGGGTACAACATAAGATTCGTCTTACTGATGAAAAACCCTTTCGAGAAAGGTCACGAAGATTGGCCCCTGCGGATTTGTATGATGTAAGAAGTCATCTGAAAGGTCTACTGGAGAATGATGTCATTGAAAAATCAGAAAGTCCCTATGCCTCTCCAATAGTGGTGGCTCGTAAGAAGAATGGTGATATCTGGATGTGTGTGGACTATAGAACTCTTAATAAGCGAACAGTGCCTGACCAGTACACAGTGCCTAAAGTTGATGAGGCACTTGACTGTCTGCAAGGAAGCAAATGGTTCTCTGTGTTAGACCTCAGGAGTGGGTACTACCAGATTCTGATGAGTCCGGAAGATGCTGAGAAGACAGCCTTCATCTGCCCTGAAGGGTTCTTTCAGTTCAAGAGAATGCCACAGGGGGTAAAAGGTGCCCCAGCCACCTTTCAGAGGTGCATGGATGAGACAGTGGGAGACATGAATTTTCGTGAAGTAATCGTGTATCTGGATGACTTGATCATTTTTGGGAGGAGTCTACAAGAACATAACGAGAGATTGCTCAAAGTACTTGACCGACTGAAGAGTAAAGGGCTAAAGCTATCTTTAGAAAAGTGTCGACTATGCCAGAAGCAAGTCAAGTATGTTGGGCACATTGTCAGCAGGGAAGGGATCTCCACCGACCCAGCCAAAGTAGAAGCTGTGGCAGAGTGGCCACGGCCCACAAAACTAAAGGAACTGAGGTCTTTTCTGGGGTTCTGTGGGTACTACAGAAGATTTGTTCCAGGATATTCTAAATTAGCCAAGCCTTTGACAGAATTAACCAAAGGGTACCCACCAGTGAAGGGGCGGATGACCCAGCAAGAAAATAAACACTTTCTCCGAGTTAATGACCTATTTGGGGAAAGATGGACAGAAGAGTGTGAAACTGCATTCAAGAAGTTGAAGGAGGGCCTTAACCAGTCTCCAGTGCTCGCCTATGCAAACCCTGACCTTCCATACATTCTTCATGTAGATGCATCTTTTGATGGACTCGGAGGAGTACTTTACCAAGAACAAGAAGGCCAGATGAGGCCTGTGCACTATGTTAGCCGAGGCCTATCACCCAGCGAAAAGAATTACCCTGTGCACAAGCTGGAATTCTTGGCATTAAAATGGGCCATTGTCGACCGTCTGCATGATTATTTGTATGGTGCTACATTTGAAGTCCATACTGACAACAATCCGTTGACATACATCCAGACTACAGCAAAGTTGGATGCCACAGGACATCGATGGTTGGCAGCTTTGGCTGTGTATGACTTCACGCTTAAGTACCGACCTGGCAAAGGAAACATTGATGCTGATGCTTTGTCCAGGTTGGCTGGAAGACATGCTGAATCACCTGAAGAAGAGTGGGTTGAAGTGCCTGCTCCAGAAGTAAGAGGTATGTGCCATGAAGGAAGAGTGGTGGTGCCGCCTGTGAGAGAATGTGTCACTGCATTGGGAGTTTCAGAAGCGGCACTGCCCAAACATTATTGCTGGCTGAGTCAGTTTGAACTGGGTGATCTGCAGAGGATCAGTAGGAAACAGCTGAAAAGTGATCAGCTAGAAGATCTGTCCCTAGGAGCGGTCTATTGGATGATAAAGAACAATGAGAGGTTGGGGCCAAAGGCCCTTAAAACAGAAGAAGCCATCTTACTGCACAGGCAAAGAGAATTTCTGATGGTCAGAGGAGGCCTCCTTTATAGGGAATCTACCCGCAGAGATGGTAGAGTAAGAAGACAGTTGGTTCTGCCAAAGAAACATCGTGATTCTGTACTGAATGCCCTACATGACCAACATGGGCACTTAGGTGTTGAGAAAACAAGCGGGTTGATTGCTGATCGGTTCTATTGGCCAAGGATGGAGGCTGATATTGAAAAATATTGCAGAAATTGTGGGACTTGCATTCTGCGTAAAACACTGCCCGAAAGAGCTGCACCATTGAAAAACATTTCGAGTGATGGGCCACTAGAGCTGGTGTGTATTGATTTCCTTTCTGTAGAGCCAGATGAAAGCAACACAGCACATATTCTGGTCGTGACAGATCATTTCACTCGGTATGCCCAGGCCTACCCAGCCAAAGATCAAAGAGCCACAACTGTTGCCAAGATTCTATGGGAGAAATTCTTTGTGCACTATGGACTTCCTGCCCGGATCCATTCTGATCAAGGAAGAGATTTTGAGAGTCGGCTGATAAAAGAGATCTGTGAATTGTGCGGGATACAGAAGTCGAGGACGACACCATTCCATCCACAAGGGGACCCACATCCAGAGAGATTCAATCGAACCCTTCTCAACATGATGGGCACTTTGGGCACTGCCAGGAAGGCACACTGGAGTAGGCACATCAGTCAGTTAGTACATGCATATAACTGCACAAAAAATGAGTCAACTGGATACTCACCATACCTCCTTATGTTTGGAAGAGAAGCCCGACTGCCTGTAGACATTTGTTTTGGAATAATGGAGGTTTCCCACTCGGGGGAGACACATTTACAGTATGTGCAGAGACTGCGAGAAGAACTGAGACATGCTCACAAGTTGGCTCAAGAAGCTTCTACTAAGTCGGGTTTGAGAAACAAGACTCGATATGACAGTCGAGTGAAAGAGAATGTACTGGGGATAGGAGACAGAGTACTGCTCCGTTACCTGGGAATACCTGGAAAGCATAAATTGGCAAATCGATGGAGAGAAGAACCCTATGAAGTGGTGGACAAAATGTCTGGGGCACCTGTTTACCGTGTAAGGCCTGAAGGACAAACAGGGCCCATAAAGACTTATCACCGTCAACACCTATTACCGATTGGCAGAGATGTGAGGTTCAAGACCAAGCAAGCTGTTGAGACCACCGAGAGGGTGCCCTGGAGGAAGCCAGGAAGACTGAGGTCTACAAGGAGAGAGGAAACTAGAGATTATAAAGAGACAGAATGCAGTGAGGATGAATGGGGGTATGATCCTCCCACTACGGAAAATGAGACTGTCATTTAAAGTCATGAAGTCACTAGACCCCACAGGTCTACTGAGAGAGCTACAGGAGAGCCAAGAGGAGAACAGGTGTGCAGGTTGGAAGAGGTCGTACCTGAAGTAACGGTGGAAGTTAGAGAACCTGAGGGACAGGCTCAGGACCAACCAGAAGAGAGAGATGTTGGGGGAGAGGCTGAGCAACCAGAAAGGGTGTCAGAGGGAGATGAGGGAGCCCTTCCAGCTATTAGCCGACCCAGACGCACCACTAGGGCCCCTATGATATTTACTTATGATGAGTTAGGAAGGGCCACTGAAGTGCCCAGGGTGGTTCACCCTCACTGGGTCTACCCTTGGCCTTATTTGGGGCCCACCCCTGTCATCGTAGGAGCTTGTCAGGGTATGTGTGGATGTGTAAACAGACAGAATGGTTTAACACATATTCCTTTTCAGGGTGTGGAACAGGCTCACCACTTTGTCAGCGGATCGCCAGTCCCACAGGGGGAGTATGTAGCGCCCAGCGCTTATGACAGGCAGCAAATGTGAAATTGGACACCGGCCATTTCGTGTATAGAGACTACATCTCCCAGACAGCCTTGGGTTTCAGAGGATATACAGAGAGACACGCAGAGGCTGTCGGGGGGTGTGGAAACAAGGCATGGGGAGGGGGGAGTGCAGAATGGAATGCTTTTGTCCAGAGGAGTGAAGGAGGAGATGAGAGAAGGATCCATGTCTGGCATATAGCTAAGATGCAGCTGACAAAGACTGGAGAATACTGGGGAAGAAGTCCACGTGACTGTACAGAAAGAGACCTACGGAGAGGGAGAACCCCAGTCTGATGAAGTTAAGTGGCCTACAGAGGATAATGCATTTCAAACCTTCCTTCTTGACCCCTGGAGAGGACAATTTGCAGAGGGACACACTTTGGAGGAATGTGAGATAAGTAACGGTTTACAGTGTTATGTTTCTCGGTAAAGACTGATAAATAGTAGCTAACAAAGTGTGTGATTTCACCAAGAATCAGTTTGTGGAACTACAAGTACCAGCATTGCTGAAAGTGCCAATTGGAACCTGTTAAAGTACCTTTTCAGTCAAGCTATAGCATGCAGAAAATAAGGAACTCTGAAATAACAGTGCACTATAGTGGGGAATGTATTGTCTAATGCTGTGTGTGGTATGTGTGAAATTCCTTGTGATACTGCTGTTTAAGTTGTCATTACCCAGTCAGTGATTGCAAAGGCCAGGGTGTTAGCTGCATACAAAAGGAAAGTGCAGGAAGGGACAGACAGACAGGAGAAAGCAGATTCATGTGTTATGTTCATTTTTCTTATTACTGCATTATACACCCTTTAGATATGTGTGTGCATTACTGACCAACATGTTCCTATGCCTTTGGTATATGTCCTCTTTTATTGATCTACTATAGTCCCTTGTATATAAATGCATAAAAGCAATTGCTATTCCAGACCCTTTAATAAACGTGCCAGGGTGGCTTTTGCAACATATCCGTGTGATATATTCCTGTAGTGGGGTCGGTCTAAGCACGTGGTGGGCAGGGGGTTTCCCGAGTCTCCCTCTGGTGTTTCCAAAATTGAACACTTCCCAGAAGAGCACGTCATGTCAAGATTCGGGTGGAGGCACTAATACCAAGAGAAGTACAAGGTGAGAAGTATTGCAAAGCGGGAAGAGTTAAATACACACCATTACCCAGAGAGCCCAGGTAAAGGGGTGTTACACTTATATAAAGGTTGTCCCTGTATAATTATAGCGTTTTGGTGTGTGCTGGCAAACTCTCCCTCTGTCTCCCCAAAGGGCTAGTGGGGTCCTGTCCTCTATCAGAGCATTCCCTGTGTGTGTGCTGTGTGTCGGTACGTGTGTGTCGACATGTATGAGGACGATGTTGGTGAGGAGGCGGAGCAATTGCCTGTAATGGTGATGTCACTCTCTAGGGAGTCGACACCGGAATGGATGGCTTATTTAGGGAATTACGTGATAATGTCAACACGCTGCAAGGTCGGTTGACGACATGAGACGGCCGGCAAACAAATTAGTACCTGTCCAGGCGTCTCAAACACCGTCAGGGGCTTTAAAACGCCCATTTACCTCAGTCGGTCGACACAGACACAGACACGGACACTGACTCCAGTGTCGACGGTGAAGAAACAAACGTATTTTCCTTTAGGGCCACACGTTACATGTTAAGGGCAATGAAGGAGGTGTTACATATTTCTGATACTACAAGTACCACAAAAAAGGGTATTATGTGGGGTGTGAAAAAACTACCTGTAGTTTTTCCTGAATCAGATAAATTAAATGAAGTGTGTGATGATGCGTGGGTTTCCCCCGATAGAAAATTATTGGCGGTATACCCTTTCCCGCCAGAAGTTAGGGCGCGTTGGGAAACACCCCTTAGGGTGGATAAGGCGCTCACACGCTTATCAAAACAAGTGGCGTTACCGTCTCCAGATACGGCCGCCCTCAAGGAGCCTGCTGATAGGAGGCTGGAAAATATCCTAAAAAGTATATACACACATACTGGTGTTATACTGCGACCAGCGATCGCCTCAGCCTGGATGTGCAGCGCTGGGGTGGCTTGGTCGGATTCCCTGACTGAAAATATTGATACCCTTGACAGGGACAGTATTTTATTGACTATAGAGCATTTAAAGGATGCATTTCTATATATGCGAGATGCACAGAGGGATATTTGCACTCTGGCATCAAGAGTAAGTGCGATGTCCATATCTGCCAGAAGATGTTTATGGACACGACAGTGGTCAGGTGATGCAGATTCCAAACGGCACATGGAAGCATTGCCGTATAAAGGGGAGGAGTTATTTGGGGTCGGTCCATCGGACCTGGTGGCCACGGCAACAGCTGGAAAATCCACCTTTTTTACCCCAAGTCACATCTCAGCAGAAAAAGACACCGTCTTTTCAGCCTCAGTCCTTTCGTCCCCACAAGGGCAAGCGGGCAAAAGGCCAGTCATGTCTGCCCAGGGATAGAGGAAAGGGAAGAAGACTGCAGCAGGCAGCCCATTCCCAGGAACAGAAGCCCTCCACCGCTTCTGCCAAGTCCTCAGCATGACGCTGGGGCCGTACAAGCGGACTCAGGTGCGGTGGGGGGTCGTCTCAAGAGTTTCAGCACGCAGTGGGCTCACTCGCAAGTGGACCCCTGGATCCTACAAGTAGTATCCCAGGGGTACAGATTGGAAGTTCGAGACGTCTCCCCCTCGCAGGTTCCTGAGGTCTGCTTTACCAACGTCTCCCTCCGACAGGGAGGCAGTATTGGAAACAATTCACAAGCTGTATTCCCAGCAGGTGATAATCAAAGTACCCCTCCTACAACAAGGAAAGGGGTATTATTCCACACTATATTGTGGTACTGAAGCCAGACGGCTCGGTGAGACCTATTCTAAATCTGAAATATTTGAACACTTACATACAAAGGTTCAAATCAAGATGGAGTCACTCAGAGCAGTGATAGCGAACCAGGAAGAAGGGGACTATATGGTGTCCCTGGACATCAGGGATGCTTACCTCCATGTCCCAATTTGCCCTTCTCACCAAGGGTACCTCAGGTTCGTGGTACAGAACTGTCACTATCAGTTTCAGACGCTGCCGTTTGGATTGTCCACGGCACCCCGGGTCTTTACCAAGGTAATGGCCGAAATGATGATTCTTCTTCAAAGAAAATGGACGATCTCCTGATAAGGGCAAGGTCCAGAGAACAGTTGGAGGTCGGAGTAGCACTATCTCAAGTAGTTCTACGACAGCACGGGTGGATTCTAAATATTCCAAAATCGCAGCTGTTTCCGACGACACGTCTGCTGTTCCTAGGGATGATTCTGGACACAGTCCAGAAAAGGGTGTTTCTCCCGGAGAAGAAAGCCAGGGAGTTATCCGAGCTAGTCAGGAACCTCCTAAAACCAGGAAAAGTGTCAGTGCATCATTGCACAAGGGTCCTGGGAAAAATGGTGGCTTCTTACGAAGCGATTCCATTCGGCAGATTTCACGCAAGAACTTTTCAGTGGGATCTGCTGGGAAAATGGTCCGGATCGCATCTTCAGATGCATCAGCGGATAACCCTGTCTCCAAGGACAAGGGTGTTTCTTCTGCGGTGGCTGCAGAGTGCTCATCTACTAAAGGGCCGCAGATTCGGCATTCAGGACTGGGTCCTGGTAACCACGGATGCCAGCCTGAGAGGCTGGGGAGCAGTCACACAGGGAAAAAATTTCCAGGGAGTGTGATCAAGTCTGGAGACTTCTCTCCACATAAATATACTGGAGCTAAGGGCAATTTACAATGCTCTAAGCTTAGCAAGACCTCTGCTTCAAGGTCAGCCGGTATTGATCCAGTGGGACAACATCACGGCAGTCGCCCACGTAAACAGACAGGGCGGCACAAGAAGCAGGAGGGCAATGGCAGAAACTGCAAGGATTCTTCGCTGGGCGGAAAATCATGTGATAGCACTGTCAGCAGTGTTCATTCCGGGAGTGGACAACTGGGAAGCAGACTTCCTCAGCAGGCACGACCTCCACCCGGGAGAGTGGGGACTTCATCGGGAAGTCTTCCACATGATTGTGAACCGTTGGGAAAGACCAAAGGTGGACATGATGGCGTCCCGCCTGAACAAAAAACTGGACAGGTATTGCGCCAGGTCAAGAGACCCTCAGGCAATAGCTGTGGACGTTCTGGTAACACCGTGGGTGTACCAGTCGGTGTATGTGTTCCCTCCTCTGCTTCTCATACCCAAGGTACTGAGAATTATAAGACGTAGAGGAGTAAGAACTATACTCGTGGCTCCGGATTGGCCAAGAAGGACTTGGTACCCGGAACTTCAAGAAATGCTCACAGAGGACTCATGGCCTCTGCCGCTAAGAAGGGACTTGCTTCAGCAAGTACCATGTCTGTTCCAAGACTTACCGCGGCTGCGTTTGACGGCATGGCGGTGGAACGCCGGATCCTAAGGGAAAAAGGCATTCCGGAAGAGGTCATTCCTACCCTGGTCAAAGCCAGGAAGGAGGTGACCGCACAACATTATCACCACAGGTGGCGAAAATATGTTGCGTGGTGTGAGGCCAGGAAGGCCCCACGAAGAAATTTCAACTCGGTCGATTCCTGCATTTCCTGCAAACAGGAGTGTCTATGGGCCTCAAATTGGGGTCCATTAAGGTTCAAATTTCGGCCCTGTCAATTTTCTTCCAGAAAGAATTGGCTTCAGTTCCTGAAGTCCAGAAGTTTGTCAAGGGAGTACTGCATATACAACCCCCTTTTGTGCCTCCAGTGGCACTGTGGGATCTCAACGTAGTTCTGGGATTCCTCAAATCACATTGGTTTAAACCGCTCAAATCTGTGGATTTGAAATATCTCACATGAAAAGTGACCATGCTGTTGGCCCTGGCCTCGGCCAGGCGAGTGTCAGAATTGGCGGCTTTGTCTCACAAAGCCCATATCTGATTGTCCATTCGGACAGGGCAGAGCTGCGGACTCGTCCCCAGTTTCTCCCTAAGGTGGTGTCAGAGTTTCACCTGCACCAGCTTATTGTGGTACCTGCGGCTACTAGGGACTTGGAGGACTCCAAGTTGCTAGATGTTGTCAGGGCCCTGAAAATATAGGTTTCCAGGATGGCTGGAGTCAGGAAAACTGACTCGCTGTTATACTGTAGGCACCCAAAAAACTGGGTGCTCTTGCTTCTAAGCAGACGATTGCTAGTTGGATGTGTAGTACAATTCAGCTTGCACATTCTGTGGCAGGCCTGCCACAGCCAAAATATGTAAATCCCCATTCCACAAGGAAGGTGGGCTCATCTTGGGCGGCTGCCCGAGGGGTCTCGGCTTTACAACTTTGCCGAGCTGCTACTTGGTCAGGGGCACACCCTGGCTGAGGAGGACCTGGAGTTCTCTCATTCGGTGCTGCAGAGTCATCCGCACTCTCCCGCCCGTTTGGGAGCTTTGGTATAATCCCCATGGTCCTGACGGAGTCCCCAGCATCCACTTAGGACGTCAGAGAAAATAAGAATTTACTTACCGATAATTCTATTTCTCGTAGTCCGTAGTGGATGCTGGGCGCCCATCCCAAGTGCGGATTGTCTGCAATACTTGTACATAGTTATTGTTACAAAAATCGGGTTATTATTGTTGTGAGCCATCTTTTCAGAGGCTCCGCTGTTATCATGCTGTTAACTGGGTTCAGATCACAGGTTGTACAGTGTGATTGGTGTGGCTGGTATGAGTCTTACCCGGGATTCAAAATCCTTCCTTATTGTGTACGCTCGTCCGGGCACAGTATCCTAACTGAGGCTTGGAGGAGGGTCATAGGGGGAGGAGCCAGTGCACACCACCTGATCCTAAAGCTTTTACTTTTGTGCCCTGTCTCCTGCGGAGCCGCTATTCCCCATGGTCCTGACGGAGTCCCCAGCATCCACTACGGACTACGAGAAATAGAATTATCGGTAAGTAAATTCTTATTTTTTTACGTGCTGCACCACTTCTCTGGAATTCCCTACCTCTCCCCCTCAGACTCTCCACCTCTCTGCAAAACTTCAAACGGGCTCTCAAGACCCACTTCTTCACCAAACCCAGCCAAATCTCATCCTAAACCTCTGTTCCATGCTCTCTATGTACCCCATCTGTTTCACCCCTGTCTGTCTACCCCTCCCCTTTAGAATGTAAGCTCTCACGAGCAGGGCCCTCTTCCCTCATGTGCTTACCCTTTTCTTACTTTAATAACCTTCAGCTGCACCAAATCCAGCAGTCTTCTGCCACCTGATCCTTATTCCAGTGTCATCTGCTAATGTAGCTATGTTTATTTACCCTGTACTTATCCTATATTGTCGTCAACTGTAAGTTGCTGTTTTCCTGTTTGATTATTTGTTTATGTACTCTGTAATTGGGCGCTGTGGAACCCTTGTGGCGCCATATAAATAAAGGATAATAATAAAATAATAATAGGAATGCTGTTATTATTTTGTTACATGTCTGCAGCAACTTATCTACGGGCTTGATTCAGCATGGATCGCAAAAGAAAAATCTTTCTCTAAAGGGTAAAACCATGGCCCTCATTCCGAGTTGTTCGCTCGCAAGCTGCTTTTAGCAGCTTTGCACACGCTAAGCCGCCGCCTACTGGGAGTGAATCTTAGCTGCTTAAAATTGCGACCGACGGAAAATAACGAAAATCGGCAACGAGCGAACAACTCGGAATGACCACCCCATGTGAAGTGCAGATGGGGCAGATGTAACATGTGCAGAGAGAGTTAGATTTGGATGGGGTGTGTTCAAACTGAAATCTAAATTGCAGTGTAAAAATAAAGCAGCAGTATTTACCCTGCACAGAAACAATATAACCCACCCAAATCTAACTCTCTCTGCACATGTTACATCTGCCCCCTTCCTGCACTGCACATGGTTTTACCCATTAGAGAAAGATTTTGCTTTTGTGGTCCATGCTGAATTAGACCCTGTGTGCAGAACGTATGGAATTAAACAGTTTTGTTGTCTTTGTCAGTATTTTATAAATCACATAATCTTGACAAACAAAATAACTGCACTTTTGTGAAGATGATGTTTTTGTAATCTCTGTACAATGTATGTATTACAACTAATTACATGTTCTAGATGATGTCCATTTATGTGTTATCTGTGTCCCTTACTGAGCCCATAGCTATAATCTGAGTGACAGCTCAGCCTCGCCCTGTGTGCGGAATGTGACCCCACTGGTATCTGAGACTTTCACTTTCATTTCTCTCTCCTGCTGCCAGTGATGGCGTCTGCTGATTCGAGATGGGAGCTGGACTGTTTCATCTGCCTGAGCATTTATACAGATCCTGTAATCCTGAGATGTGGCCACAACTTCTGCCGGGTCTGTATTGATCGTGTGCTGGATACACAGGAGGGGGCTGCATTTTATAAATGTCCAGAATGCAGAGCAAAGTTCAGAAGACGTCCTGCACTGCGGAGGAACATAACGCTGTGTAACATAGTGAAGAGTTTCCTGTATACTCGGCCAGATCAGGAGGAGACTGGGATCTTCTGCACATACTGTCTGGACTCTCCTGTACCTGCTGCTAAATCCTGTCTGCTGTGTGAGGCTTCTCTGTGTGATGATCACCTGAGAGTACACAGCAAGTCACCAGAACACGTCTTATGTGATCCCACCACAGCCCTGGGGAACAGGAAATGCTCCATCCATGAGAAGGTCCTGGAGTATTACTGCACTGAGGATGCTGCCTGTATCTGTGTGTCCTGCAGGCTGGATGGTGAACATCAGGAACATCAGGTGGAGTCACTGGATGAGGCCTCTGAGAAGAAGAAGGAGAAGCTGAGGAATGTTCTGCAGAAACTGACCACAAAGAGAGCGGAGGCTGAGAAAAGAGTCCAGAGTCTGCAAGAGCGCAGGAGAGATCAGGGAAAAGCAGCGGGTGTAACAGAGACAGTCACTGCCGTGTTTAGAGACATCAGGAGACAGCTGGAAGACCTGGAGAAGAGAGTCCTGAGTGAGATCTCCAGGCAGGAACACCGCGTTTCACTCTCAGTCTCTGATCTGATCCGGCAGCTGGAAATAAAGAAGGACGAGCTGTCCAGGAAGATGCGTCACATTGAGGAGCTGTGTAACATGTCTGACCCAGTGACTGTCTTACAGGAACCAGACACAGGGGACTTGTGTGATACTGTGGACACAGAGACACATGATATCCAGGTCCATGGTGCGGGAGATCTGGATGTGGGTCTCATCTCAGGGACATTACACACATTATATGATATAATAACAGGTATAAATACAGGGATCTATGTGCAACAACCTACAGACCTATTAGTGGATGTGGCCACAGCTGGTAATACTATACAGATATCAGGTGACAGGAAAACGGCATCCAGGTCACCAAGCCAGAATCACCCAGTAACACCAGAGAGATTTGAATATCCTCAGGTAATAAGCACCAGGGGATTCTCCTCAGGGCGACATTACTGGGAGGTGGATGTCAGTAAGTCAGTGTGGTGGAGGGTGGGGATGTGTTATCCCAGTATAGTCAGAAGAGGAGATCAGTCACTCATTGGGAATAATAACAAGTCCTGGTGTGTACGTAGGTATAATAATCAGTACTCAGTGGTACATGATAGTACAGAGATCCCTATCCCTGACAATATCCCCTGTGACAGAGTGAGGGTATATCTGGATTATGAGGCAGGACAGCTGTCCTTTTTTTCTGTGTGTGACACCATCAGACACTTACACACACACACTGCCGCCCTCACTGAGCCCCTCCATGCTGCACTATATATATGGGGTGGGTATATAACTATATGTGGGGCAGTCAGGAGCTGGGAGAAATTACCATAGAAAATCTGCCCAGAGACATCACAGGGAGGGGATTCTGATTGGGAGAACATGCATCCAATAGAATAATGCAGTGGGTGGAGCTGCAGCTGAGCCCCTCCCCCCTGTGTGACCAGGTGACTAGTGTGTGGATGTGTTCCCATGTTGGTGTGTAAGAAGCAGTCAGTATACACAGCGCTATATGTCAGGAAGAATAGGCTCAGGAACATCGGGTCTGGGGGTGGAGATATTGACTGTATATAATTTTGTTGTTGTTGCACAGTGGGGTGCTGTCTGTGTGTTTGTATGTGTGGGTGTGTGTGGTTGGGGCGGGGCAGATGATGTCACCATGGTTCTTCTATCAGTAATAGCCTCCTCCTTTCCCAGGGCCACTGCACACTCAGCGCTGAACTCCTGGTCTCACCAGAAGACACTCTGACTTGTCTCTCGCAGAACACTTCCATGACTCAATCCAGCTCCTGCCCTCTGATTGGCTGCCAGTCTATCTCTCACACACAGTCATGATGATACAGGCTAGCAGCCAATCAGAGGGCAGGAGCAGGACTGTCGCTGCATATCCCACTGTACGGTACTGTTAAGTTCATATTCCTAGTTGCGCTAAAACAAGATGTCCGCGGTAGATGCAAAGTGAAACAATGGCCGCTTTGGCCACACGCTACATCTTAGCAGGCAGAATGGACGCACAAAGGACGCCACATGTGGTTCAGTACACTAAACCCAATAGAAAGTGAATGCGACACCAATTTTAGTTATTAATGTTGTTGTCCAAAGCATCAACAGTTTGTTTACTAATTCAAGAAAAGGTAAAACAATACAATGAAAGCTACAGCCAATACATACATACGCCAGCGCTCCTGGATCCAGGTCTCAGTCGTCTTACAAGATGACCTCTGAGAAAGGTGACTGAAACCTGGGCAAGGTGCATGTCCTTTTATACAATGTTCCAAAAACAGTACAATGTGGAATGTTTGATCTTCTTCCATTGGTCCAGGGGCGGGACATATTCAGTACACCGTGGGTCGTTGGTCAGTTCGAACAGGGGGCGATACCTAATCTTGGGTTGTGGTTACAGTTGTTTACCTCTGGGCTCCCGCCTAAAGACCAGTTCAAACAAACCACAGTATTATACAGGAATATACATGAATCCGGTATCGCTAACAACTTGTTGCCGCAATATGTGACAATATCCTCACAACCACCGGATTACTACTTATGTGACCCTGAACAATTTGATCCCACACACGGTGTCCTTATGCAGTCCCGTCTCTGTACTACACGTATGGCTGGATATCTAATGAAACAATACCTATATATATATATATATATATATATATATATATATATATACAGTGGACCAGCTGTGTAAAGACTATGTGTATCTCATTGTGTAGGAGACAGGTCAGTACTGTGTAAGCCACAAAGCCAGAAAACATAATGCATTTGACATATCACTAATAATTCAAATATCAATGTCTGGTCTGTATTATATTGAATACAACTTTTGGTCGCCTGGCTTAGATCACTTAAGAGGCACACAAGATTCTGGTATGTGCAGGGGTGTGTTAAAAATGCAGAGTTAGAGCACACAATCAGGAATCTGCATGTCAGCAATTGTATGGTCTCTGGCTTCTTGTTTGTTATACTTCAGTTCAGAGACAATGACAGCACAGGATCAACTGAATCACCACCAAGTCCGAATTGTTCATGCTAACAATTGAGGCAAACAACGGTATTTACACATCCAATCAGTCAAACGTCTATCTTCCATGAATAAAGGAATACCACATTTTATGACACAATGCCTGTTTGGACAGAACAATCTGATATGTTTTAGGACACTATTAAATTTGTATTTCCGGTTGTTCTCTTTCACCGGGTCATAATTTGAACACATTTGAGTGTATATTATCTGTAAGTAAGAAATATTTGTTATGTGTTACAGTATGATATTTATTAACAAATGCGCCTTTACCGTAATGTGCACAGTAACTCGCTGTTACGGTCATTCGCGCCTACCGTATTACTTATAGCATGCGTATTTGACGCATGCGTCGTAGATGCGTCCATTAGTTAATGCAATAGTGTATTCTAAATATCAAAATATGCAATTTGACTTTGACAATACTTACCAGTCACCATACAGCGCTCACCTTCTCCCTCCCCCGGCTGTAGCAGCAAATACATTTTGGCCCAGGACAGGTTCAGGAGCGATATTCCTGATGATGTCATAGTTAATGAGAGGCTCATGAAGCATTCCTGCTGAGAGATAGCCCTGATTATACATATGTAACTGTACATTTATGTTGGATTTCCCCACCCCTGACTCACTGACAGCTGTGATTGGCTGCAATATCTGTCTGTCAGCCAGTGTGCAGCCTATCACTGTAGTTGGAGCACTTGCTCCTATTGGCTGTGATGTATTAACTTGTTATTTGTTAGAATCACATGTAATATAATTAGGGATTGCCATCGGTGGGTTACCCATTGATGGTCACCATTGGTGGGTAATATCGATGGTGTGACACCATCTGCATGGGGACCATTGATGGTTTTACCCACGATGGTCACCGCTGCTTTACTATGCAATATGCCACGGGCCAATGAGAGCCTGGGGGTGGAGCTTTGCAGGAGTGTTGGTGGCGAGCTAAGCTCCGGATCCCAATACATTGATATATATATATATATATGCGATAGCTGTGTATCATCGATGGCAGTGAACCATCGGAATCTCAAGTGTCAAGTTTTTGGCATCTGCCAAAAAATAGATTATTTTTTTGGAGCACTCTTTTTTAAAGTACTTATTAATATATGGTTATTAGTATTAAAATGTAGCTTTTAATTTGTTTCTCTGTTAAACAGAAGGGGTAAGAAGAAATTATGTAATGACTATAAGAATAATTATATGATAGTTAACCCCTGTACAGATATTAAATCAATTATAATCACATAGAGTGTAATAGTCTTACGACTTGAGGCTTAAGACACATGAGATAACGGCATTGTTATTTGTCTCTTTACAGCAAAAGCTTCAATAATGGCCTAGTAATTTGCCCCAGGCCCCAGCACTGGAGTATATTATCATACTGTGGGCTCCTCCTTCTGATTATATAGTCCATGTATTATCCTTCCGCAATAAGATTTCTTATGTACTGGTTTTTGCAACCTATGAGTTAGTGTTACATATCTTTACAATTTTGCTATTTGTGTCATTTAACGTCAAGATGTACAATATAATGCAGTTACTCTTCTCACTGTGTCAAATAAATGAGGAATACGTCCCTTTATGACTTTTGTTTGTGTATTTATGGGAAGCAGACAGATGTTGATGAACTACAAGGCTCAGCCTGTAGGTATGTTCAAGCAGTTTACAAGCCTCGTATTTACAGGGTATTCTGGTACTTCTTGTTCACTCACAGCCCCAGTACCACAGACTATCTTATATATTATCATCATCATGAAAGGATATTTATATGGAGGCAGAGACTTCGCTGCACAGCACAGAGTAATACAGGTGTCACATACAGGGTAGCAGTGTGATCAGAATAAGGAAAGCATGGATACAAGTAATATCATACAATGGAGTAAAGACTCACAATCAGGTCTATAAAGTGATATAAACAGACAGCAGTTCATTCAAAGAATAATGTGTAACATATATAAATTATATTAAAAGAGGTAAGGGCTAACACAAGGTATACTTAACTAAAGTCAGCTTCAATAGGCATCAACTTCAATCGCCCTCTTTCCTGGGGATCCTTCTGTCTCATCAGACACCCAGATTGAATAATGTAGGTACTGGCCGCCACTCATGCTCCAGTCACAAGCATTGTCTGCTCATAGTAACACCACCATTTATCTGCCAAGGGGGTGGTCATTTAGGGCGATGACCTCCCAGTTAATGTATGCAAACTTATATATACACATTAGTGCTCTATTTACTATTAGCAGCAGGGGGCAGCATTGCCTCAAGTATGGTTATTAACAAAGGAGAGAAACATTTGGCACTGACAATTGCTTATTCAGCATATTTAAGGGCCTATTTATCAACAAGTGTAAAAAGTCATTGTGGATGATATAACAATTTGCATATGATAAATGGCGCTCCAGACAATCAGCTCTCAGCTGTCATTTTTCAAACACATGACAGTGAGGAGGTGACCAGATGACAGTTAGCAGCTGATTGACTGGAGCACCAATTATCATATGCAACACATTTCATCATTCACAGCACGTTTCATCACTTGTTGATAAACGGGCCCCTATATGTTCCAAGGGTTTTGCTAGAGACAAAGTAACAGTATTGGATTATGCAGCTGGTCAAACTATAGAATAAAGAGCACGTTCCATTATCCTTCACCCATACCAATATAGCTGGGTCACACAATCAGGATATGTGACAGAGGGCATTTTATCCAGCACTATCTAAAAGACAGTACAAGATGGCTGACATGTGTGACAGAAGTCACATCACTGTCACTCACACACGCTGATACCAGGTCACATCACTGTCACTCACACACGCTGATACCAGGTCACATCACTGTCACTCACACACACTGATACCAGGTCACATCACTGTCACTCACACACGCTGATACCAGGTCACATCACTGTCACTCACACACGCTGATACCAGGTCACA
This sequence comes from Pseudophryne corroboree, assembly GCF_028390025.1. NCBI lineage: Eukaryota > Metazoa > Chordata > Amphibia > Anura > Myobatrachidae > Pseudophryne > Pseudophryne corroboree. Next base: position 821,829,814 of record NC_086449.1, on the reverse strand, counting down.
TCACTGTCACTCACACACGCTGATACCAGGTCACATCACTGTCACTCACACACGCTGATACCAGGTCACATCACTGTCACTCACACACGCTGATACCAGGTCACATCACTGTCACTCACACGCTGATACCAGGTCACATCACTGTCACTCACACGCTGATACCAGGTCACATCACTGTCACTCACACACGCTGATACCAGGTCACATCACTGTCACTCACACACGCTGATACCAGGTCACATCACTGTCACTCACACACGCTGATACCAGGTCACATCACTGTCACTCACACACGCTGATACCAGGTCACATCACTGTCACTCACACACTCTGATACCAGGTCACATCACTGTCACTCACACTGATACCAGGTCACATCACTGTCACTCACACACACTGATACCAGGTCACATCACTGTCACTCACACACGCTGATACCAGGTCACATCACTGTCACTCACACTGATACCAGGTCACATCACTGTCACTCACACTGATACCAGGTCACATCACTGTCACTCACACACGCTGATACCAGGTCACATCACTGTCACTCACACACGCTGATACCAGGTCACATCACTGTCACTCACACTGATACCAGGTCACATCACTGTCACTCACACACTCTGATACCAGGTCACATCACTGTCACTCACACACACTGATACCAGGTCACATCACTGTCACTCACACACACTGATACCAGGTCACATCACTGTCACTCACACACGCTGATACCAGGTCACATCACTGTCACTCACACACGCTGATACCAGGTCACATCACTGTCACTCACACACGCTGATACCAGGTCACATCACTGTCACTCACACTGATACCAGGTCACATCACTGTCACTCACACACGCTGATACCAGGTCACATCACTGTCACTCACACACACTGATACCAGGTCACATCACTGTCACTCACACACGCTGATACCAGGTCACATCACTGTCACTCACACACACTGATACAAGGTCACATCACTGTCACTCACACACACTGATACCAGGTCACATCACTGTCACTCACACATGCTGATACCAGGTTACATCACTGTCACACACGCTGATACCAGGTCACATCACTGTCACTCACACTGATACCAGGTCACATCACTGTCACTCACACTGATACCAGGTCACATCACTGTCACTCACACACGCTGATACCAGGTCACATCACTGTCACTCACACACGCTGATACCAGGTCACATCACTGTCACTCACACACACTGATACCAGGTCACATCACTGTCACACACACTGATACCAGGTCACATCACTGTCACTCACACACGCTGATACCAGGTCACATCACTGTCACTCACACACGCTGATACCAGGTCACATCACTGTCACTCACACACGCTGATACCAGGTCACATCACTGTCACTCACACTGATACCAGGTCACATCACTGTCACTCACACACGCTGATACCAGGTCACATCACTGTCACTCACACACGCTGATACCAGGTCACATCACTGTCACTCACACACACTGATACCAGGTCACATCACTGTCACTCACACACACTGATACCAGGTCACATCACTGTCACACACACTGATACCAGGTCACATCACTGTCACTCACACACGCTGATACCAGGTCACATCACTGTCACTCACACACGCTGATACCAGGTCACATCACTGTCACACACACTGATACCAGGTCACATCACTGTCACTCACACACGCTGATAGCAGGTCACATCACTGTCACACACGCTGATACCAGGTCACATCACTGTCACTCACACACGCTGATACCAGGTCACATCACTGTCACTCACACACGCTGATACCAGGTCACATCACTGTCACTCACACACGCTGATACCAGGTCACATCACTGTCACTCACACTGATACCAGGTCACATCACTGTCACTCACACACGCTGATACCAGGTCACATCACTGTCACTCACACACACTGATACCAGGTCACATCACTGTCACTCACACACGCTGATACCAGGTCACATCACTGTCACTCACACACACTGATACCAGGTCACATCACTGTCACTCACACACGCTGATACCAGGTCACATCACTGTCACTCACACACACTGATACCAGGTCACATCACTGTCACTCACACACGCTGATACCAGGTCACATCACTGTCACTCACACACGCTGATACCAGGTCACATCACTGTCACTCACACTGATACCAGGTCACATCACTGTCACTCACACACGCTGATACCAGGTCACATCACTGTCACTCACACTGATACCAGGTCACATCACTGTCACTCACACACGCTGATACCAGGTCACATCACTGTCACTCACACACACTGATACCAGGTCACATCACTGTCACTCACACGCTGATACCAGGTCACATCACTGTCACTCACACACGCTGATACCAGGTCACATCACTGTCACTCACACTGATACCAGGTCACATCACTGTCACTCACACACGCTGATACCAGGTCACATCACTGTCACTCACACACACTGATACCAGGTCACATCACTGTCACTCACACACGCTGATACCAGGTCACATCACTGTCACTCACACACGCTGATACCAGGTCACATCACTGTCACTCACACACACTGATACCAGGTCACATCACTGTCACTCACACACGCTGATACCAGGTCACATCACTGTCACACACACTGATACCAGGTCACATCACTGTCACTCACACACGCTGATACCAGGTCACATCACTGTCACTCACACACGCTGATACCAGGTCACATCACTGTCACACACGCTGATACCAGGTCACATCACTGTCACTCACACACACTGATACCAGGTCACATCACTGTCACTCACACACGCTGATACCAGGTCACATCACTGTCACTCACACACACTGATACCAGGTCACATCACTGTCACTCACACACGCTGATACCAGGTCACATCACTGTCACTCACACACGCTGATACCAGGTCACATCACTGTCACTCACACACACTGATACCAGGTCACATCACTGTCACTCACACGCTGATACCAGGTCACATCACTGTCACACACACACACTGATACCAGGTCACATCACTGTCACACACACTGATACCAGGTCACATCACTGTCACTCACACACGCTGATACCAGGTCACATCACTGTCACTCACACACACTGATACCAGGTCACATCACTGTCACTCACACACGCTGATACCAGGTCACATCACTGTCACTCACACACACTGATACCAGGTCACATCACTGTCACTCACACACGCTGATACCAGGTCACATCACTGTCACTCACACACGCTGATACCAGGTCACATCACTGTCACTCACACACGCTGATACCAGGTCACATCACTGTCACTCACACACGCTGATACCAGGTCACATCACTGTCACACACACACGCTGATACCAGGTCACATCACTGTCACTCACACACGCTGATACCAGGTCACATCACTGTCACTCACACACGCTGATACCAGGTCACATCACTGTCACTCACACACGCTGATACCAGGTCACATCACTGTCACTCACACTGATACCAGGTCACATCACTGTCACTCACACACACTGATACCAGGTCACATCACTGTCACTCACACACGCTGATACCAGGTCACATCACTGTCACTCACACACGCTGATACCAGGTCACATCACTGTCACTTACACACGCTGATACCAGGTCACATCACTGTCACACACACTGATACCAGGTCACATCACTGTCACTCACACACGCTAATACCAGGTCACATCACTGTCACACACACTGATACCAGGTCACATCACTGTCACACACGCTGATACCAGGTCACATCACTGTCACTCACACACACTGATACCAGGTCACATCACTGTCACTTACACACGCTGATACCAGGTCACATCACTGTCACACACACTGATACCAGGTCACATCACTGTCACTCACACACGCTAATACCAGGTCACATCACTGTCACTCACACACACTGATACCAGGTCACATCACTGTCACTCACACACGCTGATACCAGGTCACATCACTGTCACACACACTGATACCAGGTCACATCACTGTCACTCACACTGATACCAGGTCACATCACTGTCACTCACACACGCTGATACCAGGTCACATCACTGTCACTCACACACACTGATACCAGATCACATCACTGTCACTCACACACGCTGATACCAGGTCACATCACTGTCACTCACACACGCTGATACCAGGTCACATCACTGTCACTCACACACGCTGATACCAGGTCACATCACTGTCACTCACACACACTGATACCAGGTCACATCACTGTCACTCACACACGCTGATACCACGTCACATCACTGTCACTCACACACGCTGATACCAGGTCACATCACTGTCACTCACACACTGATACCAGGTCACATCACTGTTACACACGCTGATACCAGGTCACATCACTGTCACACACACTGATACCAGGTCACATCACTGTCACACACACACACACGCTGATACCAGGTCACATCACTGTCACTCACACACACTGATACCAGGTCACATCACTGTCACTCACACACGCTGATACCAGGTCACATCACTGTCACTCACACACTCTGATACCAGGTCACATCACTGTCACACACACACTGATACCAGGTCACATCACTGTCACACACACACGCTGATACCAGGTCACATCACTGTCACTCACACACACTGATACCAGGTCACATCACTGTCACTCACACACACTGATACCAGGTCACATCACTGTCACTCACACACGCTGATACCAGGTCACATCACTGTCACACACGCTGATACCAGGTCACATCACTGTCACACACGCTGATACCAGGTCACATCACTGTCACACACACTGATACCAGGTCACATCACTGTCACTCACACACGCTGATACCAGGTCACATCACTGTCACTCACACACGCTGATACCAGGTCACATCACTGTCACTCACACACACTGATACCAGGTCACATCACTGTCACACACACACTGATACCAGGTCACATCACTGTCACACACACACGCTGATACCAGGTCACATCACTGTCACTCACACACACTGATACCAGGTCACATCACTGTCACTCACATACACTGATACCAGGTCACATCACTGTCACTCACACACACTGATACCAGGTCACATCACTGTCACTCACACACACTGATACCAGGTCACATCACTGTCACTCACACACGCTGATACCAGGTCACATCACTGTCACACACACTGATACCAGGTCACATCACTGTCACTCACACACACTGATACCAGGTCACATCACTGTCACTCACACACACTGATACCAGGTCACATCACTGTCACACACACTGATACCAGGTCACATCACTGTCACTCACACACGCTGATACCAGGTCACATCACTGTCACTCACACACACTGATACCAGGTCACATCACTGTCACTCACACACACTGATACCAGGTCACATCACTGTCACACACACTGATACCAGGTCACATCACTGTCACACACACACGCTGATACCAGGTCACATCACTGTCACACACACTGATACCAGGTCACATCACTGTCACACACACACGCTAATACCAGGTCACATCACTGTCACACACACTGATACCAGGTCACATCACTGTCACTCACACACGCTGATACCAGGTCACATCACTGTCACTCACACACACACACTGATACCAGGTCACATCACTGTCACTCACACACGCTGATACCAGGTTACATCACTGTCACTCACACACGCTGATACCAGGTCACATCACTGTCACTCACACACGCTGATACCAGGTCACATCACTGTCACTTACACACGCTGATACCAGGTCACATCACTGTCACACACACTGATACCAGGTCACATCACTGTCACTCACACACGCTAATACCAGGTCACATCACTGTCACACACACTGATACCAGGTCACATCACTGTCACACACGCTGATACCAGGTCACATCACTGTCACTCACACACACTGATACCAGGTCACATCACTGTCACTTACACACGCTGATACCAGGTCGCATCACTGTCACACACACTGATACCAGGTCACATCACTGTCACTCACACACGCTAATACCAGGTCACATCACTGTCACTCACACACACTGATACCAGGTCACATCACTGTCACTCACACACGCTGATACCAGGTCACATCACTGTCACACACACTGATACCAGGTCACATCACTGTCACTCACACTGATACCAGGTCACATCACTGTCACTCACACACGCTGATACCAGGTCACATCACTGTCACTCACACACACTGATACCAGATCACATCACTGTCACTCACACACGCTGATACCAGGTCACATCACTGTCACTCACACACGCTGATACCAGGTCACATCACTGTCACTCACACACGCTGATACCAGGTCACATCACTGTCACTCACACACACTGATACCAGGTCACATCACTGTCACTCACACACGCTGATACCACGTCACATCACTGTCACTCACACACGCTGATACCAGGTCACATCACTGTCACTCACACACTGATACCAGGTCACATCACTGTTACACACGCTGATACCAGGTCACATCACTGTCACACACACTGATACCAGGTCACATCACTGTCACACACACACACGCTGATACCAGGTCACATCACTGTCACTCACACACACTGATACCAGGTCACATCACTGTCACTCACACACGCTGATACCAGGTCACATCACTGTCACTCACACACTCTGATACCAGGTCACATCACTGTCACACACACACTGATACCAGGTCACATCACTGTCACACACACACGCTGATACCGGGTCACATCACTGTCACTCACACACACTGATACCAGGTCACATCACTGTCACTCACACACACTGATACCAGGTCACATCACTGTCACTCACACACGCTGATACCAGGTCACATCACTGTCACACACGCTGATACCAGGTCACATCACTGTCACACACGCTGATACCAGGTCACATCACTGTCACACACACTGATACCAGGTCACATCACTGTCACTCACACACGCTGATACCAGGTCACATCACTGTCACTCACACACGCTGATACCAGGTCACATCACTGTCACTCACACACACTGATACCAGGTCACATCACTGTCACACACACACTGATACCAGGTCACATCACTGTCACACACGCTGATACCAGGTCACATCACTGTCACACACACGCTGATACCAGGTCACATCACTGTCACACACACTGATACCAGGTCACATCACTGTCACACACACACACACGCTGATACCAGGTCACATCACTGTCACTCACACACACTGATACCAGGTCACATCACTGTCACTCACACACGCTGATACCAGGTCACATCACTGTCACTCACACACTCTGATACCAGGTCACATCACTGTCACACACACACTGATACCAGGTCACATCACTGTCACACACACACGCTGATACCAGGTCACATCACTGTCACTCACACACACTGATACCAGGTCACATCACTGTCACTCACACACACTGATACCAGGTCACATCACTGTCACTCACACACGCTGATACCAGGTCACATCACTGTCACACACGCTGATACCAGGTCACATCACTGTCACACACGCTGATACCAGGTCACATCACTGTCACACACACTGATACCAGGTCACATCACTGTCACTCACACACGCTGATACCAGGTCACATCACTGTCACTCACACACGCTGATACCAGGTCACATCACTGTCACTCACACACACTGATACCAGGTCACATCACTGTCACACACACACTGATACCAGGTCACATCACTGTCACACACACACGCTGATACCAGGTCACATCACTGTCACTCACACACACTGATACCAGGTCACATCACTGTCACTCACATACACTGATACCAGGTCACATCACTGTCACTCACACACACTGATACCAGGTCACATCACTGTCACTCACACACACTGATACCAGGTCACATCACTGTCACTCACACACGCTGATACCAGGTCACATCACTGTCACACACACTGATACCAGGTCACATCACTGTCACTCACACACACTGATACCAGGTCACATCACTGTCACTCACACACACTGATACCAGGTCACATCACTGTCACACACACTGATACCAGGTCACATCACTGTCACTCACACACGCTGATACCAGGTCACATCACTGTCACTCACACACACTGATACCAGGTCACATCACTGTCACTCACACACACTGATACCAGGTCACATCACTGTCACACACACTGATACCAGGTCACATCACTGTCACACACACACGCTGATACCAGGTCACATCACTGTCACACACACTGATACCAGGTCACATCACTGTCACACACACACGCTAATACCAGGTCACATCACTGTCACACACACTGATACCAGGTCACATCACTGTCACTCACACACGCTGATACCAGGTCACATCACTGTCACTCACACACACACACTGATACCAGGTCACATCACTGTCACTCACACACGCTGATACCAGGTTACATCACTGTCACTCACACACGCTGATACCAGGTCACATCACTGTCACTCACACACGCTGATACCAGGTCACATCACTGTCACTTACACACGCTGATACCAGGTCACATCACTGTCACACACACTGATACCAGGTCACATCACTGTCACTCACACACGCTAATACCAGGTCACATCACTGTCACACACACTGATACCAGGTCACATCACTGTCACACACGCTGATACCAGGTCACATCACTGTCACTCACACACACTGATACCAGGTCACATCACTGTCACTTACACACGCTGATACCAGGTCGCATCACTGTCACACACACTGATACCAGGTCACATCACTGTCACTCACACACGCTAATACCAGGTCACATCACTGTCACTCACACACACTGATACCAGGTCACATCACTGTCACACACACACGCTGATACCAGGTCACATCACTGTCACTCACACACACTGATACCAGGTCACATCACTGTCACTCACACACACTGATACCAGGTCACATCACTGTCACTCACACACGCTGATACCAGGTCACATCACTGTCACACACGCTGATACCAGGTCACATCACTGTCACACACGCTGATACCAGGTCACATCACTGTCACACACACGCTGATACCAGGTCACATCACTGTCACACACACTGATACCAGGTCACATCACTGTCACACACACTGATACCAGGTCACATCACTGTCACACACACGCTGATACCAGGTCACATCACTGTCACACACGCTGATACCAGGTCACATCACTGTCACACACACTGATACCAGGTCACATCACTGTCACTCACACACGCTGATACCAGGTCACATCACTGTCACTCACACACGCTGATACCAGGTCACATCACTGTCACTCACACACACTGATACCAGGTCACATCACTGTCACACACACACTGATACCAGGTCACATCACTGTCACACACACACGCTGATACCAGGTCACATCACTGTCACTCACACACACTGATACCAGGTCACATCACTGTCACTCACACACACTGATACCAGGTCACATCACTGTCACTCACACACTCTGATACCAGGTCACATCACTGTCACTCACACTGATACCAGGTCACATCACTGTCACTCACATACACTGATACCAGGTCACATCACTGTCACTCACACACTCTGATACCAGGTCACATCACTGTCACACACGCTGATACCAGGTCACATCACTGTCACTCACACACACTGATACCAGGTCACATCACTGTCACTCACACACACTGATACCAGGTCACATCACTGTCACTCACACACGCTGATACCAGGTCACATCACTGTCACTCACACACACTGATACCAGGTCACATCACTGTCACTCACACACGCTGATACCAGGTCACATCACTGTCACACACACTGATACCAGGTCACATCACTGTCACTCACACACACTGATACCAGGTCACATCACTGTCACTCACACACACTGATACCAGGTCACATCACTGTCACACACACTGATACCAGGTCACATCACTGTCACTCACACACGCTGATACCAGGTCACATCACTGTCACTCACACACACTGATACCAGGTCACATCACTGTCACTCACACACACTGATACCAGGTCACATCACTGTCACACACACTGATACCAGGTCACATCACTGTCACTCACACACACTGATACCAGGTCACATCACTGTCACTCACACACACTGATACCAGGTCACATCACTGTCACACACACTGATACCAGGTCACATCACTGTCACTCACACACGCTGATACCAGGTCACATCACTGTCACTCACACACACTGATACCAGGTCACATCACTGTCACTCACACACGCTGATACCAGGTCACATCACTGTCACACACACTGATACCAGGTCACATCACTGTCACTCACACACACTGATACCAGGTCACATCACTGTCACTCACACACACTGATACCAGGTCACATCACTGTCACACACACTGATACCAGGTCACATCACTGTCACTCACACACGCTGATACCAGGTCACATCACTGTCACTCACACACACTGATACCAGGTCACATCACTGTCACTCACACACACTGATACCAGGTCACATCACTGTCACACACACACGCTGATACCAGGTCACATCACTGTCACACACACTGATACCAGGTCACATCACTGTCACTCACACACGCTAATACCAGGTCACATCACTGTCACACACGCTGATACCAGGTCACATCACTGTCACACACGCTGATACCAGGTCACATCACTGTCACTCACACACACTGATACCAGGTCACATCACTGTCACTTACACACGCTGATACCAGGTCACATCACTGTCACACACACTGATACCAGGTCACATCACTGTCACTCACACACACTGATACCAGGTCACATCACTGTCACTCACACACACTGATACCAGGTCACATCACTGTCACACACACACTGATACCAGGTCACATCACTGTCACTCACACACACTGATACCAGGTCACATCACTGTCACTCACACACACTGATACCAGGTCACATCACTGTCACACACACACACTGATACCAGGTCACATCACTGTCACACACACACTGATACCAGGTCACATCACTGTCACTCACACACGCTGATACCAGGTCACATCACTGTCACTCACACACGCTGATACCAGGTCACATCACTGTCACACACACACACTGATACCAGGTCACATCACTGTCACTCACACACACTGATACCAGGTCACATCACTGTCACACACACACGCTGATACCAGGTCACATCACTGTCACTCACGCTGATACCAGGTCACATCACTGTCACTCACACACGCTGATACCAGGTCACATCACTGTCACTCACACACGCTGATACCAGGTCACATCACTGTCACTCACACACGCTGATACCAGGTCACATCACTGTCACTCACACACTGATACCAGGTCACATCACTGTCACTCACACACGCTGATACCAGGTCACATCACTGTCACTCACACTGATACCAGGTCACATCACTGTCACACACACACACTGATACCAGGTCACATCACTGTCACTCACACACACTGATACCAGGTCACATCACTGTCACACACACACGCTGATACCAGGTCACATCACTGTCACTCACGCTGATACCAGGTCACATCACTGTCACTCACACACGCTGATACCAGGTCACATCACTGTCACTCACACACGCTGATACCAGGTCACATCACTGTCACTCACACACGCTGATACCAGGTCACATCACTGTCACTCACACACTGATACCAGGTCACATCACTGTCACTCACACACGCTGATACCAGGTCACATCACTGTCACTCACACTGATACCAGGTCACATCACTGTCACTCACACACACTGATACCAGGTCACATCACTGTCACTTACACACGCTGATACCAGGTCACATCACTGTCACTCACACACGCTGATACCAGGTCACATCACTGTCACTCACACACGCTGATACCAGGTCACATCACTGTCACACACACGCTGATACCAGGTCACATCACTGTCACTCACACACACGCTGATACCAGGTCACATCACTGTCACACACACACTGATACCAGGTCACATTACTGTCACACACACACACGCTGATACCAGGTCACATTACTGTCACACACACACGCTGATACCAGGTCACATCACTGTCACTCACACACGCTGATACCAGGTCACATCACTGTCACTCACACACTGATACCAGGTCACATCACTGTCACTCACACACACTGATACCAGGTCACATCACTGTCACACACACTGATACCAGGTCACATCACTGTCACTCACACACACTGATACCAGGTCACATCACTGTCACTCACACACACTGATACCAGGTCACATCACTGTCACACACACACGCTGATACCAGGTCACATCACTGTCATTCACACACTGATACCAGGTCACATCACTGTCACACACACACACACACTGATACCAGGTCACATCACTGTCACACACACACACGCTGATACCAGGTCACATCACTGTCACTCACACACACTGATACCAGGTCACATCACTGTCACTCACACACACTGATACCAGGTCACATCACTGTCACACACACTGATACCAGGTCACATCACTGTCACACACGCTGATACCAGGTCACATCACTGTCACTCACACACGCTGATACCGGGTCACATCGCTGTCACTCACATTTTCATGAGTCGACCTTTCATATGTTAACCATTTTCAGGTGTCGACCATTTCAATGTCGACCAATAGTGGTTGACCTAATGACTGACGACCATCAAAATGGATACCCCCTTACAGTACATGGCAGGGAAGGCTCCTTATTGAGGCCAATAGTAAGAAAGGTGTTATATTACCAGGTGGATGTACATGAAGGAGCACATATCTCCTGTATGAGCCCACCTGCCTGACACCCCCTCCCCCAATACACCACCAGGTATGAGACGTTGCTGAGAGACCTGTGTTGGGAAGCTCCTCTGGGAGGAGGCGTGGCCATGCTGCGGGGGACGTCCTAGCAGACCAAGCAGTAGCTAGCTGCCTTACAGGCCCATTTATCAAGGACAGCATATTGTATGTCATCTGGGTGACGTCTTACTGCCCAGGATCACATTGCAATATGCCATCCTATCAGCGGCATGTATCACCCTGCACATGCAGGGACAAGGGCTCTGAAAGGATCCCGTCCCTGCGATGTGCCAAGCGGGGTGTCCGGGCCTCTGCGCAGTCACAGTGACAGCCGTGCACAGGGACCGTTTCCAGCGGAGGATTCCTGTGGAACACTTCCGGAACTACTGTAAATCCTGTGATTTGTAGCCCATAGGCTATAATGGGATGCCGCAATCAAGAGATAGCAGTAGCTGCGGGTGTCAATATGAATCGGGCAGGCTGCGGCCGGAAATGGAGGGATCGCAGCAGGTATCTCCGACACCTGCTGCGATCCCTCCTTCATACATACGGGGGATACCTAGTATTTGCCATTAGCCCCCGAAAACGAGTGTTTTCGGGGACATAACCACAAATACTTTTTGATAAATGGGCCCCTTAATCCTTGTAGTGATTGGGAGGGAGTTGGGCTGGGACAGGCCCAGGGGGCAGCTCAGGGCCCATAGCAGTCACATCCCCTGTACCCACGATAGCTGCGCCCATGTTGCGCTGACAGTGATTAATGCTTTGTCACTCGGGCACAGAATATGCTTCTGTGAGTGTATTTAACCACTTGCCTGGCATGGTGGCATCAGATGCGACCACACCACCAGGTGTCTTATCTGACCTTGTCGCACAGGATGCGATCAGTCATGTAGAGAGTGTTTGTATCGGCAGGGAAGAGAAACGTCAGAGGGACCGGATCACTGCTGATTGGTCAGCACGACAGGACCCCCCACCCAGCAGCTGCAGCCCCCCAAACCTCCCCCGTGTACCTGGTAGCTGTACCTGCTTTCAAAATGAAAGCAGCGATGGTCGCAATGTTTCCGATGGTGATGACCAATGTTCCGATGTTTGTAAAAAAAATCTTTTTAAAAGAAAAACATTTTTTTTAAAATTTTTATTTTAATCATTTTGAATAAGGTGAAATACACATTCATCACCTAATTCACGAATAAAACATTTTCAACATTTTCTGAGCAGTTTTTCGGAAAATAATTTGTCAGCTGCGTGGGTAAGCGGTTTGTTTTGTGTATGTGAGACGGGGAGTTGTTTCTGCTGTATTAGAGGGATTTAGCTGTTTATATGATGCGACCAGCAAATGCAGTTGTGGCATGTAAGGGAAATGGTTCTTATGTGTCTGTGCAGGCCCGGCGCTAGCCGCTCAGCAAGGTCTGCAAAGAAGGGAGGCGCTGTGCCAGAGATGCGCTCTCCCTGCGCTGCACCTTGCTAATGTTATGCACTGTTAGTACATGCCGGCTTCTGCAGCCTGCTCTTGTCACAAGCAGGTATGACAGGCAGCGCAGCGGCGCCGCCAGATTAAAGACTCTGCTCCTGTAGGGCGTTCCCCCCTCTCTCTCCTCTCTGTCCCCGCCTCTGCACTGTGCTGAAAGCAGAAGCCGGGCAGCCACCTCCCGAGCCCGGAAGCTGTGCTGATGTAAGAGGGTGGCGGTGTGGTGCCTGCTGCCGTGCAGGTGTAGTTTCGCTACTCACCAGGCGCCGCACTCTCTCACCTTCAGGTACCGAAACCTTTAACGGACCTGGAAATCTTCAGACTGGAGCCGGACACGTCGATTCTCTCTCGGAGCTGACGGACGAACGAGCTGAGGAGAAATAGACTACCTGCCCGTCGCCTTTGACCATCTGGTGCAGGGAAACGTCTGATCCCAGCACCAGACACCCGCCGCTGCTGTACGCCGACAGGCGCTGGGGACAGACAAGCTGCTCCAGTGCTGCCCAAAGCTAGGGTCTGCACCTCTGATGTGCCCTGGGACACAGGGCACATCTCTACATCCCCCCCCCCCTTTTTCCTTTGTAGTCCCTACAAAGGTACTCACGATATCCCTTGTCCGCGGGTCAGGGAATTCTAAGGTCCTTCCGGCGAGGGTGCATTCGGGGGCCCAGCCCGGACAGACTGTGACCCCACATCCTTCCTCTACCGGTTCCGGATTCCTCCTCTTCGTTCCTCCCGACCTCCATCGGTGGATCCTCTGGGGGAGTGGCATCTCCTCGCGGTCGCTCGACGTGGGCCACCAAGGGGAATCTTCCTCCACGGGGACAACAGTCACCCACTCTTGGCCTCCCCTATCATCTGGGGCATTGTCCCTGTCTTCAGGGTGTGGTACTGACCACCACCCAACAGCGGAATCCTCCGGGGCATCCATTTCCTCCCGGGCAACAACCACCATCTGTCGCGTTTCCTCGTGGGGCATCTCCAAAGGTCCTATGTCTTCCTCTGGAACGGGTCCTCCCACGGCATCACGATCCTCTCCCCGTACGTCTGTCCAACTCGGCACTTCTGGCAGGCATTCTTGCTCCAGGACTATCTCCTTCTCTTCATGGAGGGCCATCAACTGGAAGCACGACTCCACCCGATCCTGCCAGTCACACTCGTCGGCACTCCCAATGCCCGAGTCGTCCTTAATCTGCTCTTGGAGGGATTCGTCGGCGGACATCTCACCGTAGTCCGAGTCCTCCTCCACCGATACCTGGACTAGGGGATTATTTTCCTCCTCAGCGTACTTAGTCCCTTCCGCTGGCATCTCTAATCCTTCAGCGTACTTCTCTTCCGCTGGCATCTCTAATTCCTCATCCGCTGGCATCTCTAATTCCTCAGCGTACTTCTCTATCGCTGGCATCTCTACTTCCTCAACGTACTCCTTCGCTTCCACTGGCATCTCTTGGTACCCAGGACACACCTGTTCCGCACGTACTGGTCGTGGACGGTTCCAACGCGGGGAGTTTTCGGACGTCCTTGTCACTGGGTCTTCACGCCTTTCCTCACAGCGTGGTTTCTTCTCCTCCCAGTCGTCCACCTCCACCTTATGCGGGAAAGGATCCTGCGTTACTGGGAGCGCCTTCTTGGGACAGAGTAGGTCCGTGGCATCTTCCCAGGGACACTCATTGCCCGAATGTCCTGATCGCAAACACTTCCAACAAGGGAGGGTCACTGCCACCTTCTCCAAAACGGGTTCCTTGGCCACCTCCTTCACTGAGAGATCTTTACCCGTTGGTTCCGGCTCAGATGAAATGGGCGCCTGCGAACTAACTTCAAGCAGGCTCTTCCGCTCCATGTCTCTGGTTTCCTCCTCCCATCTCTGGGCACGACCACCCGCAATCATCCGGTCTTCACTCCACGGACAATCGGGAAGCTCATGTCCCCTAGTCTCGCAGAGCTCGCACACGGGCTCTGCAGCCACCCGGTCCCAAAGTTGCTGACGAGACTCCGTCAGCTGCTTCACCGTGGCTTCGTAGTCTGTCCTGTCCTCCGTCCATGGACACTCTGGGAGCCGATGTCGGGGATCTCCATAGCTTTCACACCAGAAATCACCCTCGTCTTGGCTCAACTCTTCATCCCAGGGACAACTGTCATGCACATGCCCGTAGTTTCCGCAGAGCAAACACCAGTACTCTTTCTGTGCTTGGCCCTTCTGACGTCTTCGGTCCGCTTCCTGGACCACCTTCTTTGGGGATGTCTCTCGCCAAGTACATTCGTCGGCAAAGTGTCCCGTTTGCCGACATTTCTTGCAGGGCGTCACTTCTGCCGGGGCTCTTCCTTTCCATGCTGGACCGACTGCTGCACCATCTTCAGGAGGTCTGCCCCAGACACCGTCACCCAGTTGCTCTGGTCCGCACACATCCGGGGGTGGGTCTGTTCCGGAGCCGTCCGCAGGGAGGTCTTCTTGGGGACGTTCCACATCGTGTCCGCGGTCCGTGATCCTTGATCCTGCCGACTACGCCAAAATGTAAGAGGCTGGCGGTGTGGTGCCTGCTGCCGTGCAGGTGTAGTTTCGCTACTCACCAGGCGCCGCAGTCTCTCACCTTCAGGTACCGGAACCTTCAACATACCTGGAAATCTTCAGACTGGACCTGGACACGTCGATTCCCTCTCGGAGCTGACGGACGAACGAGCTGAGGAGAAATAGACTACCTTAAGGGGGGGTATCAACCCTTCTTCCACTGGAAAAGGGAATACCCCAGGGGTGACGGCGACCTTCACCGGTTGGGTGAAAGGTCATCACAGGCACAAAGCCTCAGCCACCCAGAATTCACACACTCGCACTCTCGCGCGTAGTGTGATGAAGGTGGTTCTCACGTCCGTGAGCAAACCCCTATTCCGGCGCTCGGGGACAGACAAAGGGACAAACGTACACAGATGCTACTCACCGTCAGTTCCGCACTGCGAACGTCTTCTCCTCTTACAGATCCCTGTAAGGAGGCAAACAAACCAACCAACCAACCAACCAACCAACCAACCAACCAACCAACCAACCAACAAACAGCCGTGCAGGGCCTAACTCCAACCTAGTGTAACACCCCTATACTACAACGGCAGAGCCCTCAAACTAGCTCTGTGGGTGTGGTGCAACAAAACTAAACACAGACTTAACAAGCTCACACTTTGTCCTGCACGGTAACAACATACATCACAATACACAGTGCAAGCAACGACCACAGTGCTGTCCCCTTAAGTACCTGAATCAGAACACCAGGTAGTGGGGGCCGCACAGCTCACCCACCTCCCGTACGCTGTCTTTCCAGGGGCTCAGGACGAGCGGGCCTGCCTACCTATACACCTTGGGGGAACCACTTTTTTATTGGGCCTAGTGCCCCCTATTTGCGCACAGGCCACAGGCCTGACATCACCCACGGGCCTAGTGCCCACCTAACTTGTCACCCGTTGGGTGACCTGGGCCTAGTGCCCAGGGTCACCTTATATCCCTAGCTGCCGCCAACTAAACTAGGGCCTAATGCCTTCTAATATCCCCCAGGCCTATTGCCTGATTGTGCCCCTCGGGCCTGCTGTCCGCCTACTGCGCAGTTTAGGTGGCTTGGGCCTAACGCCGAAACCACCAAATCAAATGGTGACCCCCAAACTCCTATCTGCGCCACAGGCCTAGTGCCTGAACTGTGCCCCCGGGCTTAATGCCCGTCCCTGATGGTCTTGGGAGGAAAGGAGAGGGGGGTGGAAGTAGCCTCACTGAGGCCTCACCTGATCCGGGGGTCTCCGGCGCCCTCTTCTGCCGCTGACCCGTCCTGGCCAGCGACGTCGCCTCCGCTCCTCCACGTCCAGCCGCCGCTGGACATCTTCTTTCAGGAACCCGACGTCTTCTGGCCTCTTTAGCGGCCACCGGAGCTCTTCCTCCGGCGTCTACCATCCTCTTCTTCCGACGCGCTGCTTCTCCTTGTCCGGCTCTTCGCCGCTCTTCAGCGCGGCCTCCTTCTTCGGCTCCTGCCCGGCGTCTCCAGCGCTCCTGCGCGCGGTCTTTTCCTTTGGCTCCCGGCCAGCGTCTGACGTCAGACGCCGGGGGGCAGGGCCTATGACGCGGGGGGAAATGGGCATATTAATGTGTGCTATGGGGGGAGGGGCATATTAATGTGTGCTACGGGGGAGGGGCATTTTAATGTGTGCTACGGGGGAAGGGGCATATTAATATGTGCTATGGGGGGGAGGGGCATATTAATGTGTGCTACGGGGGGGAAGGGGCATATTAATATGTGCTATGGGGGGAACGGGCATATTAATGTGTGCTACGGGGGGGAAGGGGCATATTAATGTGTGACGCAAGCTGTTTTCTGCTCTGAAAACCCGGCGGTGCGAGGAAATCCTCGCCTTCTTCTGCTCTCCACTGTCATCTGTTCCCGGCTGTTGCATCCTCCAACTGCTGGACCAGCTCCTGCATGAAGAATGAAGCCGTCCAGAGAAGGTAAGTGTGGTGTAGTGTGTGTGTGGAGGGGCATGCAGGGTAGCAGGGATAGTGTAGTGTGTGCAGGGAAGGGGTAGAGCTTAGCTGCGGTATTGTGGCCGGCCGGTCTCTGGCAGATCTCTCTGCATCGCTGGGGAAGAAGACGAGAACCAGAGGAGAGGCAGCGCTGTGTAAGGTGAGTAATGAAAGTCTAAGTTAATTTCAAACTTTGAATTGCTTAGTTAGTCATCTGGGGCCCAGCAATTCAGAGGTGTTTTCTCCCCCTGCGACTGAAAGGCCAGACTTTTCTGTATATGTTACTATGTTCTTTTCTTCTGACTAATGCAGTTTCCTACTATCTGTCACCCACTGCCTTCCCCATCACCTCTCTCACCTGTCACCCACTGACTCTGACCCTCTCCCTGTCTACCACTGACTCTCACCCTCTCCCTGTCACCCACTGACTCTGACCCCTCTCACCCTCTCCCTGTCACCCACTGACTCTGACCCTCTCCCTGTCTACCACTGACTCTCACCCTCTCCCTGTCACCCACTGACTCTGACCCTCTCCCTGTCACCTCTCTCTCTCCTGTCACCCACTGACTCTCACCCTCTCCCCATCACCCTCTCTTTTCATCCTCTGCTTGTCACTGTCTGCCCATCTCCCCTGCCGTTATCCTTAACCAGTCGCCTCTCTGGCTCTCTCCCTCTACTGACTCTCTTGGAACCCACTGACTCTAACCCTTTCCCCATCACCTCTCTCCTGTCACCCACTGACTCTCACCCTTTCCCTATCACCTCTCTCTCCTGTCACCCACTGACTCTTCCCCTCATCTCTCCCTCCTGTCACACTCTCACCCACTGACTCTCACCCTTTCCCTATCACCTCTCTCTCCTGTCACCCACTGACTCTCAACCTTTGCCAGTCACCTCTCTTTCCTGCCACTCTCTACCCATCTCCCCCTGCTATTACCCTCTCCCCTGTCACCTACTGACTCTTTCATAACCCAATGACTCTAACCCACTCCCCATCACCCTCTCCTCGTCACCTTTCTCTCCTGTCACCCACTGGCTCCCACCCTCTCCCCATCACCCTCTCCTCGTCACCTTTCTCTTCTGTCACACTCTGTCACCCACTGGCTCTCCCCCTCTCCCCATCACCCTCTTTTCACCCTCTGCTCGTCACCCTCTCACTGTTACCAAATGACTCTTGCTAGTGTCACTCTCTCCCTGTCTCACACTGCCTTTCCCCTGCCATTACCCTCTCCCAAACACCCCTCTCTCTGTTCACCCGCTCACTAGCACCCTCCTCTCAGATTATAGGCTAATTGCGGCAAATGCGACTCATCTGACGCAATAAGCATACTTGCATGCGCCCTCAATTCATAGGATCGTGTGTACGCTCCTGCGAATGGACTAGTCCTGAACACAATGCGGCCGCTCGCTGGTAGGGTGAGAGTGGCCACATCTGTATTTGCAGGAGGGCGCTGAACACCCTATCACCGTCCCTGTGTCTGTGATGTGTCCCCGGTATACAGCGGGTGCTAGGCTACTGTGACTGACCTTCCACCTCTAGATCTGCATATGGGTAAAAATATGCTCTTTTGTCATTTGCTAGTATTATGTGTAATAAACACCCATGTTACCTGCAAATCCGGCATCAGCTCCTGTATTGGTGCACGGGAAACCCAGTGTCTAGGAATGCTGTTATTATTTTGTTACATGTCTGCAGCAACAAGTGCAAAGGCATCGCACAGCGGCGATGCTTTTGCACTTTAGGAATAGCTCCCGGCCAGCGCAGCTTTAGCGTGTGCTGGCCGGGAGCTACTCGTCTCTCCCCGGCCCACAGCGGCTGCGTGTGAAATCACGCAGCCGCTACGGCCCGCACCCCCACACGGTCCGGCCACGCCTGTGTTGGCCGGACCACACCCACGAAACGGCGGCCAAAAGCCGCCGTTCCACCCCCCCGCCCAGCGACCGCCTCTGCCTATCAATCAGGCAGAGGTGATCGTAGCTCAGCGACAGCGCAGTTCTGACCCGATCGATGCGCTGTGATAAACTGTAGAGTGCAACGGGTCAGAACAGGGCCGGATTAAGAATGGGGCGGATGGAGCTGCAGCTCCAGGCCCCCCATTGAAAATAGGCCCACAGGAGGAGCCTGACAGCGTTGACAGGAAAAAAAAACTTTTTCCTGTCACAGACTGCCAGCGGCCATCCTCTCTCCCTCCCCCATGCCCTGCTTCCCCAACTCCAGCACTCTTACCTAAAATGAGTCACAGAACAGTGCAGGCAGTGTGGTGGCCGCATCTTCCCTCCAGTCTCTCCTTCTCCGGGGTCCTGAGCACATGAGTCACTCACAAGCTCCGCCCCCCAGACTACACGAGGAGCTGCTGCTGCTGCATAAATGAACCCTGGTAAGTTTTATAATGGCTTCTTAATGAGTAACATCAATTGGTGAAAAATACTGTATGTGTGTGTGTGTGTGTGTGTGTGTGTGTGTGTGTGTGTGTGTGTGTGTACTGTATGTGTGGAGTGTGTGTGTAGTGTATACTGTGTGTACTGTATGTGTGTGTAGTGTATAATGCATGTGTGTGTGTACTGTTTCTATGTGTATTTTTTTTGTGTGTGTGTGTATACTGGATGTGTGTGTACTGTATGTCTGTGTAGTGTATACTGTATGTGTGGAGTGTTTGTGTGTAGTGTATACTGTATATACTGTATGTGTGTGTGTGTGTGTGTGTGTGTGTAGTGTATACTGCATGTGTGTGTGTACTGTTTCTATGAGTATTTTATGTGTGTGTATACTGCATGTGTGTGTACTGTATGTCTGTGTAGTGTATACTGTGTGTGTGGAGTGTGTACTGTTTGTGTGTGTGTAGTGTATACTGTGTGTACTGTATATACTGTATGTGTGGCGTGTGTACTGTTTATATGTGTACTGTATGTGTGTATAGTGTATACTGTATGTTTGTGTATACTGTATGTGTGTGTACCGTATGTCTGTAGTATGTACTGTATGTGTGCGTAGTGTGTGTGTTTGTGTATACTGTATGTGTGTACTGTATGTCTGTAGTATGTACTGTATGTGTGCGTAGTGTGTGTGTTTGTGTATATAGATATATATTTATGGCTGTGTGGGGAGGTGGATGTGTTAATGGACACTGGGATGGTCCCAGGGGGCCCTCCAGCAAGACTTTTTGTTGACGAGTATTTATTCTTGTGCCAGCCCCAGACGCCACTCTGCGGTGCGTTGTGTGTGATGTAGAGAGGAGCCAGCTTAAATAAAGGAGAGGTGTGGAGTGGGGTCATGCTAGCGGTGCCTGACAGTCCATGCGGGGGAGCTGACGGTCCAGGTGGTGAGTGCTTTAAAGTGGTCCGAAGCTCCGGGGGAAAGGTGATGTGGGTGATAGCGTTGTCTGATGGGTAGGTGGGTGGTAGCGGTAGGCAGCAGCCGATGGTCCATGGGAGTGCGGGGGGGATGGTAGTGGGGGCCAATGGTCTGAGGGGGTTTTCATGGAGGGGTCTCAGAAGATCAGCCCCGTGGAGAGCGCTCACCTGGCAGCACTTCCAAGCAGATGGTAGCGGCTTCCAGGAAAGCCAAGGACTGGATTAGGGTAGGATAGTTATATATCTGGTTTTACAGGATGCAGTTAATATACTGGCTGAGGGATCCCAGTGTTCAGGATACCAACGCTGGAATTCCGACAGCCGGTGAAATGGCGGCGGTCTGAATCCCGAGGACAGCCTTAAATTCCCACTTGGTGGTGAGTCCACACCACCACCCGAGTGGGAATAAAGGTGGTCATTCCGAGTTGTGCGCTCGGTAAATTTCATCGCATCGCAGCGATTTTCCGCTTAGTGCGCACGCGCAATGTTCTCACTGCGACTGCGTCAAGTAAATTTGCTAAGAAGTTAGGAATTTTACTCACGGCTTTTTCTTCGTTCAGGCGATCGTAATGTGATTGACAGGAAATGGGTGTTACTGGGCGGAAACACGCCGTTTTATGGGCGTGTGGGGAAAAACGCTACCGTTTCCGGAAAAAACGCAGGAGTGGCTGAAGAAACGGAGGAGTGTCTGGGCGAACGCTGGGTGTGTTTGTGACGTCAAACCAGGAACGACAAGCACTGAACTGATCGCACTGGAAGAGTAAGTCTCGAGCTACTCAGAAACTGCACAGAGATGTCTTATCGCAATATTGCAAATCTTTCGTTCGCAATTTTAAGATGCTAAGATTAGAGATGAGCGGGTTCGGTTTCTTTGAATCCGAACCCGCACGAACTTCACTTTTTTTTTCACGGGTCCGAGCAGACTCGGATCTTCCCGCCTTGCTCGGTTAACCCGAGCGCGCCCGAACGTCATCATGACGCTGTCGGATTCTCGCGAGACTCGGATTCTATATAAGGAGCCGCGCGTCGCCGCCATTTTCACACGTGCATTGAGATTGATAGGGAGAGGACGTGGCTGGCGTCCTCTCCATTTAGATTAGATTTAGAAGAGAGAGAGAGAGAGAGATTGCTGTGATACTGTAGATTAGAAGAGAGTGCAGAGTGCAGACAGAGTTTAGTGACTGACGACCACAGTGACCAGTGACCACCAGAGACAGTGCAGTTGTTTGTTTTATTTAATATATCCGTTCTCTGCCTGAAAAAAACGATACACAGTCACACAGTGACTCAGTCTGTGTGCACTGCTCAGCCCAGTGTGCTGCACATCAATGTATTGTATATAAAGCTTATAATTGTGGGGGAGACTGGGGAGCACTGCAGGTTGTTATAGCAGGAGCCAGGAGTACATGATAAATAATATTATATTAAAATTAAACAGTGCACACTTTTGCTGCAGGAGTGCCACTGCCAGTGTGACTAGTGGTGACCAGTGCCTGACCACCAGTATATTAGTAGTATTGTATACTATCTCTTTATCAACCAGTCTATATTAGCAGCAGACACAGTACAGTGCGGTAGTTCACGGCTGTGGCTACCTCTGTGTCGGCACTCGGCAGGCAGTCCGTCCAACCATAATTGTATTATATACCACCTAACCGTGGTTTTTTTTTCATTCTTTATACCGTCGTCATACTAGTTGTTACGAGTATACTACTATCTCTTTATCAACCAGTGTACAGTGCGGTAGTTCACGGCTGTGGCTACCTCTGTGTCGGCACTCGGCAGGCAGTCCGTCCAACCATAATTGTATTATATACCACCTAACCGTGGTTTTTTTTTCATTCTTTATACCGTCGTCATACTAGTTGTTACGAGTATACTACTATCTCTTTATCAACCAGTGTACAGTGCGGTAGTTCACGGCTGTGGCTACCTCTGTGTCGGCACTCGGCAGCCCGTCCATAATTGTATATACCAGTGACCTAACCGTGGTTTTTTTTTCTTTCTTTATACATACATACTAGTTACGAGTATACTATCTCTTTATCAACCAGTCTATATATTAGCAGCAGACACAGTACAGTGCGGTAGTTCACGGCTGTGGCTACCTCTGTGTCGGCACTCGGCAGCCCGTCCATAATTGTATATACCACCTAACCGTGGTTTTTTTTTCTTTCTTTATACATACATACTAGTTACGAGTATACTATCTCTTTATCAACCAGTCTATATATTAGCAGCAGACACAGTACAGTGCGGTAGTTCACGGCTGTGGCTACCTCTGTGTCGGCACTCCGCAGCCCGTCCATAATTGTATATACCAGTGACCTAACCGTGGTTTTTTTTTCTTTCTTTATACATACATACTAGTTACGAGTATACTATCTCTTTATCAACCAGTCTATATATTAGCAGCAGACACAGTACAGTGCGGTAGTTCACGGCTGTGGCTACCTCTGTGTCGGCACTCGGCAGCCCGTCCATAATTGTATATACCAGTGACCTAACCGTGGTTTTTTTTTCTTTCTTTATACATACATACTAGTTACGAGTATACTATCTCTTTATCAACCAGTCTATATATTAGCAGCAGACACAGTACAGTGCGGTAGTTCACGGCTGTGGCTACCTCTGTGTCGGCACTCGGCAGCCCGTCCATAATTGTATATACCAGTGACCTAACCGTGGTTTTTTTTTCTTTCTTTATACATACATACTAGTTACGAGTATACTATCTCTTTATCAACCAGTCTATATATTAGCAGCAGACACAGTACAGTGCGGTAGTTCACGGCTGTGGCTACCTCTGTGTCGGCACTCGGCAGCCCGTCCATAATTGTATATACCACCTAACCGTGGTTTTTTTTCCTTTCTTTATACATACATACTAGTTACGAGTATACTATCTCTTTATCAACCAGTCTATATATTAGCAGCAGACACAGTACAGTGCGGTAGTTCACGGCTGTGGCTACCTCTGTGTCGGCACTCCGCAGCCCGTCCATAATTGTATATACCAGTGACCTAACCGTGGTTTTTTTTTCTTTCTTTATACATACATACTAGTTACGAGTATACTATCTCTTTATCAACCAGTCTATATATTAGCAGCAGACACAGTACAGTGCGGTAGTTCACGGCTGTGGCTACCTCTGTGTCGGCACTCGGCAGCCCGTCCATAATTGTATACTAGTATCCAATCCATCCATCTGCATTGTTTACCTGAGGTGCCTTTTAGTTGTGCCTATTAAAATATGGAGAACAAAAATGTTGAGGTTCCAAAATTAGGGAAAGATCAAGATCCACTTCCACCTCGTGCTGAAGCTGCTGCCACTAGTCATGGCCGAGACGATGAAATGCCAGCAACGTCGTCTGCCAAGGCCGATGCCCAATGGCATAGTACAGAGCATGTCAAAACCAAAACACCAAATATCAGTAAAAAAAGGACTCCAAAACCTAAAATAAAATTGTCGGAGGAGAAGCGTAAACTTGCCAATATGCCATTTACCACACGGAGTGGCAAGGAACGGCTGAGGCCCTGGCCTATGTTCATGGCTAGTGGTTCAGCTTCACATGAGGATGGAAGCACTCAGCCTCTCGCTAGAAAACTGAAAAGACTCAAGCTGGCAAAAGCACCGCAAAGAACTGTGCGTTCTTTGAAATCCCAAATCCACAAGGAGAGTCCAATTGTGTCGGTTGCGATGCCTGACCTTCCCAACACTGGACGTGAAGAGCATGCGCCTTCCACCATTTGCACGCCCCCTGCAAGTGCTGGAAGGAGCACCCGCAGTCCAGTTCCTGATAGTCAGATTGAAGATGTCAGTGTTGAAGTACACCAGGATGAGGAGGATATGGGTGTTGCTGGCGCTGGGGAGGAAATTGACCAGGAGGATTCTGATGGTGAGGTGGTTTGTTTAAGTCAGGCACCCGGGGAGACACCTGTTGTCCGTGGGAGGAATATGGCCGTTGACATGCCAGGTGAAAATACCAAAAAAATCAGCTCTTCGGTGTGGAGGTATTTCACCAGAAATGCGGACAACAGGTGTCAAGCCGTGTGTTCCCTTTGTCAAGCTGTAATAAGTAGGGGTAAGGACGTTAACCACCTCGGAACATCCTCCCTTATACGTCACCTGCAGCGCATTCATAATAAGTCAGTGACAAGTTCAAAAACTTTGGGTGACAGCGGAAGCAGTCCACTGACCAGTAAATCCCTTCCTCTTGTAACCAAGCTCACGCAAACCACCCCACCAACTCCCTCAGTGTCAATTTCCTCCTTCCCCAGGAATGCCAATAGTCCTGCAGGCCATGTCACTGGCAAGTCTGACGAGTCCTCTCCTGCCTGGGATTCCTCCGATGCATCCTTGCGTGTAACGCCTACTGCTGCTGGCGCTGCTGTTGTTGCCGCTGGGAGTCGATGGTCATCCCAGAGGGGAAGTCGTAAGCCCACTTGTACTACTTCCAGTAAGCAATTGACTGTTCAACAGTCCTTTGCGAGGAAGATGAAATATCACAGCAGTCATCCTACTGCAAAGCGGATAACTGAGTCCTTGACAACTATGTTGGTGTTAGACGTGCGTCCGGTATCCGCCGTTAGTTCACAGGGAACTAGACAATTTATTGAGGCAGTGTGCCCCCGTTACCAAATACCATCTAGGTTCCACTTCTCTAGGCAGGCGATACCGAGAATGTACACGGACGTCAGAAAAAGACTCACCAGTCTCCTAAAAAATGCAGTTGTACCCAATGTCCACTTAACCACGGACATGTGGACAAGTGGAGCAGGGCAGGGTCAGGACTATATGACTGTGACAGCCCACTGGGTAGATGTATGGACTCCCGCCGCAAGAACAGCAGCGGCGGCACCAGTAGCAGCATCTCGCAAACGCCAACTCTTTCCTAGGCAGGCTACGCTTTGTATCACCGCTTTCCAGAATACGCACACAGCTGAAAACCTCTTACGGCAACTGAGGAAGATCATCGCGGAATGGCTTACCCCAATTGGACTCTCCTGTGGATTTGTGGCATCGGACAACGCCAGCAATATTGTGTGTGCATTAAATATGGGCAAATTCCAGCACGTCCCATGTTTTGCACATACCTTGAATTTGGTGGTGCAGAATTTTTTAAAAAACGACAGGGGCGTGCAAGAGATGCTGTCGGTGGCCAGAAAAATTGCGGGACACTTTCGGCGTACAGGCACCACGTACAGAAGACTGGAGCACCACCAAAAACTACTGAACCTGCCCTGCCATCATCTGAAGCAAGAAGTGGTAACGAGGTGGAATTCAACCCTCTATATGCTTCAGAGGTTGGAGGAGCAGCAAAAGGCCATTCAAGCCTATACAATTGAGCACGATATAGGAGATGGAATGCACCTGTCTCAAGTGCAGTGGAGAATGATTTCAACGTTGTGCAAGGTTCTGATGCCCTTTGAACTTGCCACACGTGAAGTCAGTTCAGACACTGCCAGCCTGAGTCAGGTCATTCCCCTCATCAGGCTTTTGCAGAAGAAGCTGGAGGCATTGAAGAAGGAGCTAAAAGGGAGCGATTCCGCTAGGCATGTGGGACTTGTGGATGCAGCCCTTAATTCGCTTAACAAGGATTCACGGGTGGTCAATCTGTTGAAATCAGAGCACTACATTTTGGCCACCGTGCTCGATCCTAGATTTAAAGCCTACCTTGGATCTCTCTTTCCGGCAGACACAGGTCTGCTGGGGTTGAAAGACCTGCTGGTGACAAAATTGTCAAGTCAAGCGGAACGCGACCTGTCAACATCTCCTCCTTCACATTCTCCCGCAACTGGGGGTGCGAGGAAAAGGCTCAGAATTCCGAGCCCACCCGCTGGCGGTGATGCAGGGCAGTCTGGAGCGACTGCTGATGCTGACATCTGGTCCGGACTGAAGGACCTGACAACGATTACGGACATGTCGTCTACTGTCACTGCATATGATTCTCTCAACATTGATAGAATGGTGGAGGATTATATGAGTGACCGCATCCAAGTAGGCACGTCACACAGTCCGTACTTATACTGGCAGGAAAAAGAGGCAATTTGGAGGCCCTTGCACAAACTGGCTTTATTCTACCTAAGTTGCCCTCCCACAAGTGTGTACTCCGAAAGAGTGTTTAGTGCCGCCGCTCACCTTGTCAGCAATCGGCGTACGAGGTTACATCCAGAAAATGTGGAGAAGATGATGTTCATTAAAATGAATTATAATCAATTCCTCCGCGGAGACATTGACCAGCAGCAATTGCCTCCACAAAGTACACAGGGAGCTGAGATGGTGGATTCCAGTGGGGACGAATTGATAATCTGTGAGGAGGGGGATGTACACGGTGATATATCGGAGGGTGAAGATGAGGTGGACATCTTGCCTCTGTAGAGCCAGTTTGTGCAAGGAGAGATTAATTGCTTCTTTTTTGGGGGGGGTCCAAACCAACCCGTCATATCAGTCACAGTCGTGTGGCAGACCCTGTCACTGAAATGATGGGTTGGTTAAAGTGTGCATGTCCTGTTTTGTTTATACAACATAAGGGTGGGTGGGAGGGCCCAAGGATAATTCCATCTTGCACCTCTTTTTTCTTTTCTTTTTCTTTGCATCATGTGCTGATTGGGGAGGGTTTTTTGGAAGGGACATCCTGCGTGACACTGCAGTGCCACTCCTAAATGGGCCCGGTGTTTGTGTCGGCCACTAGGGTCGCTAATCTTACTCACACAGTCAGCTACCTCATTGCGCCTCTTTTTTTCTTTGCGTCATGTGCTGTTTGGGGAGGGTTTTTTGGAAGGGACATCCTGCGTGACACTGCAGTGCCACTCCTAGATGGGCCCGGTGTTTGTGTCGGCCACTAGGGTCGCTAATCTTACTCACACAGCTACCTCATTGCGCCTCTTTTTTTCTTTGCGTCATGTGCTGTTTGGGGAGGGTTTTTTGGAAGGGACATCCTGCGTGACACTGCAGTGCCACTCCTAGATGGGCCCGGTGTTTGTGTCGGCCACTAGGGTCGCTAATCTTACTCACACAGTCAGCTACCTCATTGCGCCTCTTTTTTTCTTTGCGTCATGTGCTGTTTGGGGAGGGTTTTTTGGAAGGGCCATCCTGCGTGACACTGCAGTGACACTCCTAGATGGGCCCGGTGTTTGTGTCGGCCACTAGGGTCGCTAATCTTACTCACACAGTCAGCTACCTCATTGCGCCTCTTTTTTTCTTTGCGTCATGTGCTGTTTGGGGAGGGTTTTTTGGAAGGGCCATCCTGCGTGACACTGCAGTGCCACTCCTAGATGGGCCCGGTGTTTGTGTCGGCCACTAGGGTCGCTAATCTTACTCACACAGCTACCTCATTGCGCCTCTTTTTTTCTTTGCGTCATGTGCTGTTTGGGGAGGGTTTTTTGGAAGGGACATCCTGCGTGACACTGCAGTGCCACTCCTAGATGGGCCCGGTGTTTGTGTCGGCCACTAGGGTCGCTTATCTTACTCACACAGCGACCTCGGTGCAAATTTTAGGACTAAAAATAATATTGTGAGGTGTGAGGTATTCAGAATAGACTGAAAATGAGTGTAAATTATGGTTTTTGAGGTTAATAATACTTTGGGATCAAAATGACCCCCAAATTCTATGATTTAAGCTGTTTTCTCTATCGTCCTAAGTGGATGCTGGGGTTCCTGAAAGGACCATGGGGAATAGCGGCTCCGCAGGAGACAGGGCACAAAAGTAAAGCTTTTACAGGTCAGGTGGTGTGTACTGGCTCCTCCCCCTATGACCCTCCTCCAGACTCCAGTTAGATTTTTGTGCCCGGCCGAGAAGGGTGCAATTCTAGGTGGCTCTCCTAAAGAGCTGCTTAGAGAAAGTTTAGCTTAGGTTTTTTATTTTACAGTGATTCCTGCTGGCAACAGGATCACTGCAACGAGGGACAGAGGGGAGAAGAAGTGAACTCACCTGCGTGCAGGATGGATTGGCTTCTTGGCTACTGGACATGAAGCTCCAGAGGGACGATCACAGGTACAGCCTGGATGGTCACCGGAGCCACGCCGCCGGCCCCCTCACAGATGCTGAAGCAAGAAGAGGTCCAGAATCGGCGGCTGAAGACTCCTGCAGTCTTCTTAAGGTAGCGCACAGCACTGCAGCTGTGCGCCATTTTCCTCTCAGCACACTTCACACGGCAGTCACTGAGGGTGCAGGGCGCTGGGGGGGGGCGCCCTGGGAGGCAAATGAAAACCTTTAAAAAGGCTAAAAATACCTCACATATAGCCCCAGAGGCTATATGGAGATATTTACCCCTGCCTAAATGTACTAAATAGCGGGAGACGAGCCCGCCGAAAAAGGGGCGGGGCCTATCTCCTCAGCACACGGCGCCATTTTCTGTCACAGCTCCGCTGGTCAGGAAGGCTCCCAGGTCTCTCCCCTGCACTGCACTACAGAAACAGGGTATAACAGAGAGGGGGGGCAGAATAAATGGCAATATATTAATATAAAAGCAGCTATAAGGGAGCACTTAATCATAAGGCTATCCCTGTCATATATAGCGCTTTTTGGTGTGTGCTGGCAGACTCTCCCTCTGTCTCCCCAAAGGGCTAGTGGGTCCTGTCTTCGTATAGAGCATTCCCTGTGTGTCTGCTGTGTGTCGGTACGTGTGTGTCGACATGTATGAGGACGTTATTGGTGTGGAGGCGGAGCAATTGCCAAATATGAGGATGTCACCTCCTAGGGGGTCGACACCAGAATGGATGCCTTTATTTGTGGAATTACGGGATAGCGTCAACTCGCTTAAGCAGTCGTTTGCCGACATGAGGCGGCCGGACACTCAATTAGTGTCTGTCCAGGCGCCTCAAACACCGTCAGGGGCTGTAAAACGTCCCTTGCCTCAGTCGGTCGACACAGACCCAGACACAGGCACTGATTCCGGTGGTGAAGGTGACGAATCAACCGTATTTTCCAGTAGGGCCACACGTTATATGATTTTGGCAATAAAGGAGATGTTACATTTAGCTGATACTACAGGTACCACTAAACAGGGTATTATGTGGGGTGTGAAAAAACTACCAGTAGTTTTTACCGAATCAGAAGAATTAAATGACGTGTGTGATGAAGCGTGGGGTGCCCCGATAAAAAACTGCTAATTTCAAAGAAGTTATTGGCTTTATACCCTTTCCCGCCAGAGGTTAGGGAGCGCTGGGAAACACCTCCTAGGGTGGACAAAGCGCTAACACGCTTATCAAAACAAGTGGCGTTACCCTCTCCTGAGACGGACGCACTTAAAGATCCATCAGATAGGAGGATGGAAAATATCCAAAAAGGTATATACACACATGCAGGTGTTATACTACGACCAGCTATTGCGACTGCCTGGATGTGCAGTGCTGGGGTAGTTTGGTCAGAGTCCCTGATCAAAAATATTGATACCCTGGACAGGGACAATATTTTACTGTCGTTAGAACAAATAAAGGATGCATTTCTTTATATGCGTGATGCACAGAGAGATATCTGCACACTGGCATCACGGGTAAGTGCTATATCCATTTCGGCCAGAAGAGCTTTATGGACACGACAGTGGACAGGCGATGCGTAGAGGAGTTATTTGAGGTCGGTCTATCGGATTTGGTGGCCACGGCTACGGCCGGGAAATCCACCTTTCTACCTCAAGTCACTCCCCAACAGAAAAAGGCACCGACCTTTCAACCGCAGCCCTTTCGTTCCTTTAAAAATAAGAGAGCAAAGGGCTATTCATATCTGCCACGAGGCAGAGGACGAGGGAAGAGACAGCAACAGGCAGCTCCTTCCCAGAAACAGAAGCCCTCCCCGGCTTCTACAAAAGCCTCAGCATGACGCTGGGGCTTCGCAAGCGGACTCGGGGGCGGTAGGCGGTCGTCTCAAAAATTACAGCGCGCAGTGGGCTCACTCGCAGGTAAATCCCTGGATCCTGCAGATAATATCTCAGGGGTACAGGTTGAAATTAGAGACAGAGCCACCTCGCCGTTTCCTGAAGTCTGCTTTACCAACGTCCCCCTCAGAAAGGGAGACGGTTTTGGAAGCCATTCACAAGCTGTATTCTCAGCAGGTGATAGTCAAGGTACCTCTTCTACAACAAGGGAAGGGGTATTATTCCACTCTATTTGTGGTACCGAAGCCGGATGGCTCGGTAAGGCC
Organism: Pseudophryne corroboree; assembly: GCF_028390025.1. Taxonomy (NCBI): domain Eukaryota; kingdom Metazoa; phylum Chordata; class Amphibia; order Anura; family Myobatrachidae; genus Pseudophryne; species Pseudophryne corroboree. The sequence continues at coordinate 821,797,437 of NC_086449.1, read as the reverse complement.
TATTCTAAATCTGAAGTCCTTGAACCTATACATAAAGAAGTTCAAGTTCAAGATGGAGTCACTCAGAGCAGTGATAGCGAACCTGGAAGAAGGGGACTTTATGGTATCCTTGGACATCAAGGATGCGTATCTCCACGTTCCAATTACCCCTCACACCAGGGGTACCTCAGGTTCGTTGTACAAAACTGTCACTATCAGTTTCAGACGCTGCCGTTTGGTTTGTCCACGGCACCTCGGGTCTTTACAAAGGTAATGGCCGAGATAATATTTCTTCTTCGAAGAAAAGGCGTATTAATTATCCCATACTTGGACGATCTCCTAATAAGGGCAAGGTCCAGAGAACAGCTAGAGATGGGTTTAGCACTATCTCAAGAGGTGCTAAAGCAGCACGGATGGATTCTGAATATTCCAAAATCCCAATTAATGCCGACAACTCGTCTGCTGTTCCTGGGGATGATTCTGGACACAGTTCAGAAAAAGGTTTTTCTTCCCGAAGAAAAAGCCAAGGAGTTATCTGACCTGGTCAGGAACCTCCTAAAACCAGGAAAGGTGTCTGTACATCAATGCACAAGAGTCCTGGGAAAAAATGGTAGCTTCTTACGAAGCAATCCCTTTCGGCAGATTCCATGCAAAGGGATCTGTTGGACAAATGGTCAGGGTCGCATCTTCAGATGCACCTGCGGATAACCCTGTCGCCGAGGACAAGGGTATCCCTTCTGTGGTGGTTGCAGGAGGCTCATCTATTGGAGGGCCGCAGATTCGGCATACAGGATTGGATCCTGGTGACCACGGATGCCAGCCTGAGAGGCTGGGGAGCAGTCACACAGGGAAGAAATTTCCAGGGAGTGTGGTCGAGCCTGAAAAAGTCTCTTCACATAAGCATTCTGGAACTAAGAGCAATCTACAATGCTCTAAGCCAGGCGGAACCTCTGCTTCAAGGAAGACCGGTGTTGATCCAGTCGGACAACATCACGGCAGTCGCCCATGTAAACAGACAGGGCGGCACAAGAAGCAGGAGGGCAATGGCAGAAGCTGCCAGGATCCTTCGCTGGGCGGAGAATCACGTGATAGCACTGTCAGCAGTATTCATCCCGGGCGTGGACAACTGGGAAGCAGACTTCCTCAGCAGACACGACCTTCACCCGGGAGAGTGGGGACTTCATCCAGAAGTTTTCCACATGCTATTAAACCGTTGGGTAAAACCAATGGTGGACATGATGGCGTCTCGCCTCAACAAAACACTGGACAGGTATTGCGCCAGGTCAAGAGATCCGCAGGCAATAGCTGTGGACGCGCTGGTAACACCTTGGGTGTACCAGTCGGTATATGTGTTTCCTCCTCTGCCTCTCATACCAAAGGTATTGAGGATTATACGGCAAAGAGGAGTAAGACTAGTGGCTCCGGATTGGCCAAGAAGGACTTGGTACCCGGAACTTCAAGAGATGGTCACGGACGATCCGTGGCCTCTACTTCTGAGAAGGGACCTGCTTCAGCAGGGTCCTTGTCTTTTTCAAGACTTACCGCGGCTGCGTTTGACGGCATGGCGTTGAATGCCAGATCCTAAAAGGAAAAGGCATTCCAGAAGAAGTCATTCCTACCTTGATAAAGGCAAGGAAGGAAGTCACCGCGAAGCATTATCGCCGTATTTGGCGAAAATATGTTGCGTGGTGCGAGCAGCGGAGTGCTCCGATGGAGGAATTTCAACTGGGTCGTTTTCCTACATTTCCTGCAATCAGGATTGTCTATGGGTCTCAAATTGGGATCTATTAAGGTTCAAATTTCGGCCCTATCAATATTCTTCCACAAAAAATTGGCCTCAGTCCCTGAGGTCCAGATTTTTATCAAAGGAGTACTGCATATACAGCCTCCTGTGGTGCCTAAGGTGGCACCGTGGGATCTAAATGTAGTTTTAGATTTCCTCAAATCCAATTGGTTTGAACCACTAAAGAATGTGGATTTGAAATATCTCACATGGAAAGTGACTATGTTACTGGCCCTGGCTTCGGCCGGGAGAGTATCTGAACTGGCGGCTTTGTCTTATAAAAGCCCTTATTTAATTTTCCATTCGACATAGGGCAGAGCTGCGGACGCGTCCGCATTTTCTCCCTAAGGTGGTATCAGCGTTTCACCTGAACCAGCCTATTGTAGTGCCTGCGGCTACAGACGACTTGAAGGACTCCAAGTTGTTGGACGTTGTCAGAGCCTTAAAAATATACATTTAAAGGACGGCTGGAGTCAGAAAATCTGACTCGCTGTTTATACTGTATGCACCCAACAAGTTGGGTGCACCTGCTTCTAAGCAGTCGATTGCTCGTTGGTTTTGTAACAAAATTCAACTTGTACATTCTGTGGCAGGCCTGCCACAGCCTAAATCTGTTAAGGCCCATTCCGCAAGGAAGGTGGGCTCATCTTGGGCGGCTGCCCGAGGGGTCTCGGCATTACAACTCTGCCGAGCAGCTACGTGGTCAGGGGAGAACACGTTTGTAAATTTTTACAAATTTGATACCCTGGCAAAGGAGGACCTGGAGTTCTCTCATTCGGTGCTGCAGAGTCATCCGCACTCTCCCGCCCGTTTGGGAGCTTTGGTATAATCCCCATGGTCCTTTCAGGAACCCCAGCATCCACTTAGGACGATAGAGAAAATAAGAATTTACTTACCGATAATTCTATTTCTCGGAGTCCGTAGTGGATGCTGGGCGCCCATCCCAAGTGCGGATTATCTGCAATACTTGTACATAGTTATTGTTAACTAATTCGGGTTATTGTTTAGGAAGCCATCTTTCAGAGGCTCCTCTGTTATCATACTGTTAACTGGGTTTAGATCACAAGTTGTACGGTGTGATTGGTGTGGCTGGTATGAGTCTTACCCGGGATTCAAACTCCTCCCTTATTGTGTACGCTCGTCCGGGCACAGTACCTAACTGGAGTCTGGAGGAGGGTCATAGGGGGAGGAGCCAGTACACACCACCTGACCTGTAAAAGCTTTACTTTTGTGCCCTGTCTCCTGCGGAGCCGCTATTCCCCATGGTCCTTTCAGGAACCCCAGCATCCACTACGGACTCCGAGAAATAGAATTATCGGTAAGTAAATTCTTATTTTTTAGTGTTTTTGGAAAAAAACACCCGAATCCAAAACACACCCGAATCCGACAAAAATAATTCGGTGAGGTTTTGCCAAAACGCGTTCGAACCCAAAACACGGCCGCGGAACCGAACCCAAAACCAAAACACAAAACCCGAAAAATTTCAGGCGCTCATCTCTAGCTAAGATACACTCCCAGTAGGCGGCGGCTTAGCATGTGCAATGCTGCTAAAAGCAGCTTGCAAGCGAACAACTTGGAATGACCACCAAAACCCGAAGCATGGAGAATTACATATATATTCCAGATTTACTTGCTATATGAATACGGGAAGCACCACGCTTTGTTAAAAAAATTAGCATCTTTTAATATAGTTCTTTCTCTAACGTCCTAGTGGATGCTGGGGACTCCGTTAGGACCATGGGGAATAGACGGGCTCCGCAGGAGACTGGGCACTCTAAGAAAGATTTAGGACTACCTGGTGTGCACTGGCTCCTCCCCCTATGACCCTCCTCCAAGCCTCAGTTAGATTTCTGTGCCCGGCTGAGCTGGATGCACACTAGGGGCTCTCCTGAGCTCCTAGAAGAAAGTATAGTTTAGGTTTTTTATTTTCAGTGAGACCTGCTGGCAACAGGCTCACTGCATCGAGGGACTAAGGGGAGAAGAAGCGAACCTACCTAAGTGGTGGTAGCTTGGGCTTCTTAGGCTACTGGACACCATTAGCTCCAGAGGGTTCGAACACAGGCACCGATCTCGTCGTCCGTTCCCGGAGCCGCGCCGCCGTCCCCCTTACAGAGCCAGAAGCAAGAAGAGGTCCAGAAACTCGGCGGCTGAAAACTTCTGTCTTCTCCAAGGTAGCGCACAGCACTGCAGCTGTGCGCCATTGCTCCTCATGCACACCACACACTGCGGTCACTGATGGGTGCAGGGCGCTGGGGGGGCGCCCTGAGCAGCAATTATTACACCTTGGCTGGCAAACTAACACCATATATAGCCCCAGGGGCTATATAGGTGTATTTTAACCCCTGCCAGATACATTAAAATAGCGGGAGAAAGCCAGCCAAAAAAGGGGCGGGGCCTTCTCCCTCAGCACACTGGCGCCATTTTTCCCTCACAGCTCCGCTGGAAGGAAGCTCCCTGGCTCTCCCCTGCAGTCCTGCACTACAGAAAAGGGTAAAAAAGAGAGGGGGGGGGGGCACAAATTAGGCGCAGTATAAGTATATATGCAGCTATAAGGGGAAAACACACTTTTATAGGTGATATCCCTGTGGTATATAGCGCTCTGGTGTGTGCTGGCATACTCTCCCTCTGTGGGCTTTGTGGGGTCCTGTCCTCTGTAAGAGCATTCCCTGTGTGTCTGCTGGGTGTCGGTGCTGCTGTGTCGACATGTATGAGGAGGAAAATGATGTGGAGGCGGAGCAAATGCCTGTGAATGTGTTGTCACCCCCTGAGGGGTCGACACCGGTGTGGTTGGACTTATGGAAGGAATTGCGTGAAAGTGTCAACTCCTTACATAAAAGGTTTGACGACATAGGACAGCCGGCTACACAGCTTGTGCCTGTTCCAGCGTCTCAAATGTCATCAGGGGCCTTAAAACGCCCGCTACCTCAGGTGACAGATACAGACGTCGACACGGATACTGACTCCAGTGTCGACGGTGATGAGACTAGTGTACCCTCCAATAGGTCCACCCGTTACATGATTGAGGCAATGAAAAATGTTTTACACATTTCTGATAATACCCCAGGTACCACAAAAAAGGGTATTATGTTCGGTGAGAAAAAACTACCTGTAGTTTTTCCTGCATCTGAGGAATTAAATGAGGTGTGTGAGGAAGCGTGGACTTCCCCTGATAAGAAATTGATAATTTCAAAACGATTATTGGTAACGTACCCTTTCCCGCTAGAGGATAGGTCACGTTGGGAAACACCCCCTAGGGTAGACAAGGCGCTGACACGCTTGTCAAAGAAGGTGGCACTACCGTCTCCGGATACGGCCGCCCTGAAGGAACCTGCTGATAGAAAGCAGGAAAATACCCTAAAGGCTATTTACACACACTCAGGCATTATATTGCGACCAGCGATTGCATCAGCTTGGATGTGCAGTGCTGCTGCTGCGTGGTCAGATTCCCTTTTGGATAATATTGATACCATGGATAGGGACAATATTTTGCTGACGCTTGAGCACATAAAAGACGCAGTCTTATACATGCGTGATGCACAGAGGGATATTTGCCGGCTGGCATCACAAGTAAACGCTATGTCCATTGCCGCCAGACGGGGGTTATGGACTAGGCAATGGTCCGGTGATGCCGACTCAAAGCGGCACATGGAAGTTCTACCCTATAAAGGGGTGGAACTGTTTGGGGATGGTCTTTCGGACCTCGTGTCCACAGCTACTGCTGGGAAATCGACCTTTTTGCCGCAGACTGCCCCACAGCAAAAGAAAGCACCGTATTATCAGGTACAGTCCTTTCGGCCCCAGAAAAGCAAGAGGGCTAGAGGCTCCTCCTTTCTGCCGAGAGGCAGAGGTAGAGGAAAAAAGCTGCAACACACAGCTAGTTCCCAGGAGCAGAAGTCCTCCCCTGCGTCCGGTAAGTCCACAGCATGACGCTGGGGCTGCTCAGGTGGACCCGGGCACGGTGGGGGCCCGTCTCAAAAATTTCAGCGCACAGTGGGTTCTCTCACAGGTGGATCCCTGGGTCCTTCAAGTAGTACTTCAGGGGTACAGGCTGGAATTCGAGACGTCTCCCCCCCGCCGTTTCCTAAAGTCTGCCTTACCGGCAACTCCCTCTGCCAGGGAGGCAGTGTTGGTGGCTATTCAGAAACTGTATTCACAGCACGTGATTGTCAAGGTACCCCTCCTTCAACAAGGAAAGGGTTACTATTCCACACTGTTTGTGGTACCGAAACCGGACGGTTCGGTGAGACCCATCTTAAATCTAAAATCCTTGAACACTTATATCAAAAGGTTCAAGTTCAAGATGGAATCGCTCAGAGCGGTTATTGCAAGCCTGGAGGAGGGGGACTACATGGTCTCCCTGGACATCAAAGATGCATATCTTCATGTCCCCATTTATCCTCCTCACCAGGAGTACCTCAGATTTGTGGTACAGGACTGTCACTATCAGTTCCAGACGCTGCCGTTTGGGTTATCCACGGCGCCGAGGGTCTTTACCAAGGTAATGGCCGAAATGATGATACTCCTTCACAAGAAAGGTGTTTCAATTATCCCGTACTTGGACGAGCTCCTGATAAAGGCGAGGTCCAAGGAACAGTTGGTAGTGGGGGTAGCACTTTCTCAGGAAGTGCTACAACAGCACGGCTGGATTCTCAATATTCCAAAGTCGCAGCTGGTTTCCGACGACACGTCTTCTGTTCCTGGGAATGATTCTGGACACAGACCAGAAAAGAGTGTTTCTTCCAGTGGAAAAAGCAGAGGAATTGTCATCTCTGGTCAGAGACATCCTAAAACCAGGAAAGGTGTCGGTACATCAATGCACACGAGTCCTGGGAAAAATGGTAGCTTCATACGAAGCAATTCCATTCGGAAGGTTCCACGCAAGGACGTTCCAGTGGGACCTGTTGGACAAATGGTCCGGGTCCCATCTCCAGATGCAACAGCGGATAACCCTGTCTGCAAGGACCAGGGTGTCGCTGCTGTGGTGGCTGCAGAGGGCTCATCTACTAGAGGGCCGCAGATTCGGAATACAGGACTGGGTCCTGGTGACCACGGATGCCAGCCTTCGGGGCTGGGGGGCAGTCACACAGGGAAGAAATTTCCAGGGGCTGTGGTCAGCTCAGGAGATATCGCTGCACATAAATATTCTGGAGCTAAGGGCCATTTACAATGCCTTAAGTCATGCAAGACCCCTGCTTCAGAACCGGCTGGTGCTGATCCAGTCAGACAACATCACGGCGGTCGCCCATGTGAACAGACAGGGCGGCACAAGAAGCAGGAGGGCAATGGCAGAAGCCACAAGAATTCTCAGATGGGCAGAGAATCATGTGCTAGCATTGACAGCAGTATTCATTCCGGGAGTGGACAACTGGGAAGCAGACTTCCTCAGCAGGCACGCCCTCCACCTGGGAGAATGGGGACTTCATCCAGAAGTCTTCCAGATGCTGGTAAACTGTTGGGAAAAACCACAGGTGGACATGATGGCGTCCCGCCTCAACAAAAAGCTAAAAAGGTATTGCGCCAGGTCAAGGGACCCTCAGGCGATCGCTGTGGACGCTCTAGTGACACCGTGGGTGTACCAGTCGGTTTATGTTTTTCCTCCTCTGCCTCTCATACCCAAGGTACTGAGAATAATAAGAAGGCGAGGAGTGAGAACTATTCTCGTGGCTCCAGATTGGCCAAGAAGAGCTTGGTACCCGGAACTTCAAGAGATGCTTGCAGAGGACCCTTGGCCTCTGCCGCTCAGACAAGACCTGCTGCAGCAAGGACCCTGTCTGTTCCAAGACTTACCGCTGCTACGTTTGATGGCATGGCGGTTGAACGCCGGATCCTAAAGGAAAAAGGCATTCCGGAGGAAGTCATCCCTACCCTGATCAAGGCCAGGAAGGATGTCACCGCAAAGCATTATCACCGCATTTGGCGGAAGTATGTTGCTTGGTGTGAGGCCAAGAAGGCCCCAACGGAGGAATTTCAACTGGGTCGATTCCTACATTTCCTGCAAGCAGGTGTGACTTTGGGCCTCAAATTGGGGTCCATTAAAGTCCAGATATCGGCCCTGTCGATTTTCTGCCAGAAAGAACTGGCTTCACTGCCTGAAGTTCAGACTTTTGTCAAGGGAGTTCTGCATATTCAGCCTCCTTTTGTGCCCCCAGTGGCACCTTGGGATCTCAATGTGGTCTTGGAATTTCTAAAATCACATTGGTTTGAGCCACTTAAGTCTGTGGATTTAAAATATCTCACGTGGAAAGTGGTGATGTTGTTGGCTCTGGCTTCGGCCAGACGTGTGTCAGAATTGGCGGCTTTGTCCTGTAAAAGCCCCTATCTGATTTTCCATATGGATAGGGCAGAATTGAGGACTCGTCCTCAGTTTCTCCCAAAGGTGGTGTCAGCTTTTCACTTGAACCAACCTATTGTGGTGCCTGCGGCCACTAGGGACTTGGAGGATTCCAAGTTACTAGATGTAGTCAGGGCCCTAAAAATATGTTTCCAGGACGGCTGGAGTCAGGAAGACTGACTCGCTGTTTATCCTGTATGCACCCAACAAGCTGGGTGCTCCTGCTTCTAAGCAGACTATCGCGCGCTGGATTTGTAGCACTATTCAGCTGGCGCATTCTGCGGTAGGATTACCGCAGCCTAAATCAGTAAAAGCCCATTCCACAAGGAAGGTGGGCTCATCTTGGGCGGCTGCCCGAGGGGTCTCGGCTTTACAACTTTGCCGAGCTGCTACTTGGTCAGGGGCAAACACGTTTGCAAAATTCTATAAATTTGATACCCTGGCTGAGGAGGACCTGGAGTTCTCTCATTCGGTGCTGCAGAGTCATCCGCACTTTCCCGCCCGTTTGGGAGCTTTGGTATAATCCCCATGGTCCTTACGGAGTCCCCAGCATCCACTAGGACGTTAGAGAAAATAAGAATTTACTCACCGGTAATTCTATTTCTCGTAGTCCGTAGTGGATGCTGGGCGCCCATCCCAAGTGCGGATTGTCTGCAATACTTGTAAATAGTTATTGTTACACAAATCGGGTTGTTATTGCGAGCCATCTCTTCAGAGGCTCCTTTTTGGTTATCATACTGTTAACCGGGGTTCCTATCACGAGTTACATGGTGTGATTGGTGTGGCTGGTATGAGTCTTACCCGGGATTCAAAATCCTTCCTTATTGTGTCAGCTCTTCCGGGCACAGTGTCCTAACTGAGGCTTGGAGGAGGGTCATAGGGGGAGGAGCCAGTGCACACCAGGTAGTCCTAAAGCTTTCTTAGGTTGCCCAGGCTCCTGCGGAGCCCGTCTATTCCCCATGGTCCTTACTGAGTCCCCAGCATCCACTACGGACTACGAGAAATAGAATTACCGGTGAGTAAATTCTTATTTTCTAATATATGTGTATCACTACAACTAGTCTGATATATAATAGAGTGCTTTAATTGTATTGTATATAGTAGAACCCATTTGCAAAAGTTTTTTGCCTCTACTGCTTAAGGCTGGATACATGAGTCTGCAGCTCCCTCGTCACTCTCCTGATGCTGCCAATAAAGCTGGATACACACTAACCGATATGTCACCCTGTCCCGCATATAGGAGCGACATATCGGTCACATTGTCTAGTGTGTACCCATGATATGCGTGCTCCAGTGGCTCGCTAGCAACATCCTACGGGGATATCGCATGCTGGCTCCCATCACCCACAATGTTGTGCTGGGTACCCAGCTTGAAATCATTGTGTACACTGTGCAGTGTTGGACGGAGAGTGCCAGTAGTATGCTTCCAGTCATGTGGAGTAGGAGAGCGTGAGTTAGCACAATCCAGGCTTGCCGACTTTCGACAGGTCGACTGAACAGGGCCAGGGGCATGGAGATGCAATCGTAACCACATCCCCCACAATGCAGTGCCCACTTAACTGACACTGCAAATCTGGCCCGAGACCGTCCACTGTCACGGGTGCTGCGGCCGGCTCTAGGAGGCTTGCCTACCTTTCCGGGGGAGGGGGTTCTAAATTAATATTATTTTGTAAAGGAAGTCCTTTGTCGCCTGTCTTTCAGGGTAACGGGTGCAGGAAATGGTGCATACACGCTATACGATTCGCTCCATTAGCAATATCGCATAGTGTTTCCCCTCCTGGCCTGGGCCGCCGATATAGCGCGTACACACTGTGTGTTATTGCTAGCGATATCGCACAGTGACGTCATGGCCGTGCTATGCATGCAGCTTTAGAGGTGACAGGAATACGATAACGATGCAGTGTACACACTGGGTGATAATGTAAACGATATCACTCAAAAGGATAAAAATGTGTGTATGCAATAAGGGTATCCGGACTCCAGATCGACAGCAAAAAGGTCGACAACCCTTAGGTCGACGCCAATTGGTCAACAAACCTTAGGTCGACATGGACAAAAGGTCAACAGGAACAAGGTCGACATGGAAAAAGGTCGACATGAGTTTCTCTGACGTCCTAGTGGATGCTGGGAACTCCGTAAGGACCATGGGGAATAGCGGCTCCGCAGGAGACTGGGCACAACTAAAGAAAGCTTTAGGACTACCTGGTGTGCACTGGCTCCTCCCCCTATGACCCTCCTCCAGACCTCAGTTAGAATCTTGTGCCCGGCTGAGCTGGATGCACACTAGGGGCTCTCCTGAGCTCCTAGAAAAGAAAGTATAATTTTAGGTTTTTTATTTTCAGTGAGATCTGCTGGCAACAGACTCACTGCTACGAGGAACTAAGGGGAGAAGAAGCGAACCTACCTGCTTGCAGCTAGCTTGGGCTTCTTAGGCTACTGGACACAATTAGCTCCAGAGGTATCGAACACAGGACCCGACCTCGATCGATCGGTCCCGGAGCCGCGCCGCCGTCCCCCTTACAGAGCCAGAAGCAAGAAGTTGGTCCGGAAAATCGGCGGCAGAAGACTTCGGTCTTCAACAAGGTAGCGCACAGCACTACAGCTGTGCGCCATTGCTCCTCATGTACACCTCACACTCCGGTCAACTGATGGGTGCAGGGCGCTGGGGGGGGGAGGGGGGCGCCCTGTGCAGCAATATTAACACCTTGGCTGGCAAAAAATCACAATATATAGTCCCAGAGGCTATATATGTGAAAAATACCCCTGCCAGAATTCCATAAAAAAGCGGGAGAAGTCCGCCAAAAAAGGGGTGGGGCTATCTCCCTCAGCACACTGGCGCCATTTTCTCTTCACAGTGCAGCTGGAAGACAGCTCCCCAGGCTCTCCCCTGTAGTTTTCAGGCTCAAAGGGTTAAAAAGAGAGGGGGGGCAATAAATTTAGGCGCAATATTGTGTATACAAGCAGCTATTGTGAAAATAACTCAGTTATAGTGTTAATCCCCACATTATATAGCGCTCTGGTGTGTGCTGGCATACTCTCTCCAAAGGACTTTGTGGGGTCCTGTCCTCAGTCAGAGCATTCCCTGTGTGTGTGCGGTGTGTCGGTTCGGCTGTGTCGACATGTTTGAGGAGGAAGGTTATGTGGAGGCAGAGCAGATGCCGAAAATGTGATGTCGCCCCCTGTGGGGCCGACACCAGAGTGGATGGATAGGTGGAAGGTATTAACCGACAGTGTCAACTCCTTACAGAAAAGGCTGGATGACGTAACAGCTGAGGGAGAGCCGGCTTCTCAGCCCGCGCCTGCCCAGGCGTCTCAAAGGTCATCAGGGACTCAAAAATGCCCGCTACCTCAGATGACAAACACAGATGTCGACACGGAGTCTGACTCCAGTGTCGACGAGGTTGAGACATATACACAATCCACTAGGAACATCCGTAGCATGATCTCGGCAATGAATAATGTGTTACACATTTCTGACATTAACCCAAGTACCTCTAAAAATGGGTTTTATGTTTGGGGAGAAAAAGCATGCAGTGTTTTGTTCCCCCATCAGATGAGTGAATGAAGTGTGTGAAGAAGCGTGGGTTCCCCCGATAAGAAACTGGTAATTTCTAAAAAGTTACTAATGGCGTACCCTTTCCCGCCAGAGGATAGGTCACGTTGGGAGACATCCCCTAGGGTGGATAAGGCGCTCACACGTTTGTCAAAAAAGGTGGCACTGCCATCTTTGGATACGGCCACTTTGAAGGAACCTGCTGATAAAAAGCAGGAGGCTATCCTGAAGTCTGTATATACACACTCAGGTACTATACTGAGACCTGCAATTGCCTCAGCATGGATAGTGCTGCTGCAGCGTGGTCTATTACCCGGTCAGGACGGGAATACTATTTTGCTAACCATAGAGCATATTAAAGACGTCGTCTTATATATGAGGGATGCACAGAGGGATATTTGCCGGCTGGCATCCAGAATTAATGCAATGTCCATTCTGCCAGGAGGGTATTAGGGACCCGGCAGTGGACAGGCGATGCTGACTTAGAAGGCACATGAAGATTCTGCCTTATAAGGGTGAGGAATTGTTTGGGGATGGTCTCTGGGACCTCGTATCCACAGCAACAGCTGGGAAAGAAAATTTTTTACCTCAGTTTTCCTCACAGCCTAAGAAAGCACCGTATTATCAGGTACAGTCCTTTCGGCTTCAGAAAAGCAAGCGGGTCAAAGGCGCTTCCTTTCTGCACAGAGACAAGGGAAGAGGGAAAAAGCTGCAACAGACAGCCAGTTCCCAGGATCAAAAATCTTCCCCCGCTTCCTCTGAGTCCACCGCATGATGCTGGGGCTCCACGGGTGGAGCCAGGTGCAGTGGGGGCGCGTCTCGGGAACTTCAGCGACCAGTGGGCTCGCTCACAGGTGGATTCCTGGGTTCTGCAAGTAGTATCACAGGGATACAAGCTGGAGTTCGAGGCGACTCCCCCTCGCTGTTACCTCAAATCAGCCTTGCCTGCTGCCCTTGAGGGGAGGTAGTACTGGCGGCAATTCACAAGCTGTACTTCCAGCAGGTGATAATCAAGGTACCCCTCCTTCAACAAGGCCGGGGTTACTATTCCACAATGTTTGTGGTACCGAAACCAGACGGTTCGGTGAGACCCATTCTAAAAATTAAAATCCTTGAACACTTATATACGAAGGTTCAAGTTCAAAATGGAATCGCTCAGGGCGGTTATTGCAAACCTGGACGAAGAGGATTACATGGTATCACTGGACATCAAGGATGCTTACCTGCATGTCCCCATTTACCCTCCTCACCAGGAGTACCTCAAAATTGTGGTACAGGACTGTCATTACCAATTCCAGACATTGCCGTTGGTCTGTCCCCGGCACCGAGGGTATTTACCAAGGTAATGGCCGAAATGATGATACTCCTTCGAAAAAAGGGAGTTATAATTATCCCGTACTTGGACTATCTCCTTATAAAGGCGAGGTCCAGGGAGCAGTTGTTGGTCGGAGTAGCACTATCTCATGAAGTGCTTCAACAGCACGGCTGGATTCTGAATATTCCAAAGTCGCAGCTGGTTCCTACGACGCGTCTACTGTTCCTGGGTATGGTTCTGGACTCAGAACAGGAAAAAGTGTTTCTCCCAGAGGAGAAGGCCAAGGAGTTGTCATCTCTAGTCAGAGACCTCCTAAAACAAATACAGCTGTCGGTGCATCAATGCACGCGAGTCCTGGGAAGGATGGTAACTTCTTACGAAGAAATTCCATTCGGCAGGTTCCATGCAAGGATCTTCCAGTGGGATCTGTTGGACAAGTGGTCCGGGTCGCATCTTCAGCTGCATCGGCTGATAACTCTGTCTCCAAGGGCCAGGGTGTCGCTGTTGTGGTGGCTGCAGAGTGCTCATCTTCTAGAGGGCAGCAGATTCGGCATACAGGACTGGGTCCTGGTGACCACGGATGCCAGCCTTCGAGGCTGGGGGGCAGTCACACAGGGAAGAAACTTCCAAGGACTATGGTCGAGTCAGGAGACTTCCCTACACATAAATATTCTGGAACTAAGGGCCATTCACAATGCCCTAAGTCAGGCTAGACCCCTGCTTCAACACCAGTCGGTACTGATCCAGTCAGACAACATCACGGCGGTCGCCCATGTAAACCTACAGGGCGGCACAAGAAGCAGGATGGCGATGGCAGAAGCCACAAGGATTTTCCGATGGGCGGAAAATCATGTGTTAGCACTGTCAGCAGTGTTTATTCCCGGAGTGGACAACTGGGAAGCAGACTGTCTCAGCAGGCACGACCTCCACCCGGGAGAGTGGGGACTTCATCCAGAAGTCTTCCAAATGATTGTACACCATTGGGAAAGGCCAAAAGCTAAAAAGATTTTGCGCCAGGTCAAGGGACCCTCAGGCGATAGCTGTGGACGCTCTGGTAACACCGTGGGTGTACCAGTCGGTGTATGTGTTCCCTCCTCTGCTTCTCATACCCAAGGTACTGAGGATAATAAGAAGGAGAGGAGTAAGAACTATACTCGTGGTTCCGGATTGGCCAAGAAGAGCTTGGTACCCAGAACTTCAAGAGATGCTCTCAGAGGACCCATTGCCTCTGCCGCTCAGACAGGGACCTGCTGCAGCAGGGGCCCTGCCTGTTCCAAGACTTGTTTGACGGCATGGCGGTTGAACACCGGTTCCTAAAGGAAAAAGGCATTCCGGTGGAAGTCATTCCTACGCTGATTAAGGCTAGGAAAGATGTGATCGCAAAATATTATCACCGCATATGGCGAAAATATGTTGCTTGGTGTGAGGCCAGGAAGGCCCCAAAGGAGGAATTTCAACTGGGTCAATTTCTGCACTTCCTACAGTCAGGAGTGACTATGGGCCTAAAATTGGGTTCCATTAAGGTCCAGATTTCTGCTCTGTACATTTTCTTCCAAAAAGAACTGGCTTCACTGCCTGAAGTTCAGACTTTTGTTAAGGGAGTGCTGCATATTCAGCCCCCGTTTGTGCCTCCAGTGGCACCGTGGGATCTCAACGTGGTGTTGGATTTCCTGAAGTCACATTGGGTTGAGCCACTTAAATCCGTAAGTGCTATAATGCCTCACGTGGAAAGTGGTCATGCTGTTGGCCTTGGCGTCGGCCAGGTGTGTATCAGAATTAAAAGAAAATATGAGTGAAGGCGCACAATGTAATAACCGACTGCTTCTTTGATACAATTTATCTAGTTTATTAAAATTACTGATTAAAAATCAATCTTATATAGATAGTAAGGCAAATTCATTTAGCCAATAAATTTCATATTACCATAAAACAATAATTAAAACAATTACTCTATGAGCAAGCAAGTGTAAACTCCAATATCCCCCATGCAAAGGGATTGGAAGTGATTACTCAAACATTAGAGAAAGATTTATCACTAGAAGGAAAATTGAGAGAGTTTATAGTGGCATCGATAAAATATATATTGGAACATAATTATTTCACATTTAATAAACAGTATTTCTCTAACGTCCTAGTGGATGCTGGGGACTCCGTCAGGACCATGGGGAATAGCGGGCTCCGCAGGAGACAGGGCACATCTAAAAAAGCTTTTAGGTCACATGGTGTGTACTGGCTCCTCCCCCTATGACCCTCCTCCAAGCCTCAGTTAGGTTTTTGTGCCCGTCCGAGAAGGGTGCAATCTAGGTGGCTCTCTTAAAGAGCTGTTTAGAAAAGTTTTTTTTTAGGTTTCATTCAGTGATTCCTGCTGGCAACAGGATCACTGCAACGAGGGACTTAGGGGAGAGATCTCCAACTCACCTGCGTGCAGGAGGGATTGGGATCTTAGGCTACTGGACACTGAGCTCCAGAGGGAGTCGGAACACAGGTCAGCCTGGGGTTCGTCCCGGAGCCGCGCCGCCGATCCCCCTTACAGACGCTGAAGAAGACGGCAGAACGGAGGTCCGGAAACAGGCGGCAGAAGACTTCACAGTCTTCATGAAGGTAGCGCACAGCACTGCAGCTGTGCGCCATTGTTGTCACACGGCTCACTGACCTAGTCACGGAGGGTGCAGGGCGCTGCTGGGGGCGCCCTGGGCAGCAATATAAGTACCTTATTGGCAAAATAAATACATCACATATAGCCATTAAGGCTATATGTATGTATTTTAACCCAGGCCAGTTCTTAAAAACCGGGAGAAAAAGCCAGCCGAAAAGGGGGCGGAGCTTATTCTCCTCAGCACACAGCGCCATTTTCCCTCACAGAAAGGCTGAGGGGAAGGCTCCCATGCTCTCCCCTGCACTGCACTACAGAAACAGGGTTAAAACAGAGAGGGGGGGGCACTGATTTGGCGATATAAATATATATTAAATGCTATAAGGGAGGAACACTTTTATAAAGGTTGTCCCTGTATAATTATAGCATTTTGGTGTGTGCTGGCAAACTCTCCCTCTGTCTCCCCAAAGGGCTAGTGGGTCCTGTCCTCTATCAGAGCATTCCCTGTGTGTGTGCTGTATGTCGGTACGTGTGTGTCGACATGTATGAGGAAAATGTTGGTGAGGAGGCGGAGCAAATTGCCTGTAATGGTGATGTCACTCTCTAGGGAGTCGACACCGGAATGGATGGCTTACTTGTGGAAGTACGTGATCATGTCAACACGCTGCGAGCCGGTTGACGACATGAGACGACCGGCAAACAAATTAGTACCTGTCCAGGCGTCTCAGACACCGTCAGGGGCTTGTAAAAACGCCCATTTACCTCACGGACACTGACTCCAGTGTCGACGGTGAAGAAACAAACGTATTTTCCTTTAGGGCCACACGTTACATGTTAAGGGCATGAAGGAGGTGTTACATATTTCTGATACTACAAGTACCACAAATAAGGGTATTTTGTAGGGTGTGAATAAACTACTTGTAGTTTTGCCTGAAGCAGATAAATTAAATGAAGTGTGTGATGATACGTGGGTTTCCTCCGATAGAAAGTTATGGGCGGTATACCCTTTCCCGCCAGAAGTAAGGGCGAGTTGGGAAACACACCTTAGGGTGGATAAGGCGCTCACACGCTTATAAAAACAAGTGGCGTTACCGTCTCCAGATACGGCCGCCCTCAAGGAGCCAGCTGATAGGAAGCTGAAAAATAGCCTAAGAAGCATATACACACATACTGGTGTTATACTACGACCAGCAATCGCCTCAGACTGGATGTGCAGCGCTGAGGGGGCTTGGTCGGATTTCCTGACTGAAAATTTTGATACCCTTGACAGGGACAAGATTTTATTGTCTATAGAGCATTTTAAGGATGCATTTCTATATATGCGTGATGCGCAGAGGGATATTTGCATTCTGGCATCAAGAGTAAATGTGATGTCCATATCTGCCAGACGAAGACACGACAGTGGTCAGGTGAGGCAGATTCCAGACGGCACATGGAAGTATTGCCGTATAAAGGGGCGGTCCATCGGACCTGGTGGCCATGGCAACAGCTGAAAAATCCACCTTTTGTTCCCCGAGTCACATCTCAGCAGAAAAGGACACAGTCTTTTCAGTCTCAGTCCTTTCGTCCCCATACGGGCAGGCGGGCAAAGGCCAGTCATATCTGCCCAGGGGTAGAGGAATGGGAAGAAGACTGCAGCAAGCAGCCCATTCCCAGGAACAGAAGCCCTTCACAGCTTCTGCCAAGTCCGCAGCATGACGCTGGGGCAGTACAAGCGGACTCAGGTGCGGTAGGGGGTCATCTCAAGAGTTTCAGCACGCAGTGGGCTCACTCGCAAGGGGACTCCTGGATCCTACATGTAGTATCCCAGGTGTACATTGGAAATTCGAGACGTCTCCTCCTCACAAGTTCCGGAAGTCTGTTTTACCAACGTCTACCTCCGACAGGGAGGCAGTATTGGAAACAATTCACAGGCTGTATTCCCAGCAGGTGATAATCAAAGTACCCCTCCTACAACAAGGGAGGGGGTATTATTCCACACTATATTGTGGTACTGAAGCCAAACGGCTCGGTGAGATCTGAAATATTTGAACACTTACATACAAGCGTTCAAATCAAGATGGAGTCACTCAGAGCAGTGATAGCGAACCAGGAAGAAGGGGACGAGATGGTGTCACTGGATATCAGGGACATTTACCTACATGTCCAAATTTGCCCTTCTCACCAAGGGTACTTCAGGTTCGTGGTACAGAACTGTTACTATCAGTTCAGACGCTGCCGTTTGGATTGTCCACGGCGCCCCGGGTCTTTACCAAGGTAATGGCCGAAATGATGATTCTTCTTAAAAGAAACTTGGACGCTTTCCTGATAAGGGCAAGGTCCAGAGAACAGTTGGAGGTCGGAGTAGCACTATCTTTAATAGTTCTACGACAGCACGAGTGGATTCTAAATATTCCAAAATCGTAGCTTTTCCGAGGACACGTCTACTGTTCCTAGGGATGATTCTGGACACAGTCCAGAAAAAGGTGTTTCTCCCAGAGGAGAAAGCCAGGGAGTTATCCGAGCTAATCGGGATCCTCCTAAAACCAGGAAAAGTGTCAGTGCATCATTGCACAAGAGTCCTGGTAAAAATGGTGGCTTATTACGAAGCAATTCCATTCGGCAGATTTCACGCAAGAACTCTTCAGTGGGATCTGCTGGACAAATGGTCCGGATCGCATCTTCAGATGCATCAGCGGATAACCCTATATCCAAGGACAAGGGTGTCTCTCCTGTGGTGATTAACAGAGTGCTCATCTTCTAGAGGGCCACAGATTCAGCATTCAGGATTGGATGCTGGTGACCACGGAGGCCAGCCTGAGAGGCTGGGGAGCAGTCACACAGGGAAAAAAATTTCCAGGAAAGTGTGATCAAGTCTGGAGAATTCTCTCCACATAGATGGAGCTAAGAGCAAAATTATAAGGCTCTAAACTTAGCAAGACCTCTGCTTCAAGGTCAGCCGGTATTGATCCAGTGGGATAACATCACGGCAGTCGCCCACGTAAACAGAAAGGGCGACACAAGAAGCTGGAGGGCAGTGAAAAAACTGCAAGGATTTTTCGCTAGGCGGAAAATCATGTGATAGCACTGTCAGCAGTGTTCTCTCCGGGAGTGGACGACTGGGAAGCAGACTTCCTCAGCAGGCATGACTTCCACCTGGGAGAGTGGGAACTTCATAGGGAAGTTTTTCCGCATGATTGTGAGCCATTGGCAAAGACCAAAGGTGGAAATGATGGCGTCCCGCCCGAACAAAAAACGGGACAGGTATTGCGCCAGGTCATGAGACCTTCAGGCGATAGCTGTGGATGTCCTGGTAACACCGTGGGTGTAACAGTCGGTGTATGTGTTCCCTCCTCTGCTTCTCATAACCAAGGTATTGAGAATTATAAGACATAGAGGAGTATGAACTATACTCGTGACTCCGGATTGGCCAAGAGGGACTTGGTACCCGGAACTTTAAGAGATGCTCACAGAGGACTAAGGGCCTGGGGAGCTAAGAAGGGACTTGCTTCAGCAGGTACCATGTCTATTCCAAGACTTACCGCGGCTGCGTTTGCCGGCATGGCGGTTGAATGCCGGATCCTGAAGGAAAAAGGCATTCCATAAGAGGTCATACCTACCCTGGTCAAAGCCAGGAAGGAGGTGACCGCACAACGTCATCACCACATGTGGTGAAAATATGTTGCGTGGGTGAGGCCAGGAAGGCCCCACGAAGAAAATTCAACTAGGTCGATTTCTACACTTCCTGAAAACAGGAGTGTTTTGAGCCTAAAATTGGGGTTCTTTAAGGTTTTAAGTTTCGGCCCTGTAGAATTTCTTCCGAAAAGAATTGACTTCAGTTCCTGAAGTCCAGATTGTCAAGGGAGTATTGCATATACACCCCTTTTTGTGCCTCTAGTGGCACCGTGGGATCTCAACATAGTGTTGGGATTCCTTAAAATCATATTGGTTTGAACCGCTCAAATCTGTGGATTTGAAATATATCACATGGAAAGTGAACATGCTGTTGACCAATATCTCACATGGACAGTGACCATGCTGTTGGTCCTGGCCTCGGCCAGGCGATTGTCAGAATGGGCGGCTTTGTCTTACAAAAGCCCATATTTAATTTTCCATTCGGACAGGGCAGAACTGGGACTCGTCTCCAGTTTTCTTCCTAAGGGGGTGTCAGGGTTTTCACCTGAAACAACCTATTATGGTGCCTGCGGCTTCTAGGAACTTGGAGGACTCCAGGTTACTAGACGTTGTCAGGACCCTAAAAATATATATATATATATATATAGTTTAGGACGGCTGGAGTCAGAAAGTCTGACTTGCTGTTTATATTGTATGCACCCAACAAGATGGGTGCTCCTGCGTCTAAACAGACGATTGCACGTTGGATCTGTAGCACAATCCAACTTGCACATTCTGTGGCAGGCGTGCCACAGCCTAAATCTGTAAAGGCCCACTCCACTAGGAAAGTGGGCGCATCTTGGGCGGCTGCCCGAGGGGTCTCGGCATTACAACTTTGCCGAGCAGCTACGTGGTCAGGGGAGAACACGTTTGTAAAATTTTACAAATTTGATACTCTGGCTAAGGAGGACCTGGAGTTCTCTCATTCGGTGCTGCAGAGTCATCCGCACTCTCCCGCCCGTTTGGGAGCTTTGGTATAATCCCCATGGTCCTGACGGAGTCCCCAGCATCCACTAGGACGTTAGAGAAAATAAGAATTTACTTACCGATAATTCTATTTCTCGTAGTCCGTAGTGGATGCTGGGCGCCCATCCCAAGTGCGGATTGTCTGCAATGCTTGTACATAGTTATTGTTACAAAAAAATCGGGTTATTCTTGTTGTGAGCCATCTTTTCAGAGGCTACTTCGTTTTGTTATCATACTGTTAACTGGGTTCAGATCACAAGTGGTACGGTGTGATTGGTGTGGCTGGTATGAGTCTTACCCGGGATTCAAGATCCTTCCTTATTGTGTACGCTCGTCCGGGCACAGTACCTAACTGAGGCTTGGAGGAGGGTCATAGGGGGAGGAGCCAGTACACACCATGTGACCTAAAAGCTTTTTTAGATGTGCCCTGTCTCCTGCGGAGCCCGCTATTCCCCATGGTCCTGACGGAGTCCCCAGCATCCACTACGGACTACGAGAAATAGAATTATCGGTAAGTAAATTCTTATTTTTTTACAAACACGGGGTACCGCCATGGGGACCAGGTTCGCTCCGAGTTATGCCAATCTCTATATGGGTGCACTTGAAGATGCGCTCATTTGGGGGAGTGACTTCGGGGCGAACCTGGTCCTCTATAGGCGGTATATTGATGATTTGTTTTTTATTTGGGATGGGGATGCAATGTCAATCACTTCATTTATTAATCACCTTAATTGTAATGATTTTGGTTTAAAATTCACTCACTCTACACACCCTCACTTTAATACTTTTTTGGGTGTTGCGCTCCTGTCCAGGGCAGAAAACATAGAGACCAAAACCTTTTTTAAAACGGTTGATACCAACAATTTCCTCAGATACGATAGCAGTCATTTAAGAGCATGGCGGGACAATGTCCCAAAAAGTCAATTTTATAGGATTAAAAGAAATTGTTCTAAACAGGATACTTATCAAGAACAAGTTAAAATAGTATATGAAGCTTTTGAAGATCAAGGCTACCCTCCTCATATCTTGAAAAATGCGTTAGAAGATACCAACAAGAAAGATAGGTGCATGTTACTAACCAAAAATATTAATGAGAATATGGTTAGAAGTAATATTAAAGAGAAAGGGGAAAATGAGAGAGAGGATCCTTATAGGGACACACCAGTATTCGTGACACAGTATAATACACATGCTACAGATATTAGAAAAATCATTAAGCAGAACTCAGCAATATTGAAAGTAGACCCTTTGTTGAATATAGGTTCAACTATGAATCTTAAAGTGGTATATAGAAAGTCAGACACCTTACAGAGTAAACTTGCCCCTAGTATGTTTGGGAAGAAGAGAGCTAAATTAGAGAATGATAAGAAAGAAAAGAATATGGGTGTAGCAGATTGGAGACTAGATAAACCCAAGGGCTTTTTTAGGTGCACAAGAAATAGGTGTCTAACCTGTAATTATGTAAGCTCAAGGAAAATAACGAGCTATAAGTCAACCGTTACAGAAGACACTTATTTCATAGAAAGTTTCACCAATTGTGAGTCCTCCTATGTTGTTTATTTGTTGACCTGTGGATGCGGCCAGCAATATGTTGGTCGCACCATTAGAAAATTTAAAACACGGTTTTTGGAACATAGACGTAATATCTTAAGGGGAAGCTTATCACATAGTGTATCTAGACACACAAACCAATGCCAACAAGGACAATTGAAAAATATCACAATATGTATAATTGAACAGATCCGAGTGACTGAAAGAGGGGGAGATAGGTTTAATCTGCTATGCAGAAGGGAGGCTTATTGGATATTTAGATTGAGAACATTGGAGCCCTTAGGACTCAATGAGAACATCGAACTTAATAATATATAAGAATCATAAGAAAATAGAACAGTAAATTTGTCCATTTATATTTGCCTCCTTCTTTCTTCTCCTCCTCTCAATCCTCTCCTCCGTTTCCTTTTTCCTTTTTCCGGTTTTTTTCCCCCCAGTCCTCCTTTTCCTTTCCCCCCCCTCCCCCCCCCCCCCCTCTCCCCCTCTATTTTTCCCCCCTCCTATCACTCATCAGATAAGATAATATATTGTTGGGTGAATAATTCAGTAATAAACTAAATATGAAATATGAAATATAGATTTGAAAATTATATCTCTGCGTATGACCTCTGTCTCTGTCTCTTCATGTTAGATAACTAGTTTTAAGAATGTTCACTTTTGGACACATAATCTCTCTATGCGTAGATCTATCTAGAACATCTGTGCTCATTGGATCTACCTACTATCCTTTTTAGTTAGCTATATATTTTAGAATATTAGCTATTGAAGATACATAGTATTTAATATATAGATTCTGTAAAATATACTCATATGACATATGTGGATGTCTTTATATATTTATATATATTTTTATATTTAAGGAGAAATATCCCTTAGGGATTTATTTACTTATTGATTTATTTATTTATGTATTCTTTGTATATACTGATGATTAATATTTGACTAATTAAGTCTTATATACATAGAATACTATGTGTATAAACTATATACATATTATTCATGTATTATATTTTATTAATCCATTTATATGTTTATAGTAGATTAGCAGACAGGCACCTCAATGCTTTAATAAACCTGCTTTGCACTATTTAAAATGAGAACAATGACACACTAATTAACTAATAATCTATTTGTTAACCGTTTGCCATGTTTACATAACGACATTGATGCAATAAGATGGTAATGCATCCCAATTAAGGGAGATTAAGAGTTAATATATATTATCCAATGGAGAGCCCCCTGAGGGGATAAAAAGAGACCATAGCAATGGACCTATCATCCTCTGATGAAACCGCCATCGTTGTGGGCGGAGAAACGCGTCAGGTGACCAATTTTCTGTGAACCGCAAGTGGAACGCAAAGTCCGGAAGCCGGAAGCCCGAACCCGGAAGTCGCGAGACGCGACACGTGCAAACAGTCCACCATCACACAGTCTGTGGCAGTGCAAGAAACCCGTAGATTCAGCTACGAGTCCCCCATCCCCTGCGCCCGATACCAGCATTGTGGACCAGGCAGGAGGAAACACCAGGAGGATATACGGGCTTGCACCACCCAGGAGCGCTCCTGACACAAACGGATGGGTGAAGTATCAACACACTTACACACCCCCCATATGAACAGCATCCTTATTAAGTGAAGTATCTGTTGCACGTCATTACAGACAGTTTGTTTGGAGTCAAATTCTCTCAAAGATTGGTGTATGATTTCACATCTACTCAGCCGAAGGAGGCATATTAACACTTCATTGCATGAGTGCATACAGCCCACATATTAATTTGTGAACTAACAACCATTTGCTTTGGAAATAATAGTATCTTTGCCTATTTCTGTATGAGAAGTATTTCGGCTGAATGATAATCCTTCTCCAATTGGTTTAATAATACAGGTGCTTACAATTAAGCTTTCTAAAGGAGCTATATCAATCAAAGTGCAATCTGTGTGGAGTTTACACTTGCTTGCTCATAGAGTAATTGTTTTAATTATTGTTTTATGGTAATATGAAATTTATTGGCTAAATGAATTTGCCTTACTATCTATATAAGATTGATTTTTAATCAGTAATTTTAATAAACTAGATAAATTGTATCAAAGAAGCAGTCGGTTATTACATTGTGCGCCTTCACTCATATTTTCTTTAGGTACACATTAGATGTTAAGTGGATTTCCAGGTCCATTTTGTGAAGGCAGCCTACTTTGGGTTGTTCTCTATGTTAAGAGGCTACAGTTGGGAAAGACTTAGCGCCAGACACACATATTCTTTTCTCGTGTGTATCAGAATTGGCGGCTTTGTCATGCAAAAGTCCTTATCTAATTTTTCATATGGATAGGGTGGAATTGAGGACTCGTTCCCAATTCTTTCCTAAGGTGGTATCAGCTTTTCATGTGAACCAACCTATTGTGGTGCCTGCGGCTACTTGGGACTTGGGGGACTCCAAGTTACTGGACGTAGTCAGGGCCCTGAAAATATGTTTCCAGGACGGCTGGAGTCAGGAAAACTGACTCGCTATTTATCCTGTGTGCACCCAACAAGCTGGGTGCTCCTGCTTCTAAGCAGACTATTGCTCGCTGGATCTGTAGCACGATTCAACTTGCACATTCTGCGGCTGGAATGCCGCACCCTAAATCTGTAAAAGCCCATTCCACGAGGAAAGTGGGCTCTTCTTGGGCGGCTGCCCGAGGGGGTCTCGGCTTTACAACTTGGCCGAGCTGCTACTTGGTCGGTTTCAAACACTTTTACAAATTTGATACCCTGGCTGAGGAGGACCTTGAGTTTGCTCATTCGGTGCTGCAGAATCATCCGCACTCTCCCGCCCGTTTGGGAGCTTTGGTATAATCCCCATGGTCCTTACGGAGTTCCCAGCATCCACTAGGACGTCAGAGAAAATAAGATTTTACTCACCGGTAAATCTATTTCTCGTAGTCCGTAGTGGATGCTGGGCGCCCATCCCAAGTGCGGATTGTCTGCAATACTTGTATATAGTTATTGTTAACTAAAGGGTTATTGTTGAGCCATCTGTTGAGAGGCTCAGTTATATTTCATACTGTTAACTGGGTATAGTATCACGAGTTGTACGGTGTGATTGGTGTGGCTGGTATGAGTCTTACCCGGGATTCAAAATCCTTCCTTATTGTGTCAGCTCGTCCGGGCACAGTATCCTAACTGAGGTCTGGAGGAGGGTCATAGTGGGAGGAGCCAGTGCACACCAGGTAGTCCTAAAGCTTTCTTTAGTTGTGCCCAGTCTCCTGCGGAGCCGCCATTCCCCATGGTCCTTACGGAGTTCCCAGCATCCACTACGGACTACGAGAAATAGATTTACCGGTGAGTAAAATCTTATTTTTTCACGATTTTTTTTCTTTTTTGGAACCTTTTCATACTTAACGATCCACGTGGACTACGATTGGAACGGTAATCTGTGCGAGCGAAGCGGTAGCGGTGCGAAGGCACCATGCCCGAAGCATGGCGAGCCATGCGAGGGGACACGGTGCACTAATTGGGGTTCCTGGTCACTCTACGAAGAAAACGACACAACCCCCCCCCCCCAAAAAAAAAACAACCTCATGTCGACCTTTTCCCATGTCGACCTTGTTCCTGTCGACCTTTTGTCCATGTCGACCTAAGGTGTGTCGATCAATTGCCGTCGACCTAAGGGTGGACCTATTTGCTGCCCAGACCCGCAATAAGTCTCTGCTGTCACTCTCTCATTCAGTGCAGGGACGCTATCTGCTGTAATGTATTTCTGAATCCTTGTTTGATCTCTGTCACTGCATCTCTCAGACAGCCTTGGAGTGCCGCCCGCTTATTTTTTAAAGTGTTTAACGGGTTACTGTGTGTGTGTGTGTGTGTTTCTATGTATAGGGATGTCAGTAATGTAGTGCAGGGTGTACTATAGAGGGGTCAGTAATGTAGTGTAGGGTATAGAGGGGTCAGTATTGTATTGGTAGGTACAGTGGGGTCAGTAATGTAGTGTAGGGTGTACTATAGAGGGGTCAGTAATGTAGTGTAAGGTATAGAGGGGTCAGTATTGTATTGGTAGGTACAGTGGGGTCAGTGATGTAGTGCAGGGTGTACTATAGAGGGGTCAGTAATGTAGTGTAAGGTATAGAGGGGTCAGTCATTGATAGGTACAGTGGGGTCAGTGATGTAGTGCAGGGTGTACTATAGAGGGGTCAGTGATGTAGTGTAAGGTATAGAGGGGTCAGTATTGTATTGGTAGGTACAGTGGGGTCAGTGATGTAGTGCAGGGTGTACTATAGAGGGGTCAGTGATGTAGTGTAAGGTATAGAGGGGTCAGTATTGTATTGATAGGTACAGTGGGGTCAGTGATGTAGTGCAGGGTGTACTATAGAGGGGTCGGTAATGTAGTGTAGGGTATAGAGGGGTCAGTATTGTATTGATAGGTACAGTGGGGTCAGTGATGTAGTGCAGGGTGTACTATAGAGGGGTCAGTAATGTAGTGTAAGGTATAGAGGGTCAGTATTGTATTGGTAGGTACAGTGGGGTCAGTGATGTAGTGCAGGGTGTACTATAGAGGGGTCAGTAATGTAATGTAGGGTATAGAGGGGTCAGTATTGTATTGGTAGGTACAGTGGGGTCAGTGATGTAGTGCAGGGTGTACTATAGAGGGGTCAGTATTGTATTGATAGGTACAGTGGGGTCAGTGATGTAGTGCAGAGGGTGTACTATAGAGGGGTCAGTAATGTAGTGTAAGGTATAGAGGGGTCAGTATTGTATTGATAGGTACAGTGGGGTCAGTGATGTAGTGCAGGGTGTACTATAGAGGGGTCAGTATTGTATTGATAGGTACAGCGGGGTCAGTGATGTAGTGCAGGGTGTACTATAGAGGGGTCAGTAATGTAGTGTAAGGTACAGAGGGGTCAGTGTTGTATTGGTAGGTACAGTGGGGTCAGTGATGTAGTGCAGGGTGTACTATAGAGGGGTCAGTAATGTAGTGTAGGGTATAGAGGGGTCAGTATTGTATTGGTAGGTACAGTGGGGTCAGTGATGTAGTGCAGGGTGTACTATAGAGGGGTCAGTAATGTAGTGTAGGGTATAGAGGGGTCAGTATTGTATTGGTAGGTACAGTGGGGTCAGTGATGTAGTGCAGGGTGTACTATAGAGGGGTCAGTAATGTAGTGTAGGGTATAGAGGGGTCAGTATTGTATTGGTAGGTACAGTGGGGTCAGTGATGTAGTGCAGGGTGTACTATAGAGGGGTCAGTAATGTAGTGTAGGGCAGTGGTTCCCAAACTTTTTTGAATCACGGCGCCCTAGAGTGTCAGAATTTTTTTCACGGCACCCCATGGCCAATAATTTCTTATTGAGAATTTTAGACAGAAATATTACATTAAGTAGATTGCGTTTATATGTCCTCCTTAGGGTCAGTTGTGTGGTGAAGGACAATATTTGCTTCTGTTTGGCCACATATTTTATGACTGGCAGCCACCAGCACTGGTTTTGCCTATTATATTGACCATAAATAATTTGAATTGGTCCTGTACCACCAACCCAGGGCACCCCTGCAAGTGTCCCGAGGCACCCCAGGGAGCCACGGCACACAGTTTGGGAACCACTGGTGTAGGGTATAGAGGGGTCAGTATTGTATTGGTAGGTACAGTGGGGTCAGTGATGTAGTGCAGGGTGTACTATAGAGGGGTCAGTAATGTAGTGTAGGGTATAGAGGGGTCAGTATTGTATTGGTAGGTACAGTGGGGTCAGTGATGTAGTGCATGGTGTACTATAGAGATGTCAGTAATGTAGTGTAGGGTATAGAGGGGTCAGTATTGTATTGGTAGGTACAGTGGGGTCAGTGATGTAGTGCAGGGTGTACTATAGAGGGGTCAGTAATGTAGTGTAAGGTATAGAGGGGTCAGTGATGTAGTGCAGGGTGTACTATAGAGGGGTCAGTAATGTAGTGTAGGGTATAGAGGGGTCAGTATTGTATTGGTAGGTACAGTGGGGTCAGTGATGTAGTGCAGGGTGTACTATAGAGATGTCAGTAATGTAGTGTAGGGTATAGAGGGGTCAGTATTGTATTGGTAGGTACAGTGGGGTCAGTGATGTAGTGCATGGTGTACTATAGAGGGGTCAGTAATGTAGTGTAAGGTATAGAGGGGTCAGTATTGTATTGGTAGGTACAGTGGGGTCAGTGATGTAGTGCAGGGTGTACTATAGAGAGGTCAGTATTGTATTGGTAGGTACAGTGGGGTCAGTGATGTAGTGCAGGGTGTACTATAGAGGGGTCAGTGATGTAGTGTAAGGTATAGAGGGGTCAGTATTGTATTGGTAGGTACAGTGGGGTCAGTGATGTAGTGCAGGGTGTACTATAGAGGGGTCAGTAATGTAGTGTAGGGTATAGAGGGGTCAGTATTGTATTGGTAGGTACAGTGGGGTCAGTGATGTAGTGCAGGGTGTACTATAGAGATGTCAGTAATGTAGTGTAGGGTATAGAGGGGTCAGTATTGTATTGGTAGGTACAGTGGGGTCAGTGATGTAGTACAGGGTGTACTATAGAGATGTCAGTAATGTAGTGTAGGGTATAGAGGGGTCAGTATTGTATTGGTAGGTACAGTGGGGTCAGTGATGTAGTGCAGGGTGTACTATAGAGGGGTCAGTAATGTAGTGTAAGGTATAGAGGGGTCAGTATTGTATTGGTAGGTACAGTGGGGTCAGTGATGTAGTGCAGGGTGTACTATAGAGGGGTCAGTAATGTATTGGTAGGTACAGTGGGGTCAGTGATGTAGTGCAGGGTGTACTATAGAGGGGTCAGTAATATAGTGTAAGGTATAGAGGGGTCAGTATTGTATTGGTAGGTACAGTGGGGTCAGTCATGTAGTGCAGGGTGTACTATAGAGGGGTCAGTAATGTAGTGTAGGGTATAGAGGGGTCAGTATTGTATTGGTAGGTACAGTGGGGTCAGTGATGTAGTGCAGGGTGTACTATAGAGATGTCAGTAATGTAGTGTAGGGTATAGAGGGGTCAGTATTGTATTGGTAGGTACAGTGGGGTCAGTGATGTAGTGCAGGGTGTACTATAGAGATGTCAGTAATGTAGTGTAGGGTATAGAGGGGTCAGTATTGTATTGGTAGGTACAGTGGGGTCAGTGATGTAGTGCAGGGTGTACTATAGAGGGGTCAGTAATGTAGTGTAAGGTATAGAGGGGTCAGTATTGTATTGGTAGGTACAGTGGGGTCAGTGATGTAGTGCAGGGTGTACTATAGAGGGGTCAGTAATGTAGTGTAAGGTATAGAGGGGTCAGTAATGTATTGGTAGGTACAATGGGGTCAGTGATGTAGTGCAGGGTGTACTATAGAGGGGTCAGTAATGTAGTGTAAGGTATAGAGGGGTCAGTATTGTATTGGTAGGTACAGTGGGGTCAGTGATGTAGTGCAGGGTGTACTATAGAGGGGTCAGTAATGTAGTGTAGGGTATAGAGGGGTCAGTATTGTATTGATAGGTACAGTGGGGTCAGTGATGTAGTGCAGGGTGTACTACAGAGGGGTCAGTAATGTAGTGTAAGGTATAGAGGGGTCAGTATTGTATTGGTAGGTACAGTGGGGTCAGTGATGTAGTGCAGGGTGTACTATAGAGGGGTCAGTAATGTAGTGTAGGGTATAGAGGGGTCAGTATTGTATTGGTAGGTACAGTGGGGTCAGTGATGTAGTGCAGGGTGTACTATAGAGGGGTCAGTAATGTAGTGTAAGGTATAGAGGGGTCAGTATTGTATTGGTAGGTACAGTGGGGTCAGTGATGTAGTGCAGGGTGTACTATAGAGAGGTCAGTAATGTATTGGTAGGTACAGTGGGGTCAGTGATGTAGTGCAGGGTGTACTATAGAGGGGTCAGTAATGTAGTGTAAGGTATAGAGGGGTCAGTATTGTATTGGTAGGTACAGTGGGGTCAGTGATGTAGTGCAGGGTGTACTATAGAGGGGTCAGTAATGTAGTGTAGGGTATAGAGGGGTCAGTATTGTATTGGTAGGTACAGTGGGGTCAGTGATGTAGTGCAGGGTGTACTATAGAGGTGTCAGTAATGTAGTGTAAGGTATAGAGGGGTCAGTATTGTATTGATAGGTACAGTGGGGTCAGTGATGTAGTGTAGGGTATAGAGGGGTCAGTAATGTGGTGTAAGGTATAGAGGGGTCAGTATTGTATTGATAGGTACAGTGGGGTCAGTGATGTAGTGCAGGGTGTACTATAGAGGGGTCAGTAATGTAGTGTAAGGTATAGAGGGGTCAGTATTGTATTGGTAGGTACAGTGGGGTCAGTGATGTAGTGCAGGGTGTACTATAGAGATGTCAGTAATGTAGTGTAGGGTATAGAGGGGTCAGTAATGTAGTGTAGGGTATAGAGGGGTCAGTATTGTATTGGTAGGTACAGTGGGGTCAGTGATGTAGTGCAGGGTGTACTATAGAGGGGTCAGTAACGTAGTGTAAGGTATAGAGGGGTCAGTAATGTAGTGTAGGGTATAGAGGGGTCAGTATTGTATTGGTAGGTACAGTGGGGTCAGTGATGTAGTGCAGGGTGTACTATAGAGGGGTCAGTAACGTAGTGTAAGGTATAGAGGGGTCAGTATTGTATTGGTAGGTACAGTGGGGTCAGTGATGTAGTGCAGGGTGTACTATAGAGGGGTCAGTAATGTAGTGTAAGGTATAGAGGGGTCAGTATTGTATTGATAGGTACAGTGGGGAGTGTGATGTAGTGCAGGGTGTACTATAGAGGGGTCAGTAACGTAGTGTAAGGTATAGAGGGGTCAGTATTGTATTGGTAGGTACAGTGGGGTCAGTGATGTAGTGCAGGGTGTACTATAGAGGGGTCAGTAATGTAGTGTAGGGTATAGAGGGGTCAGTATTGTATTGGTAGGTACAGTGGGGTCAGTGATGTAGTGCAGGGTGTACTATAGAGGTGTCAGTAATGTAGTGTAAGGTATAGAGGGGTCAGTATTGTATTGATAGGTACAGTGGGGTCAGTGATGTAGTGTAGGGTATAGAGGGGTCAGTAATGTGGTGTAAGGTATAGAGGGGTCAGTATTGTATTGATAGGTACAGTGGGGTCAGTGATGTAGTGCAGGGTGTACTATAGAGGGGTCAGTAATGTAGTGTAAGGTATAGAGGGGTCAGTATTGTATTGGTAGGTACAGTGGGGTCAGTGATGTAGTGCAGGGTGTACTATAGAGATGTCAGTAATGTAGTGTAGGGTATAGAGGGGTCAGTAATGTAGTGTAGGGTATAGAGGGGTCAGTATTGTATTGGTAGGTACAGTGGGGTCAGTGATGTAGTGCAGGGTGTACTATAGAGGGGTCAGTAACGTAGTGTAAGGTATAGAGGGGTCAGTAATGTAGTGTAGGGTATAGAGGGGTCAGTATTGTATTGGTAGGTACAGTGGGGTCAGTGATGTAGTGCAGGGTGTACTATAGAGGGGTCAGTAACGTAGTGTAAGGTATAGAGGGGTCAGTATTGTATTGGTAGGTACAGTGGGGTCAGTGATGTAGTGCAGGGTGTTCTATAGAGGGGTCAGTAATGTAGTGTAGGGTATAGAGGGGTCAGTATTGTATTGGTAGGTACAGTGGGGTCAGTGATGTAGTGCAGGGTGTACTATAGAGGTGTCAGTAATGTAGTGTAGGGTATAGAGGGCTCAGTAATATGGTGTAAGGTATAGAGGGGTCAGTATTATATTGATAGGTACAGTGGGGTCAGTGATGTAGTGCAGGGTGTACTATAGAGGGGTCAGTAATGTAGTGTAAGGTATAGAGGGGTCAGTATTGTATTGGTAGGTACAGTGGGGTCAGTAATGTAGTGTAGGGTGTACTATAGAGGGGTCAGTAATGTAGTGTAAGGTATAGAGGGGTCAGTATTGTATTGGTAGGTACAGTGGGGTCAGTGATGTAGTGCAGGGTGTACTATAGAGGTGTCAGTAATGTAGTGTAGGGTATAGAGGGGTCAGTATTGTATTGATAGGTACAGTGGGGTCAGTGATGTAGTGCAGGGTGTACTATAGAGGGGTCAGTAATGTAGTGTAGGGTATAGAGGGGTTAGTATTGTATTGGTAGGTACAGTGGGGTCAGTGATGTAGTGCAGGGTGTGCTATAGAGGGGTCAGTAATGTAGTGTAGGGTATAGAGGGGTCAGTATTGTATTGATAGGTACAGTGGGGTCAGTGATGTAGAGCAGGGTGTACTATAGAGGGGTCAGTAATGTAGTGTAAGGTATAGAGGGGTCAGTATTGTATTGGTAGGTACAGTGGGGTCAGTGATGTAGTGCAGGGTGTACTATAGAGATGTCAGTAATGTAGTGTAGGGTATAGAGGGGTCAGTATTGTATTGGTAGGTACCGTGGGGTCAGTGATGTAGAGCAGGGTGTACTATAGAGGGGTCAGTAATATAGTGTAAGGTATAGAGGGGTCAGTATTGTATTGGTAGGTACAGTGGGGTCAGTGATGTAGTGCAGGGTGTACTATAGAGGGGTCAGTAATGTAGTGTAGGGTATAGAGGGGTCAGTATTGTATTGGTAGGTACAGTGGGGTCAGTGATGTAGTGCAGGGTGTACTATAGAGGGGTCAGTAATGTAGTGTAAGGTATAGAGGGGTCAGTATTGTATTGGTAGGTACAGTGGGGTCAGTGATGTAGTGCAGGGTGTACTATAGAGGGGTCAGTAATGTAGTGTAGGGTATAGAGGGGTCAGTATTGTATTGGTAGGTACAGTGGGGTCAGTGATGTAGTGCAGGGTGTACTATAGAGGGATCAGTAATGTAGTGTAAGGTATAGAGGGGTCAGTATTGTATTGGTAGGTACAGTGGGGTCAGTGATGTAGTGCAGGGTGTACTATAGAGGGGTCAGTAATGTAGTGTAAGGTATAGAGGGGTCAGTATTGTATTGGTAGGTACAGTGGAGTCCGTGATGTAGTGCAGGGTGTACTATAGAGGGGTCAGTAATGTAATGTAGGGTATAGAGGGGTTAGTATTGTATTGGTAGGTACAGTGGGGTCAGTGATGTAGTGCAGGGTGTACTATAGAGGGGTCAGTAATGTAGTGTAAGGTATAGAGGGGTCAGTATTGTATTGGTAGGTACAGTGGGGTCAGTGATGTAGTGCAGGGTGTACTATAGAGGAGTCAGTAATGTAGTGTAAGGTATAGAGGGGTCAGTATTGTATTGGTAGGTACAGTGGAGTCCGTGATGTAGTGCAGGGTGTACTATAGAGGGGTCAGTAATGTAATGTAGGGTATAGAGGGGTCAGTATTGTATTGGTAGGTACAGTGGGGTCAGTGATGTAGTGCAGGGTGTACTATAGAGGGGTCAGTAATGTAGTGTAAGGTATAGAGGGGTCAGTATTGTATTGGTAGGTACAGTGGGGTCAGTGATGTAGTGCAGGGTGTACTATAGAGATGTCAGTAATGTAGTGTAGGGTATAGAGGGGTCAGTATTGTATTGGTAGGTACAGTGGGGTCAGTGATGTAGAGCAGGGTGTACTATAGAGGGGTCAGTAATATAGTGTAAGGTATAGAGGGGTCAGTATTGTATTGGTAGGTACAGTGGGGTCAGTGATGTAGTGCAGGGTGTACTATAGAGGGGTCAGTAATGTAGTGTAAGGTATAGAGGGGTCAGTATTGTATTGGTAGGTACAGTGGGGTCAGTGATGTAGTGCAGGGTGTACTATAGAGGGGTCAGTAATGTAGTGTAGGGTATAGAGGGGTCAGTATTGTATTGGTAGGTACAGTGGGGTCAGTGATGTAGTGCAGGGTGTACTATAGAGGGGTCAGTAATGTAGTGTAAGGTATAGAGGGGTCAGTATTGTATTGGTAGGTACAGTGGGGTCAGTGATGTAGTGCAGGGTGTACTATAGAGGGGTCAGTAATGTAGTGTAGGGTATAGAGGGGTCAGTATTGTATTGGTAGGTACAGTGGGGTCAGTGATGTAGTGCAGGGTGTACTATAGAGGGATCAGTAATGTAGTGTAAGGTATAGAGGGGTCAGTATTGTATTGGTAGGTACAGTGGGGTCAGTGATGTAGTGCAGGGTGTACTATAGATGGGTCAGTAATGTAGTGTAAGGTATAGAGGGGTCAGTAATGTATTGGTAGGTACAATGGGGTCAGTGATGTAGTGCAGGGTGTACTATAGAGGGGTCAGTAATGTAGTGTAAGGTATAGAGGGGTCAGTATTGTATTGGTAGGTACAGTGGGGTCAGTGATGTGGTGCAGGGTGTACTATAGAGGGGTCAGTAATGTAGTGTAGGGTATAGAGGGGTCAGTATTGTATTGGTAGGTACAGTGGGGTCAGTGATGTAGTGCAGGGTGTACTATAGAGGGATCAGTAATGTAGTGTAAGGTATAGAGGGGTCAGTATTGTATTAGATAGGTACAGTGGGGTCAGTGATGTAGTGCAGGGTGTACTATAGAGGGGTCAGTAATGTAGTGTAGGGTATAGAGGGGTCAGTATTGTATTGGTAGGTACAGTGGGGTCAGTGATGTAGTGCAGGGTGTACTATAGAGGGGTCAGTAATGTAGTGTAGGGTATAGAGGGGTCAGTATTGTATTGGTAGGTACAGTGGGGTCAGTGATGTAGTGCAGGGTGTGCTATAGAGGGGTCAGTAATGTAGTGTAAGGTATAGAAGGGTCAGTATTGTATTGGTAGGTACAGTGGGGTCAGTGATGTAGTGCAGGGTGTACTATAGAGGGGTCAGTAATGTAGTGTAGGGTATAGAGGGGTCAGTATTGTATTGGTAGGTACAGTGGGGTCAGTGATGTAGTGCAGGGTGTACTATAGCGGGGTCAGTAATGTAGTGTAAGGTATAGAGGGGTCAGTATTGTATTGGTAGGTACAGTGGAGTCCGTGATTTAGTGCAGGGTGTACTATAGAGGGGTCAGTAATGTAATGTAGGGTATAGAGGGGTCAGTATTGTATTGGTAGGTACAGTGGGGTCAGTGATGTAGTGCAGGGTGTACTATAGAGGGGTCAGTAATGTAGTGTAGGGTATAGAGGGGTCAGTATTGTATTGGTAGGTACAGTGGGGTCAGTGATGTAGTGCAGGGTGTACTATAGAGGGGTCAGTAATGTAGTGTAGGGTATAGAGGGGTCAGTATTGTATTGGTAGGTACAGTGGGGTCAGTGATGTAGTGCAGGGTGTACTATAGAGGGGTCAGTAATGTAATGTAGGGTATAGAGGGGTCAGTATTGTATTGGTAGGTACAGTGGGGTCAGTGATGTAGTGCAGGGTGTACTATAGAGGGGTCAGTAATGTAGTGTAGGGTATAGAGGGGTCAGTATTGTATTGGTAGGTACAGTGGGGTCAGTGATGTAGTGCAGGGTGTACTATAGAGGGGTCAGTAATGTAGTGTAAGGTATAGAGGGGTCAGTATTGTATTGGTATGTACAGTGGAGTCCGTGATGTAGTGCAGGGTGTACTATAGAGGGGTCAGTAATGTAATGTAGGGTATAGAGGGGTCAGTATTGTATTGGTAGGTACAGTGGGGTCAGTGATGTAGTGCAGGGTGTACTATAGAGGGGTCAGTAATGTAGTGTAGGGTATAGAGGGGTCAGTATTGTATTGGTAGGTACAGTGGGGTCAGTGATGTAGTGCAGGGTGTACTATAGAGGGGTCAGTAATGTAGTGTAGGGTATAGAGGGGTCAGTATTGTATTGGTAGGTACAGTGGGGTCAGTGATGTAGTGCAGGGTGTACTATAGAGGGGTCAGTAATGTAATGTAGGGTATAGAGGGGTCAGTATTGTATTGGTAGGTACAGTGGGGTCAGTGATGTAGTGCAGGGTGTACTATAGAGGGGTCAGTAATGTAGTGTAGGGTATAGAGGGGTCAGTATTGTATTGGTAGGTACAGTGGGGTCAGTGATGTAGTGCAGGGTGTACTATAGAGGGGTCAGTAATGTAGTGTAGGGTATAGAGGGGTCAGTATTGTATTGGTAGGTACAGTGGGGTCAGTGATGTAGTGCAGGGTGTACTATAGAAGGGTCAGTAATGTAGTGTAGGGTATAGAGGGGTCAGTATTGTATTGGTAGGTACAGTGGGGTCAGTGATGTAGTGCAGGGTGTACTATAGAAGGGTCAGTAATGTAGTGTAGGGTATAGAGGGGTCAGTATTGTATTGGTAGGTACAGTGGGGTCAGTGATGTAGTGCAGGGTGTACTATAGAAGGGTCAGTAATGTAGTATAGGGTATAGAGGGGTCAGTATTGTATTGGTAGGTACAGTGGGGTCAGTGATGTAGTGCAGGGTGTACTATAGAAGGGTCAGTAATGTAATGGTGAGCATTTAATACTGTAGTAAAGAGTATATGGGTATAGGATCTGGGGGTATTATTATGTTGTTCATGCCCCTTCCCCATGAGAAAATTTCCCTTTTTGTTGTTGCTGCATTCTTAAAATATGAGGTACACAGCTCTGTAACTTTGCCAGGGGCACTCAGACCCCTAGATACACCCTTACTCTCCCACCGTGCACTTTGATGTAGAATGCCCAGCTTGGTGGGCACATACCAGTGGAGGGCACTGATATCTATCTGCCCTCAGACCTAGAGTAGACCATTACTCAGAAGCAGCTTCGCATAAGCCGCAGGAGAACACATCCGTCACAGAAGACTCGGGACAGCCCCAGCGGTGGCCCTACCTGCACTGACAGAAAGGCTACAAGTAAAGCTCCTCGCCATCTCTATAGAAGGATAAAGGGCTTCCGTGGGACGCTTTACCACACCATCATTTAACTAAATTAAAAGGAAAATTGCAGATCTGTTGCTTAAAAGCAGTATGCTTATCAGCTGCTTCTAATTAGAGGAGCCATCTGGGGAAGCCGTTACCTTTCTGACTGACGGGATCCCGGACACTGGGAACACGAAGGACGCCGCAATCCCAGCATCTAAATAGCGACGCTGTACAAGATACCGGGGTCACAATACCGACAGCCGGAATCACGAAAGCCCATGTGCTGGCGTACTGCCACGTTGGCAGAGGTTAGGTTTAGACATGAGGAGGGGGGTTAGGAACCGGGGAGGGAGGGTTAAGATTGGGCACATAGAAGGGGAGGTTGGGGTTAGGTTTAGCCAGCGGGGAAGGGAGGGTTAGGCATCACCAGGGATGGTTAGGTTTAGGCACCCACAAGGGAGGGCTAGGGTAGGTGGCAGGGGAGGGTTAGGGTACTTTAGTTAGGGTACTGTTGGGATTATGATGGATGGGATGCCACTGTCGGTATCCTGACCGCCGACATCCCATCCACTGGGAAATCATACTGAGCCCGCCATATGTAATTAGCGCAGCCATATGTATAGATTTTATTTTCTCTAACGTCCTAGTGGATGCTGGGGACTCCGTAAGGACCATGGGGAATAGACGGGCTCCGCAGGAGACTGGGCACTCTAAAAGAAAGATTAGGTACTATCTGGTGTGCACTGGCTCCTCCCTCTATGCCCCTCCTCCAGACCTCAGTTAGAATCTGTGCCCGGCCAGAGCTGGGTGCTCCTAGTGGGCTCTCCTGAGCTTGCTAGAAAATAAAGTATTTGTTAGGTTTTTTATTTTCAGTGAGATCTGCTGGCAACAGACTCACTGTACGAGGGACTGAGGGGAGAGAAGCAAACCTACCTGCTTGCAGCTAGCTTGTGCTTCTTAGGCTACTGGACACCATTAGCTCCAGAGGGATCGAACACAGGCACGTGTCCTCGATCGTCCGGAGCCGCGCCGCTGTCCCCCTTACAGAGCCAGAAGAACAGAAGCATGAAGACGGCAAAACCGGCCTGTCTTCATTCAAGGTAGCGCACAGCACCGCAGCTGTGCGCCATTGCTCCCACAGCACACCGCACACTCCGGTCACTGTCGGGTGCAGAGCGCGCGGGGGGGGGGGGTGCCCTGGGCAGCAATTGAAGTACCTTTTGGCATAACCTACATATATACAGTCAGGCACTGTATATATGTAAAGTCCCCCGCCATATTTTCTCACAAGAAGCGGGACAGAAGCCCGCCGCTGAGGGGGCGGGTCCTTCTTCCTCAGCACACCAGCGCCATTTTCTCTTCACAGCTCCGCTGGAAGGACGCTCCCCAGGCTCTCCCCTGCAGTATCCTGTACAAGAAGGGTAAAAAAGAGAGGGGGGGCACATAAATTTATGCGCAAAGTGGATTATAAGCAGCTATTGGGTAATCACTTTTTATAGTGTGTATCCCTGGGTTATATAGCGCTGCGGTGTGTGCTGGCATACTCTCTCTCTGTCTCCCCAAAAGCCTTTGTGGGGTCCTGTCCTCAGTCAGAGCATTCCCTGGGTGTGTGCTGTGTGTCGGTACGGCTGTGTCGACATGTTTGATGAGGAGAGTTACGTGGAGGCGGAGCAAGTGCAGATAAATGTGGTGTCGCCGCCGTCGGGGCCGACACCTGATTGGGTGGATATGTGGAAGGTCTTAAATGATAATGTAAACTCATTACATAAAAGGTTAGATGATGTTGCAGCCGGGGGACAGCCGGGCTCTCAACCCGGGCCTGCCCAGGCGGCTCAGAGGCCGTCAGGGTCTCATAAACGCCCACTCTCTCAGATGGTTGACACGGATGCCGACACGGAGTCCGACTCCAGTGTCGACGATGATGAGGCACAACTGCAGCCTAAAATGACCAAGGCCATCCGCTATATGATTATTGCAATGAAAGATGTTTTACACATTTCAGAGGTTAACCCTGTGCCTGACAAGAGGGTACATATGTTTGGGGAGAAAAAGCAGGCAGTGACTTTTCCCCCGTCATATGAATTAAATGAGTTATGTGAAGAAGCGTGGAGCTCCCCTGATAAGAAAATAGTGATTCCCAAAAGATTACTGCTGGCGTACCCTTTCCCGCAAACGGATAGGTTACGTTGGGAATCCCCCCCTAGGGTAGACAAGGCCCTGACACGCTTATCTAAAAGAGTGGCCTTGCCGTCTCAGGATACGGCCACCCTAAAGGAACCTGCGGATAGGAAGCAGGAAGGTATCCTGAAGTCAGTGTATACACACTCTGGTACTCTACTGAGACTGGCTATTGCTTCAGCCTGGATGTTTAGCGCTGTAGCAGCATGGACAGATACTCTGTCAGACAACATAGATTCCCTCGACAGGGATACTGTCTTGCTAACCCTGGGCTATATAAAAGACGTTGTCTTATATATGCGGGATGCCCAGAGGGACATTTGCCTGCTAGGTTCTAGAATTAATGCAATGTCCGTTTCTGCCAGGAGGGTCTTAAGGACTCGGCAATGGACAGGGGATGCCGACTCTAAAAGACACATGGAGGTGTTGCCTTATAAGGGTGAGGAATTGTTTGTGGACGGTCTCTCGTATCCACAGCGACAGCTGGAAAGTCGACTTTCCTGCCTCAGGTTTCCTCACAGACCAAGAAAGCACCGTATTATCAAATGCAGTCCTTTCGTTCTCAGAAAAGCAAGAAGGTCAGAGGTGCTTCCTTTCTTGCCAGAGGCAGGGGGAGAGGAAAGAAGCTGCACCATGCAGCCAGTTCCCAGGAACAAAAGTCCTCCCCGGCTTCCACTAAGTCCACCGCATGACGCTGGGGCTCCACAGGCGGAGCCAGGAGCGGTGGGGGCGCGTCTCCAACATTTCAGCAACCAGTGGGTTCGCTCACAGGTGGAGCCTTGGGTTATACAAATTGTATCTCAGGGATACAAGCTGGAATTCGAGATGACGCCCCCTCACCGTTACGTAAAATCGGCCTTGCCAGCTTCCCCCATGGAAAGGGAGGTGGTACTGGCGGCAATTCACAAGCTATTCCTCCAGCAGGTGATAGTAAAGGTTCCCCTCCTTCAACAAGGAAGGGGTTACTATTCCACTATGTTTGTGGTACCGAAACCGGACGGTTCGGTAAGACCCGTTCTGAATTTAAAATCCCTGAACATTAATCTCAAGAAATTCAAGTTCAAAATGGAATCGCTCAGAGCGGTCATTGCAAGTCTGGAAGAGGGGGATTTTATGGTATCTCTGGACATCAAGGATGCGTACTTGCATGTCCCCATTTATCCACCTCACCAGGGGTATCTCAGGTTTGTGGTACAGAACTGTCATTACCAATTCCAGACGTTGCCGTTTGGTCTGTCCACGGCACCGAGGGTATTTACCAAGGTAATGGCGGAGATGATGGTACTCCTTCGGAAGCGAGGAGTTACAATTATCCCGTACTTGGACGATCTCCTCATAAAGGCGAGGTCCAGGGAGCAGTTGTTGATCAGCGTAGCACACTCTCAGGAGGTGTTGCAACAGCACGGCTGGATTCTGAATATTCCAAAGTCGCAGCTGATTCCTACGACACGTCTGCCCTTCCTGGGCATGATTCTGGACACAGACCAGAAGAAGGTGTTTCTCCCGGAGGAGAAGGCTCAGGAGCTTGTGACTCTGGTCAGAGACCTCCTCAAACCAAAACAGGTGTCGGTGCATCACTGCACGCGAGTCCTGGGAAAGATGGTGGCCTCATACGAAGCCATTCCCTTCGGCAGGTTCCATGCAAGGATCTTTCAGTGGGATCTGTTGGACAAGTGGCTCGGATCGCATCTTCAGATGCATCGGCTGATCACCCTGTCCCCGGGGGCCAGGGTGTCTCTTCTGTGGTGGCTGCAGAGTGCTCATCTTCTCGAGGGCCGCAGGTTCGGCATACAGGACTGGGTCCTGGTGACCACGGATGTAAGCCTCCGCGGATGGGGGGCAGTCACTCAGGGAAGAAACTTCCAAGGGCTGTGGTCAAGTCAGGAGACTTGTCTGCACATAAACATACTGGAACTAAGGGCCATATACAACGCCCTGAGTCAAGCGGAGCCCCTGCTTCGAGACCAGCCAGTGCTGATTCAATCGGACAACATCACGGCGGTCGCCCATGTAAACCGCCAGGGCGGCACAAGAAGCAGGATGGCAATGGCGGAAGCCACAAAGATTCTTCGTTGGGCGGAAAATCACGTGCAAGCACTGTCAGCAGTGTTCATTCCGGGAGTGGACAACTGGGAAGCAGACTTCCTCAGCAGACACGACCTCCACCCGGGAGAGTGGGGACTTCATCAAAAAGTCTTCACACAGATAACAAATCGATGGGAACGGCCACAGGTGGACATGATGGCGTCCCGCCTCAACAAAAAGCTAAAAAGATATTGCGCCAGGTCAAGGGACCCTCAGGCGATAGCTGTAGACGCACTAGTGACACCGTGGGTGTTCCAGTCGGTTTATGTGTTTCCTCCTCTTCCTCTCATACCCAAGGTACTGAGAATAGTAAGAAAAAGAGGAGTGAGAACAATACTCATCGTTCCGGATTGGCCAAGAAGGACTTGGTACCCAGAACTACAAGAGATGATCACAGAGGACCCATGGCCTCTGCCTCTCAGACAGGACCTGTTGCAACAGGGGCCCTGTCTGTTCCAAGACTTACCGCGACTGCGTTTGACGGCATGGCGGTTGAACGCCGGATCCTAAAGGAAAAGGGCATTCCGGATGAAGTGATTCCTACGCTGATAGGAGCTAGGAAGGATGTAACAGCAAAGCATTATCACCGTATATGGCGAAAATATGTTGCTTGGTGTGAGGCCAGGAAGGCACCTACAGAGAAATTCCAGCTGGGTCGATTTTTGCACTTCCTACAGTCAGGAGTGACTATGGGCCTAAAATTGGGATCCATTAAAGTCCAGATTTCGGCCCTGTTTATTTTCTTTCAAAAAGAACTGTCTTCACTACCTGAAGTTCAGACTTTTGTTAAAGGAGTGCTGCATATTTAGCCCCCTTTTGTGCCTCCAGTGGCACCTTGGGATCTCAACGTTGTGTTGGATTTCCTAAAATCACATTGGTTTGAGCCACTTAAGACCGTGGAGCTAAAATATCTCACGTGGAAGGTGGTAATGCTGTTGGCCTTAGCGTCGGCCAGGCGTGTGTCAGAATTGGCGGCTCTGTCATGTAAAAGCCCATATCTGATTTTCCATATGGATAGGGCAGAATTGAGGACTCGTCCCCAATTTCTTCCTAAGGTTGTATCAGCGTTTCATTTGAACCAACCTATTGTGGTGCCTGCGGCTACTCGGGACTTGGAGGATTCCAAGTTGCTGGACGTAGTCCGGGCCCTGAAAATCTATGTTTCCAGGACGGCTAGAGTCAGAAAAACTGACTCGCTTTTTATCCTGCATGCACCCAACAAGCTGGGCTGGTGCTCCTGTTTCAAAGCAGACTATTGCTCGCTGGATCTGTAGCACGATTCAGCTTGCACATTCTACGGCTGGACTGCCGCATCCTAAATCAGTAAAAGCCCATTACACGAGGAAGGTGGGCTCTTCTTGGGCGGCTGCCCGAGGGGTCTCGGCTTTACAACTTTGCCGAGCTGCTACTTGGTCGGGTTCAAACACTTTTGCAAAATTCTACAAGTTTGATACCCTGGCTGAGGAGGACCTTGAGTTTGCTCATTCGGTGCTGCAGAGTCATCCGCACTCTCCCGCCCGTTTGGAAGCTTTGGTATAATCCCCATGGTCCTTACGGAGTTCCCAGCATCCACTAGGACGTCAGAGAAAATAAGAATTTACTCACCGGTAATTCTATTTCTCGTAGTCCGTAGTGGATGCTGGGAGTCCGTCCCACGTGCGGACTATCTGCAATACGTGTATATAGTTATTGCTTAACTAAAGGGTTATTGTTATGAGCCATCTGTTGAAAGAGGCTCAGTTATTGTTCATACTGTTAACTGGGTATGGTTATCACGAGTTGTACGGTGTGATTGGTGTGGCTGGTATGAGTCTTACCCTGGATTCCAAATCCTTTCCTAGTAATGTCAGCTCTACCGGGCACAGGTCTGGAGGAGGGGCATAGAGGGAGGAGCCAGTGCACACCAGATGTAGTACCTAATCTTTCTTTTAAGAGTGCCCAGTCTCCTGCGGAGCCCGTCTATTCCCCATGGTCCTTACGGAGTACCCAGCATCCACTACGGACTACGAGAAATAGATTTACCGGTGAGTAAAATCTTATTTTTACATTTATACATACACACATACTGACGGGGGAATGTTGGGGAATGCATGTGAACCCTACAGGTCTGGCTCAACACTTGCGGCTCTTAACCATTCGCCAAACCTGCCAAATGCCCCCACCCCCCAAGCTGAAATAATTGCTTAACCCTGCTTTACAGCCACAGCTTAGTGCCGGTGGTGGGCTGGTGCTGCTACAGCCATTCTATGTCCCAGCATGTAGTGAAGGTGACGACATCTAAGTGGGAGCTGGAGCACACACACACAGTGCGTAAGGGGCAATATTGTGTGGCATAATGTGTTTAGGGGGTACTACTTTTAGTGTAACATGAATACTGTTGTGTGGCATGACATGAATAAAGGACACTAGTATGCAGTGTATTGTGAGTAAGGGCACTTATGTGGCGTCACTTCAATTGGGGGGACGATCGTGTGCTTACTCCCCTTTTTTGGCATGCGTGCCTTCCCTATTTCAGAAATGGGTGGAAGGCAGTCCCTTACTTTGCCTGGGCAGATTGTGCTGGCTTAACACTCCTGGCAGGCTGTCAGTGATTACAGCTGCCGAATGCCGGCTCAGCCTCCAGCGATCGCTTGTGTCGTGCGAGTGACCAGTCATGGCGCTACGCACTTGGAAAGACATGGAGCCGGCACAGTGAAGAGAGGAGGTACGTGCTTGTGGTGCATCGGCTGCCTACACCTGCCTGCCCTAAATTCCTGCATGGGGGGGAGGGGTAGCTGGAGGTAAATGTGGGTTGTTAATGGGGGTGGAGGTGAATAGTTATATTGGGGCGATGAAAGTGTTTGTGGGAGTTTTGATCCCGTCAAAAGCTATTTCATTTTTTTCCCAATGGTTAGGTTATATTAAGTTTGTGAAAAACATTCTTGCTGGCAAGATATTGCTCTTCATATTGATAGCATTGTACTGGAAGCAGAGAGAGGTGGCAGTCCAGGGCATCACATTACTTGGTGGTGACGAGTAGTTTTTCTACATAGGGGTATATTCAATTAGAGTTAGAAACTGGCGTCTTGTTGGAAAGACGGCAGTTTCCGACTGGATTAGGTCGGAAGGGGGGTTCCGAGTCCGACCTACTCAATCCGGGCTCAGTTTTTCCGAGAAGTCGGGAAATCCGACTGGTTAGAATGCTGTTGGAATACACGAGCCGCCGAGCCGGGTGTATTGTCG
Source organism: Pseudophryne corroboree (assembly GCF_028390025.1). NCBI lineage: Eukaryota > Metazoa > Chordata > Amphibia > Anura > Myobatrachidae > Pseudophryne > Pseudophryne corroboree. The sequence goes on along the minus strand of NC_086449.1, from coordinate 821,753,592 downwards.
GAAGCGGGGCCAAACCCGACAGGTTTTAGACCCGTTTCCAACAATATCAATCCGACTTTATAAAAGTCGGATTGACACTGTCGGGAACGAGCCAACCTGTCGGTTTGGCCCAGCATTGAATAGAGAGTTGTCGGGGAAAGAACCCGAGAGCAATTGAATATACCCCTATAGTCTGTATACGCACTCCCATTTATGGCACAATTCACTTAGAAATGTGCAAAGACAGAATTCACATGATAATTCTTGCTGGTATAAAAAGCGTTAAGTGTAGGTGAAAATGGTGAAATCTGCCTGGACACCCAAAAGTAGACAAACTAATATTGGATAATCGTATAGGATTCTGGAAGTGGGCATAATAAATGTATTTGGGGTTCCTCCAAATGTGTCAAATGGGTGTTATGCATTTTTCTAAATCAGTGAATTTTTGTTTTTAAAGAAAGCAAGTTTTTCTTCAAAATGAATGCTCCATTAGATGAGGTGTACATAAAAATGGGTATACGTATATATTTGTGTCATTTAAATCCACTTTTAATAATAAAGGAAAAACACCTGTAGTATACACCTGCAATGTTAAAATAACCTGTCCCATTATTCTCAATTCTGCACTTTTTCACCCCAAAAATAACATGTAATTATTGGGCAAAATAAAATAAAGAAATTCTAAGTGCCTAGTTAGTCATAAGGGAGGGAGTACCAGGGGTTCTGAACTAACTCCCGACTTTTTTACCTTAAAATAGGGATTTTCTAAGCGCCATATTTTTTGTTCACGTTTTTTTTTCACATTTTTTTTCACGTTTTGTTTGTTGACTTTCACATTACACTGTTGATATAAGTGGAGTGGGGTGGGCAGTTGATGCGATTGAAGGAAGGCACTTGCCACGGTTCATGATGCATGCCGCACCCCCACACCACTGGTCATGCTGCCCACTAGCCACACCCCCTCCAGTGGCACACAGTAGGCCATTTGTAAAGTTCAGCTCCAGGCCCATGTGGACCTTAATCTGGCACTGGGTCAGAATGACCCCCCATGTGCACTGCAGGTGGAGCAGATGTAACATGTGCAGAGAGAGTTAGATTTGGGTGGGGTGTGTTCAAACTGAAATCTAAATTGCAGTCTAAAAATAAAGCAGCCAGTATTTACCATGCACAGAAACAATATAACCCACCCAAATCTAACTCTCTCTGCACATGTTACATATGCCTCCCCTGCAGTGCACATGGGCCCTCATTCCGAGTTGATCGGTCGGTATTTTTCATCGCATCGCAATGAAAATCCGCTTAGTACGCATGCGCAATATTCGCACTGCGACTGCGCCAAGTAATTTAACAATGAAGATAGTATTTTTACTCACGGCTTTTTCATCGCTCCGGCGATCGTAATGTGATTGACAGGAAATGGGTGTTACTGGGCGGAAACACGGCGTTTTATGGGCGTGTGGATGAAAACGCTACCGTTTCCGGAAAAAACGCAGGAGTGGCTGGAGAAACGGAGGAGTGGCTGGGCGAATGCTGGGTGTGTTTGTGACGTCAAACCAGGAACGACAAGCACTGAACTGATCGCACAGGCAGAGTAAGGTTGAAGTTACTCAGAAACTGCAAAGTAGTTTGTAATCGCAATATTGCGAATACATCGGTCGCAATTTTAAGAAGCTAAGATACACTCCCAGTAGGCGTAGGCTTAGCGTGTGTAACTCTGCTAAATTCGCCTTGCGACCGATCAACTCGGAATGAGGGCCATGGTTTTACCCATTAGAGAAAGATTTTGCTTTTGCGTTCCATGCTGAATTAGGCCATATGTGCAGAAAATATGGAATAAAACCGTTTTGTTTCTTTTGTCAGTATGTTATAAATCACATAATTTTGTTAAACAAAATAACTGCACTTTTGTGAAGGTGATGTTTTTGTAATCTCTGTACAATGGGGGCAATTCCAAGTAGATCGCAGCAGGAAATTTTTTAGCAGTTGGGCAAAACCATGTGCACTGCAGGGGAGGCAGATGTAACATGTGCAGAGAGAGTTAGATTTGGGTGGGGTGTGTTCAATCTGCAATGTAAATTGCAGTGTAAAAATAAAGCAGCCAGTATTTACCCTGCACAGAAACAAAATAACCCACCCAAAACTAACTCTCTCTGCAAATGTTATATCTGCCCCCCCCCCCCCCCCCTGCAGTGCACATGGTTTTGCCCAACTGCTAAAAAATATCCTGCTGCGATCAACTTGGAATTACCCCCAATGTATGTTTTACAAATAATTACATGTTCTATCTGGATGATGTCCATTTATGTTGTATCTGTGTCCCTAACTAATCCTATAGCTAGAATCTAAGTAACCGCTCAGCCTCGCCCTGTGTGCAGAATGTGACCCCACGGTAGATGCTAGAATCAAGTGGGCTAAGGGACCTTTTCCGTCTGGGGGGAGGAGTCACAACACAAGGAGGAGGAGGAGCAAGGCCAGCGGGATAGTTCCTCTACTATCCACGCCACCAACTATTAAGTAATTAGGTGGCGAGCGGAGCGAGCCACCGAGCCCGAAGCGTGGCGAGCGAAGGTCCCTTCTCCCACTCCGACATAGAATCAACCGTGACCCCACTGGTGTCTGAGTGACTTTCACTTTTATTTCTCTCTCCTGCTTCCAGCGATGGCGTCTGCTGATGTGAGACAGGAGCTGGTCTGTTGCATCTGCCTGAGCATTTATACAGATCCAGTAACCCTGAGATGTGGCCACAACTTCTGCCGGGTCTGTATTGATCGTGCGCTGGATACACAGGAGGGGGCTGGAGTTTATAACTGTCCTGAATGCAGAGCAAAGTTCAGAAGACGTCCTGCACTGCAGAGGAACATAACGCTGTGTAACATAGTGGGGAGTTTCCTGTCTACTCGGACAGATCAGGAGGAGACTGGAATCTTCTGCACTTACTGTGTGGACTCTCCTGTACCTGCTGCTAAATCCTGTCTGCTGTGTGAGGCTTCTCTGTGTGATAAACACCTGAGAGTACACAGCAAGTCAGCAGAACACATCTTATGTGATCCCACCACTGCCCTGGAGACCAGGAAATGCTGCATCCATAAGGAGAGCTACAGATATTACTGTACTGAGGACGCTGCCTGTATTTGTGTGGCCTGCTGTCTGTTGGGGGAACACAGAGGACATCAACTGGAGTCTCTGGATGAGGCCTCTGAGAAGAAGAAGGAGAAGCTGAGGAATGTTCTGCAGAAACTGACCACAAAGAGAGCGGAGGCTGAGAAAAGAGCCCAGAGTCTGCAGGAGCGCAGGAGAGAAGATCAGAGAAACGCAGCTGGAGTAACAGAGACAGTCACTGCCCTGTTCAGAGACATCAGGAGACAGCTTAAAGACATGGAGAAGAGAGTCCTGAGTGAGATCTCCAGGCAGGAACAGCGCTATTCACTCTCAGTCTCTGATCTGATCCAGCAGCTGGAAATAAAGAAGGACGAGCTGTCCGGGAAGATGCGTCACATTGCAGAGCTGTGTAACATGTCTGATCCAGTGACTGTCTTACAGGAACCAGGCACAGGGGACTTGTGTGATACTGAGGACACAGAGACACATGATACCCAGGTCCGCGGTGCAGGAGATCTGGATTTGGGTCTCATCTCAGGGACATTACACATATTATCTGGTATAATAACAGGTATAAATACAGGGATCTATGTGCAGGAGGCTACAGACCTATTACTGGATGTAACCACAGCTGGTTATTATTTACAGATATCAGGTGACAGGAAAACTGCATCATGGTCAGATATAGACCAGAATCACCCGGTAACACCAGAGAGATTTCAGTGTGATCAGGTAATAAGCATCAGGGGATTCTTCTCAGGGCGACATTACTGGGAGGTGGATGTCAGTAAGTCAGTGTGGTGGAGGGTGGGGATGTGTTACCCCAGTATGGACAGGAGAGGACGTCTGTCAGACTTTGGTAATAATAACAAGTCCTGGTGTGTGTGTAGGTGTAATAATCAGTACTCAGTGATACATGACAGTAGAGAGATTCCGTTACCTGACAATATCCCCTGTGACAGAGTGAGGGTGTATCTGGATTATGAGGCAGGACAGCTGTCCTTTTATTCTCTGTGTGACCCCATCAGACACTTACACACCTGCACTGCTGCCCTCACTGAGCCCCTCCATGCTGCATTATATATATGGGGTGGGTGTATAACTATATGTGGGGGAGTCGGGAGCTGGGAGATATTACCATAAGAAATCTGCCCAGAGATTGGTGACATCACAGGGAGGGGACTATGATTGGTGGAACATTCAGCCAATAGAATGAAGCAGTGGGTGGAGGTACAGCTGAGCCCTCCCCCTGTGTGAGCAGGTGACCAGTGTCTGGCTATGTTCCCACGTTGGGGTGTTAGAAGCAGTCAGTATACACAGCGCTATATGTCAGGAAGAATAGGCTCAGGGACGCCGGGTCTGGGGGTGGAGATATTGATTGTATATAATTTTGTTGTTGTTGCAAAGTAAGGTGTTCCATGTTCCATGACTCAATCCAGCTCCTGCCCTCTGATTGGCTGCCAGCCTGTCTCTCACACACAGTCATGATGATACAGGCTAGCAGCCAATCAGGGGGCAGGAGCTGGACTGTCGCTGCATAATCCACTGTATGGTACTTACCCGTCACCATACAGTGCTCACCTTCTCCCTCCCCCGGCTGTAGCAGTAAATACATTTTGGCCCAAGACAGGTTCAGGAGCGATATTCCTGATGATGTCATAGATAATGAGAGGCTCAGGAAGCGTTCCTGCTGAGAGATAGCCCTGATTATACATATGTAACTGTACATCTCTGTGGAATTTCTCCACCTCTGACTCACTGACAGCTGTGATTGGCTGCAATATCTGTCTGTCAGCCGGTTTGCAGCCTATCACTGTAGTTGGTGTGCTTGCTCCTATTGGCTGTGATGTATTAACTTGATATCTGTATCACATGTAATACAAATCACATGTTATACAAATAGGGATGGCCATCGGTGGGTTACCCATTGATGGTCACCATCGATGGTACCATTGATGGGTAGTATCGATGGTGTGACACCATCTGCATGGGGACCAGTGATGGTTTCACCCACCGATGGTCAACCCTTCTTTACTATGCAATATGCCACGGGCCAATGAGAGCCTGGGGGTGGAGCTTTGCAGGAGTGCCGGTGGTGGAGCTAAGCTCCGGATCCCATTACCTTGCGGAAATTTATATATATATATATATATATATACAGTGTATATATATATATGCGATCACTGTGTATCAAGTGTTACGTTTTTGGCATCTGCCAAGAAAAAGATTCTTTTTTGGAGCACTCTTTTTTTTCAAAGTACTTATTAATATATGGTTATTAGCATTAAAATTTAGCTTTTCATTTGTTTCTCTGTTAAAAAGAAGGGGTAAGAAGAAAATATGTAATGACTATAAGAATAATTCTATGATAGTTAACCCCTGTACAGATATTAAATCAAGTATATAGTAAATTATAATCACATAGAGTGTAATAGTCTTACGACTTGAAGCTTAAGACACATGAGATAACGGCATTGTTATTTGTCTCTTTAGAGCAAAAGCTTCAATAATGGCCTAGTAATTTGCCCCAGGCCCCAGCACTGGAGTATATTATCATACTGTGGGCTCCTCCTTCTGATTATATAGTCCATGTATTATCCTTCCGCAATAAGATTTCTTATGTACTGGTTTTTGCAACCTATGAGTTAGTGTTACATATCTTTACAATGTTGCTATTTGTGTCATCTCACTTCAAGATGTACAATATAATGCAGTTACTCTTCTCACTGTGTCAAATAAATGAGGAATACGTCCCTTTATGACTTTTGTTTGTGTATTTATGGGAAGCGGACAGATGTTGATGAACTACAAGGCTCAGCCTGTAGGTATGTTCAAGCAGTTTACAAGCCTCGTATTTACAGGGTATTCTGGTACTTCTAGTTCACTCACAGCCCCAGTACCACAGACTGCCTTGAATATTATCGTCATCATGAAAGGCTATTTATATGGAGGCAGAGACTTCGCTGCACAGCACAGAGTAATACAGGTGTCACATACAGGGAAACAGTGTGATCAGAATAAGGAAAGCATGGATACAAGTAATATCATGTGATGGAGTAAAGACTCACAATCAGGTCTATAAAGTGATATAAATGGACAGAAGTTCATTCAAAGAATAATGTGTAACATATATAAATTATATTAAAAGAGGTAAGGGTTAACACAAGATGTACTTAACTAAAGTCAGCTTCAAAAGACATCAACTTAAAGCGCCCTCTTTCCTGGGGATCCCTTCTGTCTCATCAGACACCCAGATTGAATAATGTAGGTACTGTCCGCCATTCATGCTCCAGTCACGAGGGTTGGCTTCTAATATTAATACCACTATTTATCCGCCACGGGGGTGGTCATTTAGGGCGATGATCTCCCAGTTAATGTATGCAAACTTATATATACATTAGTGCTCTATTTACTATTAGCAGCAGGGGGCAGCATTGCCTCAAGTATGGTTATTAACAAAGGGGAGAAACATTTGGCACTGACAATTGCTTATTCAGCATATTTAAGGGCCTATTTATCAACAAGTGTAAAAACTCATTGTGGATGATATAACTCGTTGCATATGATAAATGGCGCTCCAGACAATCAGCTCACAGCTGTCATCTTTCAAACACATCGCACTGAGGAGGTGAACACATGACAGTTGGCAGCTGATTGGCTGGAGCACCAATTATCATATGCAACAAATTTCATCATTCACAGCACGTTTCATCACTTGTTGATAAACGGGCCCCTATATGTTCCAAGGGTTTTGCTAGAGACAAAGTAACAGTATTGGATTATGCAGCTGGTCAAACTTTAGAATAAAGAGCACGTTCCATTATCCTTCACCCATACCAATATAGCTGGGTCACACAATCAGGATATGTGACAGAGGGCATTTTATCCAGCACTATCTAAAAGACAGTACAAGATGGCTGACATGTGTGACAGAAGTCACATCACTGTCACTCACACACGCTGATACCAGGTCACATCACTGTCACTCACACACGCTGATACCAGGTCACATCACTGTCACTCACACACGCTGATACCAGGTCACATCACTGTCACACACGCTGATACCAGGTCACATCACTGTCACTCACACACACTGATACCAGGTCACATCACTGTCACTCACACACGCTGATTCCAGGTCACATCACTGTCACACACACTGATACCAGGTCACATCACTGTCACTCACACACACTGATACCAGGTCACATCACTGTCACTCACACACACTGATACCAGGTCACATCACTGTCACTCACACACACTGATACCAGGTCACATCACTATCACTCACACACACTGATACCAGGTCACATCACTGTCACACACACTGATACCAGGTCACATCACTGTCACTCACACACACTGATACCAGGTCACATCACTGTCACTCACACACACTGATACCAGGTCACATCACTGTCACACACGCTGATACCAGGTCACATCACTGTCACTCACACACGCTGATACCAGGTCACATCACTGTCACTCACACACACTGATACCAGGTCACATCACTGTCACTCACACACACTGATACCAGGTCACATCACTATCACTCACACACACTGATACCAGGTCACATCACTGTCACACACGCTGATACCAGGTCACATCACTGTCACTCACACACGCTGATACCAGGTCACATCACTGTCACTCACACACACTGATACCAGGTCACATCACTGTCACACACACTGATACCAGGTCACATCACTGTCACTCACACACACTGATACCAGGTCACATCACTGTCACTCACACACGCTGATACCAGGTCACATCACTGTCACTCACACACGCTGATACCAGGTCACATCACTGTCACTCACACACACTGATACCAGGTCACATCACTGTCACTCACACACACTGATACCAGGTCACATCACTGTCACTCACACACGCTGATACCAGGTCACATCACTGTCACTCACATACACTGATACCAGGTCACATCACTGTCACTCACATACACTGATACCGGGTCACATCACTGTCACTCACATACACTGATACCGGGTCACATCACTGTCACTCACATACACTGATACCAGGTCACATCACTGTCACTCACACACGCTGATACCAGGTCACATCACTGTCACACACGCTGATACTAGGTCACATCACTGTCACTCACACACGCTGATACCAGGTCACATCACTGTCACTCACACACGCTGATACCAGGTCACATCACTGTCACTCACACACGCTGATACCAGGTCACATCACTGTCACTCACACACACTGATACCAGGTCACATCACTGTCACTCACACACGCTGATACCAGGTCACATCACTGTCACTCACACACACTGATACCAGGTCACATCACTGTCACTCACACACACTGATACCAGGTCACATCACTGTCACTCACACACACTGATACCAGGTCACATCACTGTCACACACACTGATACCAGGTCACATCACTGTCACTCACACACACTGATACCAGGTCACATCACTGTCACACACACACTGATACCAGGTCACATCACTGTCACTCACACACACTGATACCAGGTCACATCACTGTCACACACACTGATACCAGGTCACATCACTGTCACACACACTGATACCAGGTCACATCACTGTCACTCACACACGCTGATACCAGGTCACATCACTGTCACTCACACTGATACCAGGTCACATCACTGTCACTCACGCTGATACCAGGTCACATCACTGTCACTCACACACACTGATACCAGGTCACATCACTGTCACTCACACACGCTGATACCAGGTCACATCACTGTCACTCACACACACTGATACCAGGTCACATCACTGTCACTCACACACACTGATACCAGGTCACATCACTGTCACACACACACACTGATACCAGGTCACATCACTGTCACACACACACACTGATACCAGGTCACATCACTGTCACTCACACACACTGATACCAGGTCACATCACTGTCACACACACTGATACCAGGTCACATCACTGTCACTCACACACGCTGATACCAGGTCACATCACTGTCACTCACACTGATACCAGGTCACATCACTGTCACTCACGCTGATACCAGGTCACATCACTGTCACTCACACACACTGATACCAGGTCACATCACTGTCACTCACACACGCTGATACCAGGTCACATCACTGTCACTCACACACACTGATACCAGGTCACATCACTGTCACTCACACACACTGATACCAGGTCACATCACTGTCACACACACACACTGATACCAGGTCACATCACTGTCACACACACACACTGATTCCAGGTCACATCACTGTCACTCGCACACTCTGATACCAGGTCACATCACTGTCACTCGCACACTGATACCAGGTCACATCACTGTCACACACACACACTGATACCAGGTCACATCACTGTCACTCACACACGCTGATACCAGGTCACATCACTGTCACTCACACACGCTGATACCAGGTCACATCACTGTCACTCACACACACTGATACCAGGTCACATCACTGTCACACACACACACTGATACCAGGTCACATCACTGTCACACACACACACTGATACCAGGTCACATCACTGTCACTCACACACGCTGATACCAGGTCACATCACTGTCACTCACACACGCTGATACCAGGTCACATCACTGTCACTCACACACACTGATACCAGGTCACATCACTGTCACACACACACACTGATACCAGGTCACATCACTGTCACTCACACACGCTGATTCCAGGTCACATCACTGTCACTCGCACACTCTGATACCAGGTCACATCACTGTCACTCACACACGCTGATACCAGGTCACATCACTGTCACTCACACACGCTGATAACAGGTCACATCACTGTCACTCACACACACTGATACCAGGTCACATCACTGTCACTCACACACACTGATACCAGGTCACATCACTGTCACTCACACACACTGATACCAGGTCACATCACTGTCACACACACTGATACCAGGTCACATCCCTGTCACTCACACACGCTGATACCAGGTCACATCACTGTCACTCACACACACTGATACCAGGTCACATCACTGTCACACACACTGATACCAGGTCACATCACTGTCACTCACACACACTGATACTAGGTCACATCACTGTCACTCACACGCTGATACCAGGTCACATCACTGTCACTCACACACACTGATACCAGGTCACATCACTGTCACTCACACACTGATACCAGATCACATCACTGTCACTCACACGCTGATACCAGGTCACATCACTGTCACACACACACTGATACCAGGTCACATCACTGTCACACACACACACTGATACCAGGTCACATCACTGTCACTCACACACGCTGATACCAGGTCACATCACTGTCACTCACACGCTGATACCAGGTCACATCACTATCACTCACACACACTGATACCAGGTCACATCACTGTCACACACACTGATACCAGGTCACACAGACAAGATCCGCATAATGACGTTTATACAAATGACAGTTACACAGAATAAAATGAATGGATGCGAGGATGTGATATCGTCCATATGGCGCGGTAGACTGACGAGTTCAGCATAAGATGTGACAGGACGTACAAAGAGGACGGAGAGGGAACAAACATGAGACAAGGGGGTAGGGGACACTGTCTGTGTGAGGAGGGGTAAGAGACACTAGGGGGAGGGGGCACAGTGATCGTAGAGGTACATGTGGCAAACTGAGCAGGAGGAGGCCCAGGGTGTGAGATATTTTGACATTCATCATGTAATCACAAAAAGAATGTTGACATGGTCAACATTGCAACTGCAACATCATGTCGACACTGATGAAACGTCAACATGATTAAAATAACATCCCTGGTGGTCTTGTTGCTACTAACCTTGTACTGCTTTTCTGGTTCCACTGGATCCTTTTCCGTTGATGAGCATCAGAAATCGTAACCCCTAACCTCCCCTGCAGCAGCCTAACTTCCTCCCCTACCATAGCCTAGCCCTAACCTTCCCCCTAGTGCCTAACCCTAACCCTAGTGCCTAACTCTAACCCTTCCCTAGTTTCTAACCCTAAACTCTCCTACCATAGTCTAACCCTTCCCTAGTGCCTAACCCTTCCCCTAGTGCCTAACTCTAACCCTTCCCTAGTTTCTAACCCTAAACTCTCCTACCATAGTCTAACCCTTCCCTAGTGCCTAACCCTCCCCTAGTGCCTAACCCTTCCCCTAGTGCCTAACTCTAAGCTCTCCTACCATGGTCTAACCCTCCCCTAGTGCCTAACCCTAACCCTTCCCCCTAGTGCTTAACCCTAACCTTCCCCCTAGTGCCTAACCCCAACCCTCCCCTAGTGCCTAACCCTAACCATCCCCTAGTGCCTAACCCTAACCCTTCCCCTAGTGCCTAACCCTCCCCTAGTGCCTAACCCTCCCCTAGTGCCTAATCCTAATCCTTCCCCTAGTGCCTAACCCTTCCCCTAGTACCTAACCCTAACCCTTCCCTTAGTGCCTAATCTTAACCCTTCACCTAGTGCCTAACCCTCCCCCTAGTGCCTAACCCTTCCCCTAGTGCCTAACCCTTCCCCTATTGCCTAATCCTAACCCTTCACCTAGTGCCTAACCCTTCACCTAGTGCCTAACCCTTCCCCTAGTACCTAACCCTTCCCATAGTGCCTAACCCTAAGCTCTCCTACCATAGTCTGACCCCCCTAGTGCCTAACCCTTCCCCTAGTACCTGACCCTAAGCTCTCCTACCATAGTCTGACCCTTCCCATAGTGCCTAACCCTAAGGTCTCCTACCATAGTCTAACCCTTCCCCTAGTGCCTAACCCTAACCCTTCCCTAGTGCCTAACCCTAACCCTTCCCCTAGTGCCTAAGCCTAACCCTTCCCTAGTGCCTAAACCTACCCCATGAACCTAAACCTTCCCCTAGTGTATTAGGGTTACTAGTGTGCCACTGGAGAAGAGGAGCACAACATGCCAAACCAGTGTGCAGATGCTGAACTGACCTGTAATGTCATGACACTGACAGGAGCTGATGTACAGTAGGAACACATAGATGGAAAGAGCGGTAAGAGTACACCATTGTCACAAAACAGATGACTGAAGCTCTCCTTCCTCTCCTTGCATCATATCTGTGTCAGGATGGCCTTTCTGATATGACCACCATGAAGTGCAAGAAGCAGCTACAATCAATGGAGAAGGACTTGAGGATATGCTTGTCAACCATCCGACCTCGGACAAGAAACAAGCGCAGGTTTCCCACTGATGTTCTTACGTCCGCAAAAACTATTTATGTCTGATCACAGAATATATTTTATATAGAATATATGTTCCAGTTATATGTTTTCAGAAAAACCAGGAAATAACAAATATCAACATATATTTGATTAAAAAAACTGATAATGTGGCTTGGCAAGTCTAAAATCTTGTTCAGTGTGCCACGAGTAGAAAAAGGCTGAAAATCACTGTTCTAGTGCCTAACCCTAACCTCCTCCGTCCTGTAGCCTAACCCTCCCCTAGTGCCTAAACTTAACCTCCTCCCTCCTGCAGCCTAACCCTCCCCCTAGTGCCCAACCTCCCGCAGCTTAAGCCTCCCCTCCCGCAGCCTATCCCTAGCCTCACCTCCTGTAGCCTAACCCTCCACTAATGCCTAACCCTAACCTCTACTGTAGCCTAAGCCTGCCCTAGTACCTCACCCTAACCTCCCCTCCTGTAACCTAACCCTTCCCCTAGTGCCTAACACTAACCTCCCCTTCTGTAGTCTAACCCTCCGCCTAGTGCCAAACCCTATCCCCCCTTCACTCAGCCTAACCCTGCCCCTAGTGCCTAACCTCCCCTCCTGTGGCCTAACCCTCCCCATAGTGCCAAACCCTATCACCCCTTCACACAGCCTAACCCTCCCCCTAGTGCCTAATCCTAACCTCCCCTCCTGTGGCCTAACCCCACCCCTAGTGCAAAACACTATCCGCCCCTCACACAGCCTAACCCTGCCCCTAGTGCCTAACCCTAGCCTTCCCTCCTGTGGCCTAACCCTCCCCCTAGTGCCTAACCCTAACCTAACCTCCCACAGCTTAAGCCTCCCCTAGTGCCCAACCTCCCCTCTCACAGCTTAACCCTAGCCTCCTCTCCTGTAGCCAAACCCTCCCCTAGTGCCTAACCCTAACCTCCCCGCCTGTAGCTTATCCCTAACCCTCCCACTAGTGCCTAACCCTATCCTCCCCTCCTGTAGCTTATCCCTACCCTCCCCCTAATGCCTAACTTTATTCTCCCTGCCCTCCCGCAGCCTAACCCTCCCCCTAGTGCCTAACCCTAACCTCCCCTCCCACAGCCTAACCCTCACCCTAGTGCCTAACACTAACCTCCCCTCCCACAGCCTAACCCTTCCCCTAGTGCCTAACCCTAACCCCCCCTCCCACAGCCTAACCCTCCCCCTAGTGCTAACCCTAACCTCCCCTGCCACAGCCTAACCCTCCCACTAGTGCTAACCCTAACCTCCCCTACTGCACCCTAACCCTCCCCCTAGTGCCTAACCCTAACCTCCCCTCCCACAGCCTAACCCTCCCACTAGTGCCTAACCCCCCCTCCCACAGCCTAACCCTCCCCCTTGTGCTAACCCTAACCCCCCCTCCCACAGCCTAACCCTCCCCCTAGTGCTAACCCTAACCTCCCCTCCCACAGCCTAACCCTCCCACTAGTGCTAACCCTAACCTCCCCTCCCACAGCATAATCCTCCCCCTAGTGCCTAACCCTAACCCCCTCTCCCACAGCCTAACCCTCCCCCTAGTGCTAACCCTAACCTCCCCTCCCACAGCCTAACCCTCACCCTAGAGCCTAACCCTAACCTCCCCTCCCCTCCCACAGCCTAACCCTTCCCCTAGTGCCTAACCTCCCCTCCCACAGCCTAACCCTCACCCTAGTGTCTAACCCTAACCTCCCCTCCCACAGCCTAACCCTCCCCCTAGTGCCTAACCCTAACCTCCCCTCCCACAGCCTAACCCTCCCCCTAGTGCCTAACCCTAACCTACCCTCCCACAGCTTAACCCTCCCCCTAGTGCCTAAACCTAACCTACCCTCCCACAGCCTAACCCTCCCCCTAGTGCCTAACCCTAACCTCCCCTCCCGCAGCCTAACCCTCCCTCTACACTTCTAACCATAACCCCCACTCTTCTACAGTCTAACCCTCCCCCTAGTGCCTAACCCTATCCCCAGTGCCTAACCCTAACCTCCCCTCACACAGCCTGACCTTCCCTCTAGTGCCTAATATCCCTTCCTGCAGACTAACCCTAAGCCTCCTTCTACTGCCTAACCCTAACCTCCCTGCCCTCCTACAGCCTAACCCTCCCCCTATTGCATAACCCTAACCTCCCCTCCTGTATACTAACCCTCCCCCAGTACCTAACCCTATCCCCCTACCCTTCTACAGCCTAACCCTCCCCCTAGTGCCTAACCCTAACCTCCCCTCCTGTAGCCTAACTCTAACCACCCACCCTTCTACAGCCTAACCCTCCCCCTAGTGCCTAACCGTAACCTCCCCTCGTGTATGCTAACCCTAACCACCCACCCTTCACCCACCCTTCTACGCCTAACCTAGGGAGAGGAAGTAGGCACCCCGACCCCCTGCCATCCACCTATTGCTGGGGCTGCCCGGCAGCAGAGATCACTCCTTACCTGGACTTGTGCAGTTTTACCACGGCGTACGCATGCTTTCGCACACTTGTACGAGGCAAAGTTTTCACTCTCTATGGGCGGCGGCTATTTGATCGCAGCCCTCTGCAAAATTGTAGAGGAGCGATCAGGTCTGAATTAGGCCCATAGCGCGTACATACTGGGTGATATTTTAAGTGATATCACTCAGAAGAGTGAATATGAGCGATATCATTACAAATATCACCTACTGTGTATGTAACTTTACTGTATGTGTCTGGTATGGGATGGTATCGGTATCGCGGTGCTTGGCATCCTGGTGGTCAGAATACTGACAGCGGCATCCCGACGCACAGGGTCCCTACACCTACTAGGTAAGTGTGCTAACCCTAAGCCCCTACCCCCTAAACCTAACCCCCTTCCCCGCTGCCTAACCCTAACCCTCCCCAGTGGTGCCTAACCCCCCGTCCCCTCAGCCTAACCTTCCCTAGTGGTGCCTGAACCTAACCCACCATCCCTGCAGCCTAACCCTCCCCAGGGGTGCCTAACCTTTACCCCCGTCCCCGCTGCCTAACCCTCCCTAGTGGTGCCTGAACTTAACCCACCATCCCTGCAGCCTAACCCTCCCCAGGGGTGCCTAACCCTTACCCCCGTCCCTGCAGCCTAACCCTCCCTAGTGGTTCCTAACCCTAACCCACCGTCCCTGCAGCCTAACCCTAACCTTCCCCAGTAGTGCCTAACCCTAACCCTCTCTCCCTGCAACCTAACCCTCCCCATTAATGCCTACCCCACTGTCCCCGCACAGCCTAACCCTAACCTTCCCCAGTAGTGCCTAACCCTAACCCTCTCCCTGCAACCTAACCCTCCCCAGTGATGCCTACCCCGCTGTCCCCGCACAGCCTAACCCTAACCTTCCCCAGTAGTGCCTAACCCTCTCTCCCTGCAACCTAACCCTCCCCAGTGATGCCTAACCCACTGTCCCCGCACAGCCTAACCCTAACCCTCTCTCCCTGCAACCTAACCCTCCCCAGTGATGCCTAACCCACTGTCCCCGGACAGCCTAACCCTAACCTTCACCCCCACCTCCCCCCGCACAGCCTAACCTGGCATACTTACGTTCAGAATGCCGACACTCAGGACCCTGCCACTGGCATTGCCCTGCGTCTGTATTCTGACCAGTGTCAGGATTTCGGGATCTATATTCTGAACGCTGGTATGGTGACTGGATACCATCTGTCATGTGCACCACCCCACTGGCTGAGAACATCAGGACTGCCAACATCTTCTGTATTATGGGGCTAATTCAGGTTGGATCGCAAAACGCAATCCAACCGCAAAAATTGCTAAAAAGATTTGGACAGAGGGAAAAGGTAGCAGGTGCACTATCTCACACTAGCTAAACCTGTAGTAACCAGAGGCACTTAGCATATTTCTGGCCAGGGCTATGAGCTTACCCACCGCATCAAGGTAGCCTCTCATAGGGGTTCAGGTCCGGGAGGCAGGACACCCCAGAGCCACCCAGCCAGACAACCCCAGGGCATCACAGGAGTGATAACCCTATATTTTTATCACTCCTGCGATGCCCTGGGGTTGTCTGGCTGGGTGGCTCTGGGGTGTCCTGCCCCCCGGACCTGAACCCCTATAGTTAGTGTTAGGGACTTACCCAATGAGAGGCTACCTTGATGCGGTGGGTAAGCTCATAGCCCTGGCCAGGAATATGCTAAGTGCCTCTGGTTACTACAGGTTTAGCTAGTGTGAGATAGTGCACCTGCTACCTTTTCCCTCTGTACACTTTACTAAGTCTCAAGCAGAGTAGCACCTCACTACCTAATTAAGGTGTGCAAATTAGGGCCCTTTTCCCTAAAAAGATTTGGACGCATGCACAGCGGCCATCCTGCACGTGCGCCCACATTTTCTGCGGGGTGGGGCACAGAAAATGTGATTGCCTCTGCCTGTCAATCAGGCAGAGGTGGTTGCGGGGCCCGCAACGCTCCGTTTCATTTTTGGAGACGGAGCGTTGCGGGGGCAGAGGCGGACAAACAGGGGGCGGCGGTGTTGAAACGGGGGAGTGGCGTGGGCATGATCACGGCAGCTGTATGACATCACACGCAGCTGCCGTGATCAGAAACGTGGCGGCGGCCCTCCTGATGGCGCAGCTACATTGCGCCGGCAGGAGTCAACCTTCATTTCTACTATCAAGCAGAAGTGGAATTACACAAATACACAGTTTAGTCGCCTTTGTCAGTATTTTATAAATCACATAATCGGAACAAATGAAATAACTGCACTTTTGTGAAGATTCGTTTTTGTAATCTCTGTACGATGGATGTTTTAAGGGTGGTCTTCAGTATGCCGGCGGTCGGGCTCACAGCAACCAGCATACCGGCGCCGGGAGCCCGACAGCCGGCATACCGACACCTATTCTCCCTCGTGGGGGTCCACGACCCCCCTGGAGGGAGAATAAAACGCGCGCCACCGTGCCTGTAGCGTGGCGAGTGCAGCGAACCCGCAAGGGGCTCATTTGCGCTCGCCACACTGTCGGTAAGCCAGCGGTCGGGCTCCCGGTGTCGGTATGCTGGTCGCCGGGAGCCCGGCCGCCGGCATATCGTAGTGAACTCATGTTTTCAAAATTACTACAGTTCCTGCGTGTTGTCCTATTATGGATCATCTGTGTCTCTTAATCTGGGTACAAACTAGACGATGTGTGTACCCAGCGATATCGGCAGCGTCATGGTGGGAGGGAGCAGGGGTCTGCTGCGTTCAGCAGCATGTCTCTTCCTGGCGATATCACTGGATTAACCTACATGCATGGAAGATGCCCGATGTTGCTGGCGCAGCACGGGAGCGCACATCATCAGTGACATAGTCGGTCATTCCGAGTTGTTCGCTCGCTAGCCATTTTAGCAGCCATGCAAACACTATGCCGCCTCCCACTGGGAGTGTATTTTAGCTCAGCAGAAGTGCGAATGAAAGGATCGCAGAGCGGCTACAAAGTTTTTTGTGCAGTTTTAGAGCAGCTCAAAACCTACTCAGCGCTTGCGATCACTTCAGACTGTTCAGTTCCTGTTTTGACGTCACAAACACGCCCTGCGTTCGCCCAGCCACACCTGTGTTTTTCCCGGCACACCTGCGTTTTTCCGAACACCCCCTGAAAATGATCAGTTGACACCCAGAAACACCCACTTCATGTCAATCACCCTGCGGCCAGCAGTGCGACTGAAAAGCTTCGCTAGACCCTGTGTGAAACTACATAATTTGTTGTAATAGTACGTCACGTGTGCGCATTGCGCCGCATACACATGCACAGAAGTGCCTTTTTTTGCCTCATCGCTGCACAGCGACCGAAAACAGCTAGCGATCAACTCGGAATGACCACCATAGTGCGTACACACTAGATGATATCATGAACGATGTGCCATAATAGGGCACATTGGGGCAGATGTATTAACCTGGATGAGCAATAATGAAGTGATAAACCAGAGATAAAAACAAGGGGGGTCATTCCGAGTTGTTCGCTCGCAAGCCGATTTTAGCAGAGTTGCTCACGCTAAGCCGCCGCCTACTGGGAGTGAATCTTAGCATCTTAAAATTGCGAACGACGTATTCGTAATATTGCGATTACACACCTCTTAGCAGTTTCAGAGTAGCTTCAGACTTACTCGGCATCGGCGATCAGTTCAGTGCTTGTCGTTCCTGGTTTGACGTCACAAACACACCCAGCGTTCGCCCAGACACTCCCCCGTTTCTCCGGCCACTCCTGCATTTTTTCCGGAAACGGTAGCATTTTTTCCCACACGCCCATAAAACGGCCAGTTTCCCCCCAGAAACACCCATTTCCTGTCAATCACACTACGATCGCCTGAGCGAAGAAAAAGCTGTGAGTAAAAATCCTAACTTCTTAGCAAATTTACTTGGCGCAGTCGCAGTGCGGACATTGCGCATGCGCACTAAGCGGAAAATCGCTGCGATGCGATGAAATTTACCGAGCGAACAACTCGGAATGAGGGCCAAGGTGATATATGCACCAGCCAATCAGCTCCAATATGTAAATTAACAGTTAGAAGCTTATTGGCTGATGCATGTATCCCCTTGCGTTTATCACTGGTTTATCACTCCCTTATGCCATCTCCAGGTTAATACATCTGCCCCATTGTCCACTACTGTATATCATCTAGTATGTAACAAGCTATAGTGTAACTGAGCCTGTAGCAATAACCTGAGTGACAGCTCCCCCTCCCCCTGTGTGCAGAATGTGACCTCACTGGTATCTGAGTGTCAGAATTCACTTTCATTTCTCTCTTCTGCTGCCAGCGATGGCGTCTGCTGCTCTGAGACAGGAGCTGGACTGTTCCATCTTCCTGAGCATTTATACAGATCCTGTAACCCTGAGATGTGGCCACAACTTCTTACGGGTCTGTATTGAGCGTGTGCTGGATACACAGGAGGGGGCTGGAGCTTATACCTGTCCTGACTGCAGAGCAGAGTGTCAGGAGCGTCCTGTACTGCAGAGGAACATAACGCTGTGTAACATAGTGGGGAGTTTCCTGTCTACTCGGCCAGATCAGGAGGAGACTGGGATCTTCTGCACTTACTGTGTGGACTCTCCTGTACCTGCTGCTAAATCCTGTCTGCTGTGTGAGGCTTCTCTGTGTGATAATCACCTGAGAGTACACAGCAAGTCACCAGAACACGTCTTATGTGATCCCACCACTGCCCTGGGGAACAGGAAATGCTCCATCCATAAGAAGGTCCTGAAGTATTACTGCACTGAGGACTCTGCCTGTATCTGTGTGTACTGTTCAGCTGGAGAACATCGGGGACACCTTGTTGAGTCACTGGATGATGCCTCTAAGAAGACAAAGAGAAAACTGAGAAATGTACTGAAGAAACTGACCATAAAGAGAGTGAGGGCTGAGAAAAGAGTCCAGAGTCTGCAGGAGCGCAGGAGAGTAGATCAGGGAAAAGCAGCTGGTGTAACAGAGACAGTCACTGCCCTGTTTAGAGACATCAGGAGACAGCTGGAAGACCTGGAGAAGAGAGTGCTGAGTGAGATCTCCAGGCAGGAACAGCGCGTTTCACTCTCACTCTCTGATCTGATCCAGCAGCTGGAAATAAAGAGGGACCAGATGTCCAGGAAGATGCGTCACATTGAGGAGCTGTGTAACATGTCTGATCCAGTGACTGTCTTACAGGAACCAGACACAGGGGACCTGTGTGATACTGAGGACACAGAGAGACATGATATCCAGGTCCGTGGTGCAGGAGATCTGGATGTGGGTCTCATCTCAGAGACATTACACACATTATCTGATATAATAACAGGTATAAATACAGGGATCTATGTGCAGGAGGCTACAGACCTATTACTGGATGTAACCACAGCTGGTGATACAGAGTCTGATATAATAACAGGTATAAATACAGGGATCTATGTGCAGGAGGCTACAGACATATTACTGGATGAGAACACAGCTGGTAATAATGTACAGATATCAGGTGACAGGAAAACTGCATCATGGTCAGATATAAACCAGAATCGCCCAGTAACACCAGAGAGATTTCGGTGTGATCAGGTAATAAGTACCAGGGGATTCTCCTCAGGGCGACATTACTGGGAAGTGGATGTCAATAAGTCAGAGTACTGGAGGATGGGGATGTGTTATCCCAGTATAGGCAGGAGAGGACGTCGGTCAGTCATTGGGGAAAATAAAAAATCCTGGGGTTTGGTTAGGTATATTAATCAGTACTTCGTGATACATGACAGTATAGCTATCCGGTTACCTGACAATATCCCCTGTGACAGAGTGAGGGTATATCTGGATTATGAGGCAGGACAGCTGTCCTTTTATACTCTGTGTGACCCCATCAGACACTTACACACCTTTACGGCTTCCCTCACTGAGCCCCTCCATGCTGTTATAGGTTTCTTAGGAGGTTTATCTGTAGGGGACGATGGTATAACTATATGTGGGGAAGTCAGGAGCTGGGAAAAATTACCATAAGTAATCTGCCCAGAGACTGGTGACATCACAGGGAAGGGAATCTGATTGAGGGAATATTAAATCAATAAAATGAAGCAGTGGGTGGAGGTACAGCTGAGCCCCTCCCCTGGGTAACCAGGTGACCAGTGTATCTGTGTTTCCATGTTGGTGTATTATATGCTGTCATTATAAATATATAAATATACATTTCTGTGGGATTTCTCCACCTCTGACTCACTGACACCTGTGATTGGCTGCAATATCTGTCTGTCAGCCAGTGTGCACATTATCATTGTAGTCAGTGCTTCACTTGCGCCTATTGGCTGAGATGTAGTAACTGTAAAATTGTTAGAATCACAAACTGATATTTAATTATTTACTGCCAGTTATAGAGGTGTCATTATACAGTGCTCTCTTATGTCAGCTCCCTCAGCAACCACCGGGCACTGTCTCAGCATAGGAGTGTTATAGAGGTGTCATTATACAGCGCTCTCTCCTTATGTCATCTCCCTCAGCTACCACCGGGCACTGTCTCAGCATAGGAGTGTTATAGAGGTGTCATTATACAGCGCTCTCTCCTTATGTCATCTCCCTCAGCTACCACCGGGCACTGTCTCAGCATAGGAGTGTTATAGAGGTGTCATTATACAGCGCTCTCTCCTTATGTCATCTCTCTCAGCTACCACCGGGCACTGTCTCAGCATAGGAGTGTTATAGAGGTGTCATTATACAGCGCTCTCTCCTTATGTCATCTCCCTCAGCTACCACCGGGCACTGTCACAGCATAGGAGTGTTATAGAGGTGTCATTATACAGCGCTCTCTCCTTATGTCATCTCCCTCAGCTACCACCGGGCACTGTCTCAGCATAGGAGTGTTATAGAGGTGTCATTATACAGCGCTCTCTCCTTATGTCATCTCTCTCAGCTACCACCGGGCACTGTCTCAGCATAGGAGTGTTATAGAGGTGTCATTATACAGCGCTCTCTCCTTATGTCATCTCTCTCAGCTACCACCGGGCACTGTCTCAGCATAGGAGTGTTATAGAGGTGTCATTATACAGCGCTCTCTCCTTATGTCAGCTCCCTCA
This sequence comes from Pseudophryne corroboree, assembly GCF_028390025.1. Lineage (NCBI taxonomy): Eukaryota > Metazoa > Chordata > Amphibia > Anura > Myobatrachidae > Pseudophryne > Pseudophryne corroboree. The sequence goes on along the minus strand of NC_086449.1, from coordinate 821,731,818 downwards.
GCTACCACCGGGCACTGTCTCAGCATAGGAGTGTTATAGAGGTGTCATTATACAGCACTCTCTCCTTATGTCATCTCCCTCAGCTACCACCGGGCACTGTCTCAGCATAGGAGTGTTATAGAGGAGTCATTATACAGCGCTCTCTCCTTATGTCAGCTCCCTCAGCTACCACCGGGCACTGTCTCAGCATGGGAGTGTTATAGAGGAGTCATTATACAGCGCTCTCTCCTTATGTCAGCTCCCCCAGCTACCACCGGGCACTGTCTCAGCATAGGAGTGTTATAGAGGAGTCATTATACAGCGCTCTCTCCTTATGTCAGCTCCCCCAGCTACCACCGGGCACTGTCTCAGCATAGGAGTGTTATAGAGGTGTCATTATACAGCGCTCTCTCCTTATGTCAGCTCCCTCAGCTACCACCGGGCACTGTCTCAGCATAGGAGTGTTATAGCGGAGTCATTATACAGCGCTCTCTCCTTATGTCAGCTCTCTCAGCTACCACCGGGCAGTGTCTCAGCATAGGAGTGTTATAGAGGTGTCATTAGACAGCGCTCTCTCCTTATGTCATCTCCCTCAGCTACCACCGAGCACTGTCTCAGCATAGGAGTGTTGTAGAGGTATCATTATACAGCACTCTCTTCTTATGTCACCTCCCTCAGCTACCACCGGGCACTGTCTCAGCATAGGAGTGTTATAGAGGTGTCATTATACAGCGCTCTCTCCTTATGTCATATACCTCAGCTACCACCAGGCACTGTCTCAGCATAGGAGTGTTATAGAGGTGTCATTATACAGCGCTCTCTCCTTATGTCATCTCTCTCAGCTACCACCGGGCACTGTCTTAGCATAGGAGTGTTATAGAGGTGTCATTATACAGCGCTCTCTCCTTATGTCATCTCCCTCAGCTACCACCGGGCACTGTCTCAGCATAGGAGTGTTATAGAGGTGTCATTATACCAGCGCTCTCTTATGTCATCTCCCTCAGCTACCACCGGGCACTGTCTCAGCATAGGAGTGTTATAGCGGAGTCATTATACAGCGCTCTCTCCTTATGTCAGCTCTCTCAGCTACCACCGGGCAGTGTCTCAGCATAGGAGTGTTATAGAGGTGTCATTATACAGCGCTCTCTCCTTATGTCATATACCTCAGCTACCACCAGGCACTGTCTCAGCATAGGAGTGTTATAGAGGTGTCATTATACAGCGCTCTCTCCTTATGTCATCTCCCTCAGCTACCACCGGGCACTGTCACAGTATAGGAGTGTTATAGAGGTGTCATTATACAGCGCTCTCTCCTTATGTCAGCTCCCTCAGCTACCACCGGGCACTGTCTCAGTATAGGAGTGTTATAGAGGTGTCATTATACAGCGCTCTCTCCTTATGTCAGCTCCCTCAGCTACCACCGGGCACTGTCTCAGCATAGGAGTGTTATAGAGGTATCATTATACAGCGCTCTCTTCTTATGTCACCTCCCTCAGCTACCACCGGGCACTGTCTCAGCATAGGAGTGTTATAGAGATGCCTTTATACAGCGCTCTCTCCTTATGTCATCTCCCTCAGCTACCACCGGGCACTGTCTCAGCATAGGAGTGTTATAGAGGTGTCATTATACAGCACTCTCTCCTTATGTCATCTCTCTCAGCTACCACCGGGCACTGTCTCAGCATAGGAGTGTTATAGAGGTGTCATTATACAGCGCTCTCTCCTTATGTCATCTCCCTCAGCTACCACCGGGCACTGTCTCAGCATAGGAGTGTTATAGAGGTGTCATTATACAGCGCTCTCTCCTTATGTCATCTCCCTCAGCTACCACCGGGCACTGTCTCAGCATAGGAGTGTTATAGAGGTGTCATTATACAGCGCTCTCTCTTTATGTCATCTCTCTCAGCTACCACCGGGCACTGTCTCAGCATAGGAGTGTTATAGAGGTGTCATTATACAGCGCTCTCTCCTTATGTCAGCTCTCTCAGCTACCACCGGGCACTGTCTCAGCATAGGAGTGTTATAGAGGTGTCATTATACAGCGCTCTCTCTCCTTATGTCAGCTCCCTCAGCTACCACCGGGCACTGTCTCAGCATAGGAGTGTTATAGAGGTGTCATTATACAGCGCTCTCTCCTTATGTCATCTCTCTCAGCTACCACCGGGCACTGTCTCAGCATAGGAGTGTTATAGAGGTGTCATTATACAGCGCTCTCTCCTTATGTCATCTCCCTCAGCTACCACCGGGCACTGTCTCAGCATAGGAGTGTTATAGAGGTGTCATTATACAGCGCTCTCTCCTTATGTCATCTCCCTCAGCTACCACCGGGCACTGTCTCAGCATAGGAGTGTTATAGAGGTGTCATTATACAGCGCTCTCTCCTTATGTCATCTCTCTCAGCTACCACCGGGCACTGTCTCAGCATAGGAGTGTTATAGAAGTGTCATTATACAACGCTCTCTCCTTATGTCAGCTCTCTCAGCTACCACCGGGCACTGTCTCAGCATAGGAGTGTTATAGAGGTGTCATTATGGTATCCGGACTCCAGGTCAACAGCACAAAGGTCGACACACTTTAGGTCGACACCAATTGGTCGACACACATTAGGTCGACAGGGTCAAAAGGTCGACAGGAACAAGGTCGACATGGAAAAGGGTCGACATGAGTTTTTCATGATTTTTTTCTTTTTTTGAACCTTTTCATACTTAACGATCCACGTGGACTACGATTGGAACGGTAAAGTGTGCCGAGTGAAGCGGTAGCGGAGCGAAGGCACCATGCGAGGGGACGCGGTGCACTAATTCGGGTTCCCGGTCACTCTACAAAGAAAACGACACCAAAAAAACATAAAAAAACTCATGTCGACCTTTTTCCATGTCGACCTTGTTCCTGTCGACCTTTTGACCCTGTCGACCTTTTGACCCTGTCGACCTAATGTGTGTCGACCAATTGGTGTCGACCTAAAGTGTGTCGACCTTTGTGCTGTCGACCCTGAGTCCCAGACCCGTCATTATACAGCGCTCTCTCCTTATGTCATCTCCCTCAGCTACCACCGGGCACTGTCTCAGCATAGGAGTGTTATAGAGGTGTCATTATACAGCGCTCTCTCCTTATGTCATCTCTCTCAGCTATCACCGGGCACTGTCTCACCATAGGAGTGTTATAGAGGTGTCATTATACAGCGCTCTCTCCTTATGTCAGCTCCCTCAGCTACCACCGGGCACTGTCTCAGCATAGGAGTGATATAGAGGTGTCATTATACAGCGCTCTCTCCTTATGTCAGCTCTCTCAGCTACCACCGGGCACTGTCTCAGCATAGGAGTGTTATAGAGGTGTCATTATACAGCGCTCTCTCCTTATGTCATCTCTCTCAGCTACCACCGGGCACTGTCTCAGCATAGGAGTGTTATAGAGGTGTCATTATACAGCGCTCTCTCCTTATGTCAGCTCCCTCAGCTACCACCGGGCACTGTCTCAGCATAGGAGTGTTATAGAGGTGTCATTATACAGCGCTCTCTCCTTATGTCATCTCTCTCAGCTATCACCGGGCACTGTCTCAGCATAGGAGTGTTATAGAGGTGTCATTATACAGCGCTCTCTCCTTATGTCAGCTCTCTCAGCTACCACCGGGCACTGTGTCAGCATAGGAGTGTTATAGAGGTGTCATTATACAGCGCTCTCTCCTTATGTCAGCTCCCTCAGCTACCACCGAGCACTGTGTCAGCATAGGAGTGTTATAGAGGTGTCATTATACAGCGCTCTCTCCTTATGTCATCTCCCTCAGCTACCACCGGGCACTGTCTCAGCATAGGAGTGTTATAGAGGTGTCATTATACAGCGCTCTCTCCTTATGTCATCTCCCTCAGCTACCACCGGGCACTGTCTCAGCATAGGAGTGTTATAGAGGTGTCATTATACAGCACTCTCTCCTTATGTCATCTCCCTCAGCTACCACCGGGCACTGTCTCAGCATAGGAGTGTTATAGAGGTGTCATTATACAGCGCTCTCTCCTTATGTCAGCTCTCTCAGCTACCACCGGGCACTGTCTCAGCATAGGAGTGTTATAGAGGTGTCATTATACAGCGCTCTCTCCTTATGTCATCTCCCTCAGCTACCACCGGGCACTGTCTCAGCATAGGAGTGTTATAGAGGTGTCATTATACAGCACTCTCTCCTTATGTCATCTCCCTCAGCTACCACCGGGCACTGTCTCAGCATAGGAGTGTTATAGAGGTGTCATTATACAGCACTCTCTCCTTATGTCATCTCCCTCAGCTACCACCGGGCACTGTCTCAGCATAGGAGTGCTATAGAGGTGTCATTATACAGCGCTCTCTCCTTATGTCAGCTCTCTCAGCTACCACCGGGCACTGTCTCAGCATAGGAGTGTTATAGAGGTGTCATTATACAGCGCTCTCTCCTTATGTCATCTCTCTCAGCTACCACCGGGCACTGTCTCAGCATAGGAGTGTTATAGAGGTGTCATTATACAGCGCTCTCTCCTTATGTCAGCTCTCTCAGCTACCACCGGGCACTGTCTCAGCATAGGAGTGTTATAGAGGTGTCATTATACAGCGCTCTCTCCTTATGTCAGCTCCCTCAGCTACCACCGGGCACTGTATCAGCATAGGAGTGTTATAGAGGTGTCATTATACAGCGCTCTCTCCTTATGTCATCTCCCTCAGCTACCACCGGGCACTGTCTCAGCATAGGAGTGTTATAGAGGTGTCATTATACAGCGCTCTCTCCTTATGTCAGCTCCCTCAGCTACCACCGGGCACTGTCTCAGCATAGGAGTGTTATAGAGGTGTCATTATACAGCGCTCTCTCCTTATGTCAGCTCCCTCAGCTACCACCGGGCACTGTCTCAGCATAGGAGTGTTATAGAGGTGTCATTATACAGCGCTCTCTTATGTCATCTCAGCTACCACCGGGCACTGTCTCAGCATAGGAGTGTTATAGAGGTGTCATTATACAGCGCTCTCTCCTTATGTCATCTCCCTCAGCTATCACCGGGCACTGTCTCAGCATAGGAGTGTTATAGAGGTGTCATTATACAGCGCTCTCTCCTTATGTCATCTCCCTCAGCTACCACCGGGCACTGTCTCAGCATAGGAGTGTTATAGAGGTGTCATTATACAGCACTCTCTCCTTATGTCATCTCCCTCAGCTACCACCGGGCACTGTCTCAGCATAGGAGTGTTATAGAGGTGTCATTATACAGCACTCTCTCCATATGTCATCTCCCTCAGCTACCACCGGGCACTGTCTCAGCATAGGAGTGATATAGAGGTGTCATTATACAGCGCTCTCTCCTTATGTCATCTCCCTCAGCTACCACTGGGCACTGTCTCAGCATAGGAGTGATATAGAGGTGTCATTATACAGCACTCTCTCCTTATGTCAGCTCCCTCAGCTACCACCGGGCACTATCTCACCATAGTAGTGTTATAGAGGTGTCATTATACAGCGCTCTCTCCTTATGTCAGCTCCCTCAGCTACCACCGGGCACTGTCTCAGCATAGGAGTGTTATAGAGGTGTCATTATACAGCGCTCTCTCCATATGTCATCTCCCTCAGCTACCACCGGGCACTGTCTCAGCATAGGAGTGATATAGAGGTGTCATTATACAGCGCTCTCTCCTTATGTCATCTCCCTCAGCTACCACTGGGCACTGTCTCAGCATAGGAGTGATATAGAGGTGTCATTATACAGCGCTCTCTCCTTATGTCATCTCCCTCAGCTACCACCGGGCACTGTCTCAGCATAGGAGTGTTATAGAGGTGTCATTATACAGCGCTCTCTCCTTATGTCAGCTCCCTCAGCTACCACCGAGCACTGTCTCAGCATAGGAGTGTTATAGAGGTGTCATTATACAGCGCTCTCTCCTTATGTCAGCTCCCTCAGCTACCACCGAGCACTGTCTCAGCATAGGAGTGTTATAGAGGTGTCATTATACAGCGCTCTCTCCTTATGTCACCTCCCTCAGCTACCACCGGGCACTGTCTCAGCATAGGAGTGTTATAGAGGTGTCATTATACAGCGCTCTCTTTTTATGTCAGCTCCCTCAGCTACCACCGGGCACTGTCTCAGCATAGGAGTGTTATAGAGGTGTCATTATACAGCACTCTCTCCTTATGTCATCTCTCTCAGCTACCACCGGGCACTGTCTCAGCATAGGAGTGTTATAGAGGTGTCATTATACAGCGCTCTCTCCTTATGTCATCTCCCTCAGCTACCACCGTACACTGTCTCAGCATAGGAGTGTTATAGAGGTGTCATTATACAGCGCTCTCTTATGTCATCTCCCTCAGCTACCACCGGGCAGTGTCTCAGCATAGGAGTGTTATAGAGGTGTAATTATACAGCGCTCTCTCCTTATGTCAGCTCCCTCAGCTACCACCGGCACTGTCTCAGCGGGTGGTCTTCTGTTCGCCGGCGGTCGGGCTCCCGGCGCTCAGTATACCGGCGCCGGGAGCCCGACAGCCGGCATACCGACACTTATTTTCCCTCGTGGGGGTCCACGACCCCCATAGAGGGAGAATAAAATAGTGTGGCGCGCGTAGCCCGCCACCGTTCCCGTAGCGTGGCGAGCGCAGCGAGCCCGCAAGGGGCTCATTTGCGCTCGCCAAGCTGTCGGTAAGCCGGCGGTCGGGCTCCCGGCGCCGGGATGCTGGTCGCCGGGAGCCCGACTGCCGGCCAGCCGTAGTGAACCCGTCTCAGCATAGGAGTGTTATAGAGGTGTCATTATACAGCACTCTCTCCTTATGTCATCTCCCTCAGCTACCACCGGGCACTGTCTCAGCATAGGAGTGTTATAGAGGTGTCATTATACAGCGCTCTCTCCTTATGTCAGCACCCTCAGCTACCACCGGGCACTGTCTCAGCATAGGAGTGTTATAGAGGTGTCATTATACAGCGCTCTCTCCTTATGTCATCTCTCTCAGCTACCACCGGGCACTGTCTCAGCATAGGAGTGTTATAGAGGTGTCATTATACAGCGCTCTCTCCTTATGTCATCTCCCTCAGCTACCACCGGGCACTGTCTCAGCATAGGAGTGTTATAGAGGTGTCATTATACAGCGCTCTCTCCTTATGTCATCTCCCTCAGCTACCACCGGGCACTGTCTCAGCATAGGAGTGTTATAGAGGTGTCATTATACAGCGCTCTCTCCTTATGTCACCTCCCTCAGCTACCACCGGGCACTGTCTCAGCATAGGAGTGTTATAGAGGTGTCATTATACAGCGCTCTCTCCTTATGTCAGCTCCCTCAGCTACCACCGGGCACTGTCTCAGCATAGGAGTGTTATAGAGGTGTCGTTATACAGCGCTCTCTCCTTATGTCACCTCCCTCAGCTACCACCGGGCACTGTCTCAGCATAGGAGTGTTATAGAGGTGTCATTATACAGCACTCTCTCCATATGTCATCTCTCTCAGCTACCACCGGGCACTGTCTCAGCATAGGAGTGTTATAGAGGTGTCATTATACAGCTCTCTCCTTATGTCAGCTCCCTCAGCTACCACCGGACACTGTCTCAGCATAGGAGTGTTATAGAGGTGTCATTATACAGCGCTCTCTCCTTATGTCATCTCCCTCAGCTACCACCGGGCACTGTCTCAGCATAGGAGTGTTATAAAGGTGTCATTATACAGCGCTCTCTCCTTATGTCAGCTCTCTCAGCTACCACCGGGCAGTGTCTCAGCATAGGAGTGTTATAGAGGTGTCATTATACAGCTCTCTCCTTATGTCAGCTCCCTCAGCTACCACCGGACACAGTCTCAGCATAGGAGTGTTATAGAGGTGTCATTATACAGCGCACTCTCCTTATGTCATCTCCCTCAGCTACCACCGGGCACTGTCTCAGCATAGGAGTGTTATAGAGGTGTCATTATACAGTGCTCTCTTATGTCAGCTCCCTCAGCTACCACCGGGCACTGTCTCAGCATGGGAGTGTTATAGAGGTGTCATTATACAGCGCTCTCTCCTTATGTCAGCTCCCTCAGCTACCACCGGGCACTGTCTCAGCATAGAAGTGTTATAGAGGTGTCATTATACAGCGCTCTCTCCTTATGTCATCTCCCTCAGCTACCACCGGGCACTGTCTCAGCATAGGAGTGTTATAGAGGTGTCATTATACAGCGCTCTCTTATGTCATCTCCCTCAGCTACCACCGGGCAGTGTATCAGCATAGGAGTGTTATAGAGGTGTCATTATACAGCGCTCTCTCCTTATGTCAGCTCCCTCAGCTACCACCGGCACTGTCTCAGCGGGTGGTCTTCTGTTCGCCGGCGGTCGGGCTCCCGGCGCTCAGTATACCGGCGCCGGGAGCCCGACAGCTGGCATACCGACACTTATTTTCCCTCGTGGGGGTCCACGACCCCCATAGAGGGAGAATAAAATAGTGTGGCGCGCGTAGCCCGCCACCGTTCCCGTAGCGTGGCGAGCGCAGCGAGCCCGCAAGGGGCTCATTTGCGCTCGCCAAGCTGTCGGTAAGCCGGCGGTCGGGCTCCCGGCGCCGGGATGCTGGTCGCCGGGAGCCCGACTGCCGGCCAGCCGTAGTGAACCCGTCTCAGCATAGGAGTGTTATAGAGGTGTCATTATACAGCACTCTCTCCTTATGTCATCTCCCTCAGCTACCACCGGGCACTGTCTCAGCATAGGAGTGTTATAGAGGTGTCATTATACAGCGCTCTCTCCTTATGTCAGCACCCTCAGCTACCACCGGGCACTGTCTCAGCATAGGAGTGTTATAGAGGTGTCATTATACAGCGCTCTCTCCTTATGTCATCTCTCTCAGCTACCACCGGGCACTGTCTCAGCATAGGAGTGTTATAGAGGTGTCATTATACAGCACTCTCTCCTTATGTCATCTCCCTCAGCTACCACCGGGCACTGTCTCAGCATAGGAGTGTTATAGAGGTGTCATTATACAGCGCTCTCTCCTTATGTCAGCACCCTCAGCTACCACCGGGCACTGTCTCAGCATAGGAGTGTTATAGAGGTGTCATTATACAGCGCTCTCTCCTTATGTCATCTCCCTCAGCTACCACCGGGCACTGTCTCAGCATAGGAGTGTTATAGAGGTGTCATTATACAGCGCTCTCTCCTTATGTCACCTCCCTCAGCTACCACCGGGCACTGTCTCAGCATAGGAGTGTTATAGAGGTGTCATTATACAGCGCTCTCTCCTTATGTCAGCTCCCTCAGCTACCACCGGGCACTGTCTCAGCATAGGAGTGTTATAGAGGTGTCGTTATACAGCGCTCTCTCCTTATGTCACCTCCCTCAGCTACCACCGGGCACTGTCTCAGCATAGGAGTGTTATAGAGGTGTCATTATACAGCACTCTCTCCATATGTCATCTCTCTCAGCTACCACCGGGCACTGTCTCAGCATAGGAGTGTTATAGAGGTGTCATTATACAGCTCTCTCCTTATGTCAGCTCCCTCAGCTACCACCGGACACAGTCTCAGCATAGGAGTGTTATAGAGGTGTCATTATACAGCGCTCTCTCCTTATGTCATCTCCCTCAGCTACCACGGGGCACTGTCTCAGCATAGGAGTGTTATAGAGGTGTCATTATACAGTGCTCTCTTATGTCAGCTCCCTCAGCTACCACCGGGCACTGTCTCAGCATGGGAGTGTTATAGAGGTGTCATTATACAGCGCTCTCTCCTTATGTCAGCTCCCTCAGCTACCACCGGGCACTGTCTCAGCATAGGAGTGTTATTGAGGTGTCATTATACAGCGCTCTCTCCTTATGTCATCTCCCTCAGCTACCACCGGGCACTGTCTCAGCATAGGAGTGTTATAGAGGTGTCATTATACAGCGCTCTCTTATGTCAGCTCCCTCAGCTACCACCGGGCACTGTCTCAGCATAGGAGTGTTATAGAGGTGTCATTATACAGCACTCTCTCCTTATGTCATCTCCCTCAGCTACCACCGGGCACTGTCTCAGCATAGGAGTGTTATAGAGGTGTCATTATACAGCACTCTCTCCTTATGTCATCTCCCTCAGCTACCACCGGGCACTGTCTCAGCATAGGAGTGTTATAGAGGTGTCATTATACAGCGCTCTCTTATGTCAGCTCCCTCAGCTACCACCGGGCACTGTCTCAGCATAGGAGTGTTATAGAGGTGTCGTTATATGATACCCTAAGGTATTAAATTCATTGGTACATTGTATAACATGTATATGATTTGTGAACCCTCACAGAGGGAAAACTTATTTCAGATGGGGATGCTCTCATGGAGAGAAGGTGTCAGTATATGTGTCTTCCCCTCATATAGGAGAGTGGGAATACCCCAAACAAATGGGACTGTAGGTAAAACAGGCAGGAGGGATAAACCCATATACTCAAGAAGGGGGATTCATATGGGAGTTGGTCAGGAGAGAGTCTGACTCGTGCAGGAGACAGTTGGTGAGGCTAATCCGGGCACCCAATGAAAAAAAAGGATAAATAAGAGGCTCAGGAGGTGGTCGGATGGTCGTCGTTGGAGAAGGAGGAGAGCGGGAGGCACGCTGCACCCGTGTACCCTGTGAACGGACATAAATTCCCCACGTACAGCCCTACCTATCAATCTGCTGACGACTCCGGGGTCCGGTGTCTGAACGGGGCTCTGTTCAGGAGGTGATCCGTAAGTGACTGCGGCAGGCGGGGTTGAGATATCCGTCTCTCCCTCAACTCTAGATAGAGGCGGCCCGACGGGTGTGACGCAGCGACTTAAAGCCCGTCCCGCGTTTGAAAGGAGGCGCTAGAGGCACAGATAGACGGAGGACACCCGCAGTGAGTACATCCGACAGCAGGAGCCTTTCTGTTAAAACTTACACTGTGACCTGCTAAAGCAGGAAGGCCGGGAGAGGCTATTTAGTAAAAGACTTTGCCACAGATACGCCTTCTGGGCGGCCGCATCCATCAGTCCGCCAACCCGATCACAGTAAGAGGGAGGCAGGAACATTCAGGGCGCAGCAGAGGGACAGAGAGGGGCGGATTCAGTCAATCCATATAAGGAAGGAGGTGGGCCAGCATAGTTTGGATAGAAAGTATCCTCTAATGCAGGGGATATACCACAGCATCTCCAGCCTACACATAACCTGTCCTCCAGCAGCAAGTCAGATATTTACTGGATAAAAGCAGCAGACAGGATAGAAAGAGACAGAGTCGTCTTTAATATATTTGAAATAAAGTGGATGTAGTTAAAGAAAGAGGGCTTCTCGATTAAAGAAAGAGATAGACTCACCTCTGGCATAAACTCTATATAACGGGCGCAGATACGGTACCAGTTTGTTCTCTTGTGTGCAAGCTTACCCGCCTCCTATATAGCTGCAAGAAAAAAACAAACAGATAGAAATTGTTAGCACCAACTCTCTGCCACCCTGATAAAGAAGATTGAGTACAATACAGATCAGCATTTATATAGGGGGATACAAAAGTTAGATACCACTGCATTGAGACAAAATATACTTCAACTTCTAGATATCACCACATTTTTGAACGCTTTCGAATTGCATCGTATAAGGGGTTATCGAACTGGAGGATAAGGCTTTGTTAACACCGGAATTGTATCAAATACCTATTTAGGATTTATCTTACTCAATACCAGAAAATTTGGAGGTTATTACACAACAGAAACTTCATGTGCACCAACGACATGGCCATTAGACATTGCGCAGCGTAGACATTTGTAAACAAGGTAACCACATTCGAGGTAGGGACTAAAAGGAAATAAGAGTATTCCTTCCCGGGGTCTGTATTATTAGTGAATATTTGATTGTTTTCAGTATTTACCTGTAATTATATTCAATTGAGTAGGTTGAATTTAGTGAAAGTGCTGCATATCGTTTAAGAAAACATTTGAATCCCGCAGGTCAAAGAATGAACTACGTGGATTCTCAGTAGTGGATAAAATAAAATGCATAGAATGTTTATATAGCTACTTGTATAAATATATTGTTACCATTTAGAGTTATATAACTGGGGAATGGTTAAAATCCCTAAGGGCTTCT